>NC_038049.1:38419182-38758882 GCF_002211085.1 Panicum hallii | reverse complement strand
CTCCGGTTTGCTTGCGGATCTTTACTAGCTCTTGATCCGAGTTTTGAGCCTTCTAATTTTATCCCTTAATGTTGGTTGGACGTTCAGTGCATGACTGGAACCTTGCGGAACAATGTGCACGTTTATCGTGCCATTTCCTCGCGTAGGTGGTCATCCTTGGGTCCATAGGTTTTTCGGCTTAACGCATCGGCTACCACGTTCGCCTTTCCGGGGTGATACTGAATTTCCAAATTATAGTCCTTGACCAACTCCAACCATCTTCTTTGCCTTAAATTTAAATCCGGCTGGGTAAAAGATATACTTCAGACTCTTGTGGTCGGTGGTAAACCTCACACTTATTCCCGATCAGGTAATGTCTCCAAATCTTAAGGGCATGCACTACGGCTGCTAGTTCCAAATCATGGGTCGGATAGTTCTGCTCATGAGTCTTGAGTTGGCGGGAGGCATATGCAACGACTTTCCCATCTTGCATCAGTACGCACCCTAACCTTGTCGGGATGCGTCACAATAAATGACAAAGTCCGATGGAATGTCCCGGTAGAGTTAGCACTGGGCGGTTGTCAACCTTTGTTTCAACTCTTGAAAACTTCTTTCACAACCCTCCGTCCAGGCGAACTTCTTCTCCTTCTTAAGAAGTTCCGTCATGGGTCGGGCATCTTAAAATCCCTCGATAAATCTCCGATAGTATCCGGCTAATCCAAGAAACTTCTGATTTCACTAACATTAGTCGGTCGCTGCCATTGGAACTGCTTCAACTTTCTCTGGGTCCACTGCCTACACCTTCCGCGGTTAGGATGTGACCGAGGAAAGCTACCTTTTCCAGCCAGAATTCGCACTTGCTGAACTTGGCATATAACCTATGTTCTCAGCTTTCCCAATACTACCCGCAAGATGTTGCTCATGTTCCTGAATACTCTTAGAGTAGATAAGTATGTCGTCGATAAAGACTACGACAAACTTATCCAGCTCGTCCATAAATACTTGTTCATGAGGTTCATAAAATAGGCAGGGGCATTGGTTAGTCCGAAGGACATTACGGTGAACTCAAATTGCCCGTAGCGGGTGACAAAAGCTGTCTTAGGGATGTCACTTTCCCTAATCTTGAGTTGAAAATATCCTGACCTTAGATCGATCTTGGAAAAAGTACTTGGCTCCTTTTAGCTGATCGAAAAGGTCATCAATCCTGGGAGGGGGTACTTGTTCTTAATGGTAACCTCGTTCAGTGCCCGGTAATCTACACACAATCTCATACTCCCATCTTTCTTCTTGACAAATAGGACTGGGGCTCCCCATGGTGACGAGCTTGGTCTGATGAAACCAATTCGTTGCAGCTCTTCTAGTTGTTTCTTTAATTCTGTCAACTCGGATGCCGCCATCCTATAGGGTCTTTTGGCTATAGGGGAGGTTCCAGGGATAAGGTCAATGACGAATTCTATATCCCTGTCTGGTGGCATACCGGGGAGTTCCTCGGGGAAAAATATCGGGTATTCGTTCACTACCGGGGACCCCTTCTAAGGGCTTGGCTTCCATGCTAAACACCATTGGGTCAAACTTACTATCTCGAGTATGGCAGATCACTTGTATTCCTCGGGGTTTGTTAGGTGTACCACTTTGTCAGTACAGCCTATGAGACCATTGTGTCGGCTTAACCAGTCCATCCCAAGGATCACGTCTATTCCCCCAGGCTTAAGTACTACCAAATCTGCTAGAAAGTCTACCCCACTTAAATTAATCCTTACCCGGGGACACCCTAACTGACAATTGATGTCGCCTCCAGGTGTCCGGGTTAATAGGGGTGTTTTTAGTAGTACTGTAGGTATTTTTGTGTTTCTCCACATAGCTCGAGGATATAAACGAGTGTGATGCTCCAGAATCAAATAATACTGTCGCCAGAGCTGAGTTGACTAAGTACTCACCGAGCACTACGCCCTGAGCTTCTTGAGCCTCCTGCGCGTCGATGTGGTTGACGCGGGCTCGTCCAAATGATTGCTGCTTCACCTGCTGGCTGCCGTCGTTGTTGCGGACGGGCACTCGGTTGGCACCGGTCAGGGCCGGTCTGGGCCCATTCACCGTGTTGGAGAAGGCCGATGTTGCCGGCTTATTCTTGGTGTAGGGGCAATTGGCGATGAAGTGCCCGTCTCACGGCAATTGAAACAGGCCCTAACGTTGTTGTTGTCGGAGGCGGCCAGACTTGTGTTGCTCTGCGGGGCCCTCATGGTATTCTGACTCTTGGGCTGTGCTTCCGAAGCTCGTGATCCAGTCACTTGGGACTGAGTCCTATACTGCATTGGGGCCTGGGACCTTGGTGCAGTTAGTTGGAGTTCCTCGACTTTTGGAAGCGGTCCTGCTGGCGAGCCTTACTTTCCAAGAATTTGCGTTTATTGTCCTTTTCTTTCTTCGGCCTTGGCCCTTTCTGTGAGGATGGCCTTGTTCATCAGGGTGTTGAAGTCTGGATAGATCTGGGGAGTAAGCAAGGTTCGGAGCTCTGGGCCTTAATCCCTTCTTGAACATGTCTTGCTTTTTGTCGTCGTCGTTTACTTCTTCCGGCGCATATCGGGCCAATTCTATAAACCGGTGGGTGTATTCTTCCACCGTCATGCTCCCTTGTTGTAGTGCACGGAATTCATCCGCCTTGCGCTTCATGGTGGCCGAAGGGATGTGGTAGCGGCGGAACTCCCTTACAAATTCCCCCCAGGTGATGGTAGAGGCATCTTCGGCTGCGGCACAATAGTTTTCCCACCAGGATAATGCTGTTCCGGTGAGCTGGTGAGCTGCTAGAAGGACTTTATTCCCGGTCTTGGCATTTGAATGGTTCGAGCTTCCTCTGAATTACCCGCAACCAGTCGTCAGCATCCAACGGTTGCAGGATCCGGCGAAGGTAGGCGGCTTGGTCCTTAGAAAGGCCGTTAGCTTGTCGTTCATATTCTGCCCTCGTGGCTGCCGGTTAATGAGGGCATTCGCCAGAGTCTCCAGTATGAGGGTCTGGTTATGGATGATCTGCGCCAGGTCTCCGAGGGGTGGGGGCGGCGGTAGTTGTTCTCCTTCTTGACTTC
Source organism: Panicum hallii (assembly GCF_002211085.1). Taxonomy (NCBI): domain Eukaryota; kingdom Viridiplantae; phylum Streptophyta; class Magnoliopsida; order Poales; family Poaceae; genus Panicum; species Panicum hallii. The sequence continues at coordinate 38,755,829 of NC_038049.1, read as the reverse complement.
CCCCTCGGTTCTGGCTTACTTCTTGCTCTCCTTGGGGAAGATCTTGTTCAACGGGATGTGCTCCGACACTAGCGGCTACGGGGTTCCGGCCACGGGAGGCCCTCGCAACGTTCCGGGGGGTCACCTGTTGATTGGGTAAATTAGGGTTACGATTATGTGATGTTTAAGTCGTTTAATTCGTATATAGGGCAGAATCTACCTTCTGCCTGTATCTATATAAATAAGCAGCACACAACACACCAGCACACGACATCACAAGCAACAAGCACCAACTATTTTATTAAGCAGGGAGGGTACAACTTAGGGGTACGACTAAGTCTCGTGCTACTCGGCCAGGGTCTTGCAAAAGGGCACGTCTTAAACAGAAAGGCTGGGAGAGGCATCACTGGGATGGCGTCGGTCACTCTACTTGCGTGGTGTGTCTTCTTCCGGGGCGGACAGGGTGACAGGTTCTCGCTCGCCGTCTTCTGGGTTCCCATCGGTCAGGGGCTGCATTGCAGCATCCCCTTCGTCGGCGGCAACAGAATTTTCAGGATTCTCGGGTGGGGCTCGTGTGCTCCCAAAGAGTGATCCCCACCCTATGACGGGTGTCCCGAGTAAAACGTGGTCTTCCCCTATCGCCGGGACTGGCATCCCACTTTGGGTCCAATCTTGCATACGCCGGTCTCGGGCCTGCCTGAGGCTTTCTTGGGCGACAGCTTCGCTACTGACCGCGGCTGCGGCTCTCGCCTCGGCATGGGCGGCTCGGATCTGCTGTATCCTCACCGCGAGCTCTGCTTGCTCGGCTCGATAGGTCTGCTCCCTTAGAAGGTTGGCTTGCTCATCAAAGAGTTGGTCCAGGGCGGCTAGGTAAGTAGCCACTTGGTACAGGGGCCTTCTTCGTGGCGACGTCGCTCCAGGTTTCTCATGCGTGCTTCCCAGACTGGGGTTCTGATAGCCGGCGGGAAAAACTTCGCTGGCGTGGGGGCGAGGTGTTCTTCAAAAATGCGGCACAAGTAACGGAGTGCTTTCCTGATAGCCAAGGGGTAGGTGTCTTGGTGTCTAAACCCTGTGGCGGTCGCTCGCCAGGGCTAGATGTCGGGGTAGCGGTTGCTCCTGGCGATGACCAGGATCACCCTGCAGCGAAGGGTACCATGGTGTTCGTACTCTCGGCTGTAGTACCTTGGGCGTTCCGTAACGCTAAGGCCTTCCAGGGTGTTGATCAAGAGGCTGGGGAATCCAGGTGCTGCTTGGCAATCGCCCTGGGTCCATCCTTCCTCAGCCATCTGAAACAGAAACAGGGTAAACAGTCTGGTACAGGTGCAAAAGGGAGTAGATGATACTTATTATTTCAACAAGGGTGGTACAGTTTTCATGGATGCGTAGACATTAGGTAGGGTTTTAGCTAGGGGTGCTAATCCTATCATGGGGATTCTTCCTCGGTCCTGATAGAGCGCTTCTTTATTGGAAGGAACCGATCCATCTCGTTTTCGGTCTGAGTACCCTTATCCCAGTGGGTTTCCATGGGTTCTTCTTCTTCTTCTTCGATCCATCCACCTATCCCGTTGCGGTTCTCGTATTCTTGCATCTGGGCTTGGAGGGCGGCTAAGGAATACTCGGCGCTTGCGGCTCTTGTCCGTTGTTCCTCCAGCTCCTGGGTTAACTTTTCAATCCCATGGATTAGCTGCTTCAGTTGTGCCGCTTGTTCGCGGTAGAGTGCATCCAAGCCAGTGAGGTAGATGGACAAGTGGGAGACCGTGTCTTCCAGGTCTTCTTCTTCTCGTCCAAGTCCCCTCATTCGGGCAATCCAAGTGCGCCCTCTTCCCTCAACGGGTGGGAAAAATCCCATAGGAGTCCGCTGAAGGTGGTGCCTGTAGAGCACACGCAGTCGTCGCAGGGCTTTACGAGCGGCCTTTCGATAGGTGTCGGGGAAGCGGAAACCAGTGGTGGAGATGAACCAAGGGTCCACATCAGGGTAGCGGGTGCTTTTCTCCACAAAAACCATTGTGTCGCACCGAAGGGTGCCTCCAGCGATGTACTCACGGTAGACATACTCCGGTGGTTCCATAACCCCGACGCGTTCCAGGCTGAGCAATAGTAACTTGGGGAGGCCGGGTTCTGCGTGGCAGATTCCGCTAACCCATCCATTGCCAGCCATCTGGAACAAGGCAAAGACCAGGGGTGAGTGTTTGTGCAGAAAGTTTCTAAACCAGGACAAGTTCTAGGGTCTGAAAAGGGGTCTCGTTCCTAGGGTCACGTCCTACGGCCAGCCTACGGCTCTGATACCACCTGAAGCGTCCCCCCATCAGGGAAGACTTAAAAGTGTTACTTTATCAGTCCCAGGAGGCTGATAACAATTTTATTACATCAGATGGTACATCACCGTACAACTCATCGCGGTAATGGGCAGTGAAGCGCCACTATCGCGAGGATTACAACAAAAACCCATACTACTACACTAACTACGAACAGGGGATCATCAGAGTCTTGCGCCATGCGGAGCTCCAACGGTGACCTCATCCACAGGCAAGACTGGGTGCAGGACGGGACCCTACTCGTCGTTCTCGGGGACGTAGTCTGGGTCTTCCACTGTAAAGTAAGAAAGGGTGAGTACAAACGTACTCAGCAAGTCCAATCACACCCACGGAGGGGGTATATCAGTAATCAAATGCACTGGACAATCCAAGGATGAGGTTATGGTTTAATTGCGGAAGACTCAATTGTATGCAAGGGTTTGTTTAAAAACAACTTTCCAAAACGAGTTTTCTAGCACCAAGAGCACACGATGTTGATCCACACAGGATCCATGTTTTAAACTGCTACCGGACTCCCCGTCCGCCGTAGCACACGGCACAACTGCCGGACACTTTCCAAACAACTCACACCAGCCATCCGTTCCTAGAGAGAAAACACTAGTTATGTGACCACACCGTAACTTGCCCAATACCGTGGGCACGGCTATTCGAATAGATTTTCAACTCTGCAGAGGTGTGCAACTTTACCCACAGGCGGGGTACCACAACACGAACACCTTAGTGCCGGTGCAGATCCCATCGAAGCCCTTACCCACCTTAGCTAGACCTGACTAGCCACCACGGGTTCTATCAAGGGGTCATTCGACCTGTCACCGAGGTTTAACCGGGGCATAAGTCACACAGAGCTTATCCCGTCTCCTTGATCACCCGTTGCTCCCAGCCCTCCTGATGGCTATCAGATTAACTAGTGGGGTTAGGCCAAGCCGTTGCCCATACAACGGTCAAGTGGCTTGCACGACAGAAAGCTAGGTGAGACGACACATCAACTCGGTCCTTAGGAGTGACAAGATGGATATCTCCCTTCCACGCTCAACCACACAGGTACGAGCACACCAACGGCAATTCACACAGGAATGCCATCCATCCCGTCGGACTCACCTTTCAAAACCACATTTTATCCCTTCCCACACACACGCATTTTCTTTATAAAATCAGGTGTTCAAGGTATGGTTATCACAACAAGGGTGGCTATCCTACCACGTTTACGGCACGCAAAACCATGCAATTTTATAAAACAGGCCACTGGGTCGTGTTTATAAAAACTAGGACAAAATATGCATCAAAGGGCGGAATTGAACTTGCCATCGTCAAATCCTTGCGGGAAGTCCTAATCGAAGCACTGTCCTTCGGGTTCGGGGTCGCAGAACTGGTCCTCGTTCACTTGATCGCAGTCGGGACCTTCCTCGTTCACTCCGTCTGCTAAGACGTAAACAAACAGGCACACGATCAAGCGAACAAACTAAAAGCTTTTACCGATAGGCTTGAATCGGAAATAATTTAGTTACGGAGGTAGGGGCAATATTTTTGGGTAATTTCTGTATAGCGTGCTTAGAACTGTACTAGAAAGGGCGTGGTAAAGTTTCGGGTCAATCGGAGGTCGTTTCACACATAAAATGACGCGCTAAAGCGGGTTTTAGGGTTTAAACAGGGGTCCAGGGGCCTATTCACAATTATCTAAGGAGGGTAGGGGCTTATTTGCAAATACTAGAAATATTCAGGGCATACTAACAGGTGTCGAGTGTAATTAGGTTTACGTGGTGGGGGGGGGCTTGGTTTGAAATATTAAAAAGAGCGGGTTCCTTTTGTAAAAAGGGTGGATATGTGTGTTAGAGTGAGGGGGGGGCTTCTTTGGAAAAACAGGAAAGGGGGAGGGGCTTTTGGGCAACAGCCCTCTTTCTTCCTCCTCTTGCCAGAGGAAAACAGAGGGGGGAGGGAGCTCGGCGCCGGCCCCAATCCGGCGGCCTAGGGCTCAATAGCGGCCAGGGAATGGGGGAAGAGGGAGAGGGGAAGGAGGGGGGCCCATTCCCGGCCTCACCTCGGGCGGGGCGGTGCGAGGGGGCGCGGCGACGGTGGGCTGCGGGCGGCGGCCGAGCTGCAGGCGGCGGCGGCGCTGGGGGCGAGGGAGGCGGCGGGCAGTGGCAGTGGGGGGGTGAGAGGCCGCGGCCGGCCTACTTATAGGCGGCCGAGCGGCACGGGGAGGCGGTGGCCGGCGGGGCGGCTCCACGGGCGGCCATTAATGGCGCCCGTGGCTTGCGGCGGGGCGCGGCCGTGCACAGCCGGGCACGTCGGGGGGCCGGGCGGCGGTGTGCGGGCACAGGGGCGGCACGGCGGGCGAGGCGGCACAACGGCGGGGGCGCGGCGAGTGCGGGCGGGGCAGGGCGGCGGCGTGTGCGCCACGGCGGCCGTGCGGCCGCGTGCGTGCGCCAGCGACGGGCGGCACGGCGGGCGGCGCGGCACGTGGTGCACGCGCGGGTACGGGCGGCCGGGCACAGGCGCGCGCGAGGGGAGGGGGGGGCCGGTGGCCAGCGCGGCGGGTGCGGCCAGGCACACGCGCGGGAGCAGGGGCTCGGGAGCAGAGACAGGGGAAAGAGAGGGGAGAAGAAGAGAAGAGGGAAAAAGAAAGAAGGAAGGGAAAAAGAAAAAGGAAGAAGGGAGAGGGGAAAGAAAGGAAGAGAGAGAGAGGTTGGGAAAAAGAAAAAGAAAAGAAAAGAAGGAATGGGAGGGAGAAAAGAAAAGGAGAGAGAGGGGAAAAAAAAGGACGCGTCGGCGCCGGTCGCGGCGGCGACCGCGGCCGGTCGGCCACGCGCGCGCGGGGGTTCGCGCGCGGCACGAGGAACGCCGGCGCTACTTGCGGCAACGGTCGCGGCCGGTCGGCCATGCGCGCGGTATTCGCGCGAGGAGGGAAGGAAAAAAAAAAGAAGGGGGTCGCGTCTGCGTTAATCACGGCGGACGGTCGCGCGTGGGCGAGCGATGCGGAACGGAACAGCGCTCCGGTTGGAGTTAGGGTTTTGACGTCGACCCGTTTTTACGAATCACTCTAGCGCATGATTTTATTAAGTGAATTTTCAGGGCGTCACAACTAATAACCCGGATCGTCAATCCGGAACTGGAGGTCTCGGTTGGTATAACCCAACCGGGACTAAAGGGGCTCCCAGCCCCGGCCTGGCAGGGGTTCCCTTTAATCCCGGTTGGTGCATGTTACCAACGGTACTAAAGGTTTTCTTTTATTTTCCCTATGTTCCTTTCCATTTATTTCTTTTTTGTTTCAGTTATATTTTGGTATTCGAAATTACGTAGTCTTCAATAGTACTGCTATATGTTCCTGCACACTTGTTCGAGCTGAGTATTAAATACACTAATATATATACACACATATACATACAAAGTGGGATTCACCACTAATAAAGTGCAAAAAAGTGAAACATAGATATGTACATATACATACAAAGTGCAACAAAATTTTATATAATATTTATGCTATATTTACTACTTCTATCAAGATTGTATCCATCATAATGGAATTCACCATCTGATTTGACGACTTGCTCACAAATAGATGACGACTGCTCACAAATAAATCCTATCAGGCTTCTTGAATCGTCAAAACTTTTTCCCACAGAAGGAGCTGATCCCGCATCCTAGCGATGTATAGAAAAGTAAAAAATACTAATTATGACAATTTTCAAAATTAATTGAAACATTGCGAGATGTTGTTTATTACTTACTTCTGCTTCCTAGGAAGTATATGTCTTGTAAGAACCTACAAAATTGTGAATGTTCTTGCAAACATAGTTTTGAAGTTAGTTGAAATATTACGAGATGTTGTTTAGTACTTACTTCCATTTTCGAAGAAGTATATGTCTTGTAAGGACCTACTAAATCACTTTCTAACTACATCTCGTTATAAAAAATGAAACTAATTGCACCACTAAAATTCTCACATTCAGAGTTGAAATGGATACATTTCGTTACACGTATCAAATAAATATAAAAAATCAATATATTCTCATAATTACAATAACATGAATAATTAAAAGGTCCATCACGTAATATGAATAATAAATTTAGAAGTTCAGAATTAAAAGGTTCAAATTATTTTTACACATTTCAGTCGTCCCACGCCATATGGGATGCAATCAAGGTTCACAACTTTATTTCAAGCGAAATATACTAAGACCATCGAGAAGTAAAGAAAATCTTTATTTCGAAAAATGTATCTGTCGCTAACTTGACCCTACGGTCATAACACTGCCATTTGGGGCTAACATTGATATTCGCGACACGGTGCAGATAAAGAAGTAATGAAGAAGTACGGCCTTGGTCCGAATGGTGGCATCCTCACCTTGCTCAAAGGTGAAGGATTTCTTCATTGGGACCAAGGTCGTACTTCTCCATCATGTCCTTATACCGTAACGTGTCGTGGAGATCAATGTTGGCCGCGAATGGCAGGACGTCACCGCAAGGTCGAGGTTAACACTGATACGTATTCCAAAACAAAAAAAAAATCTCGATGGTTTCAGTGTGAGCCTAAATAAATATATCATTAGAGTGTCAAAATAATTCATTCACAATACAAAATAAATATCAAGTATACATCTTTTTTTTCACTTTCAATAATTATTCAATTTGAAATTTCACATTCACACATTCACATTTCACTTTTAAAATGAGAGTATGTATGTATGGTCATATATACATACTCTCATTTTAAAAATAGAAAATTTCTAATATACTCATTGTCATAACCATATTTCTTCTAAATAGTATTCCAAAAAATATCATTCTATTCTATATACTCATTTTGATGAACTAATACTAATAAATCACATCTACACATGCAAACTTTAAGTAAATTTGAGCTCAAATGATGTACAAATCGAAAAAATTCCAACATTTAACCCAATCTAAAAAACCTCAAAATCTCTATTTCTAAATCTTGAAATGAGCTCCACTAGCAATGGAAGTTGAGAGGATGAAGTTTCTAACCTTTAGAACCGTTGGATGGAGGGAAAATAAAAAACCTTCACAAATCTTGGAGAAAATGAGCATGAACTCCCCACACCCAAGAAGAACACGACTAGAAGAATGGCTCGGGCAAGGGAGCAAGAAGGGGCTAAAAAGGTCTAGGAAATTTAGTTCCGGTTCGAGCCACCCAATCAGGACTAAAGGGTCGTCTTTAGTCCCGGTTGGAGGCTACCGCCGAGACTAACTGTACCGCGTGCCATTAGTTCCGGTTCGAACCGCCAACCGAGACTAAAGATGTTGGTGGCTCCAACCGGGACAAAAAGTCTCTCACTGCTCCCCGGTCCCTAGCCGTTGGATCCGGGACTAATGCTTTTATTAGTCCCGGGCCCAACCCCGCCGGGACTAAAGGGGTGGATGAAAGGCCTGTTTGTACTAGTGGGTATATATAGGTACAATCTCTTAAACTAGCCGTTGCTCCAATAAGCATAATTTTCTATGAACACCAGATGATCTGGTGTAGACAAAATTGCACTCATCAGGTCATACAGCTGCATTGTTCTAAACTAACCGTTGGAACTAGTTGGTGGTCAATATAAATCTTTTTCGACAACAATTTTCGGGGATATAGAAGGATAGACACTAAGAGTTGAATTTATTTAAAGGTTTCACAAGTTTTGGTTAAGTGACTCTCGCAGGGATGCACATCAGCAAAAGACGCAATATAGAGGCTGACCCACCTAATGCCCAATAACGTTGAGCTTGATTCGAGGGGACTGCAGGAAACTGGCGAATCAGCTTGAGAGGTGCATTTTGTAATGATCCCATATGGGAAACATTTCAAAAAAGAGCAAAAGCTGCTCCTCGGAGTGTTCTATGTGCCTGCTTGTTACGGAAGATGAGATGACCAGCTGCTGTTCAGAGTGATGATGGCAAATGGCTGTCTTCATGTAACAATCTTTAGATGGACGCAAAAAAGAATTATTGTTTCAGCCATCCGGACAGTTTTATGGCTTAGCTTAGTACCATCTTTTTGTATTTTCGACAGCATTCGGAGAAAGAGAAAAGGCATTGTCGGCGCACTGTAGTATTTTTTGTATTCTCTGCAGTATTTTTTTTTGTGTGTGTGTCACAGCGCACTGTCGGCCTTAATACTCTATTAGACAGTGCATTTCAAAAAAGGTCATCATGCATATCTTTTTTTTGTCTATACTGACACGAGGAATCGTAATCAAAGTTGTAGCATCTTTTCTTTGTATTCCGTACCCAAAGCATTGAGTACGGAATAGTAGTCAAAGCAACAAGTGACCTTTTCTCTTTCCAAACATTGCATTTTGAACATAGGGACTTTTGTGAATGTTTGTACAATGTACACTAATGGCAATCTGACTGGTTTAACACAGCAACATTCGCAGGTCAAATACATTTGACGCTAACAGAACGCTAGTGGCAGACGCAGCTGATGTTCCCTTTCAAGTTTACACGCAACTTACATACCGCTTGCACACACTTTTTACCAGTATTCCACCGAACTTTTCACACAACACAAATCCAACAAACCTATCGCCAACGCACGGGTGCAGAGACATTTCTTACCCCAGCAGCGTGCACGCGTCTCGCTCAGCCCGTCAAGGCAGGGTAGCGACGTGCGAGGCCTTGCAGTTCTCCAGGATGGCCTTGGACTTGGTGTACAGCGACGTGAGCTGCCCTTCCCGCTGCGAGAAGGCCCGGCTGATCACCCGGATGTCCTGCTTCAGCTCCTCCATCTTCTGCCTCTCCACGCCCAGCTCCCCGGCCAACTCCTGCTTCTCGGCGGCGAGGCGCTCCGCGTCCTGCCTAGACACGGAGAGCTCCCTCTCAAGCGCCACGCACCTGGCTATCGAGTCATCCAGCTGCGTCTGCTTCTCGGCGATGAGAAGGTTGGCCTCCCGCTTGGAGTCAGAGAGCTCCTGCTGCAGGGACGAGTTCTTGTCCCTCAGCAGGTCGCGCTCCTTCTCGAGGGCTGCACATCTCACATTTGATTCCTCCAGCTGTTGCCGGTCAGAGACACAGTCCTTTTCTAACCTTTGGCACCTTGCGTCAGTAGGCTCCTCCAATGGCGCAGCCTGAGAACAGAGCACAAGAAATGCCAGAGAAATAGGAAGTCATTTCTCAGTTCCATTAGAGAAATAGGCAGAGAAACAGAAGGATGATGAAGTAAATACACTGGAAAACCATCCTCATCACCCTGTTTTTACTTCCTTTCTTTCATCATAAGAGATGACCTATAGCTTCTCAATCTTGCAACACTAAAGGCCCAGAAATATATGAAGCAGGGAAAGGAACCAGGTGACAGGCCTAAGTGGCTACAATGAAGCAACTTACTCCCATATTGCGATTCAGAAGTGATAGCTTGCCTCAACTATATTGCAACGTGCTATAGGTTGTAGCTTTTCTTGAACCAAAGCTATCTAAACAATCCAAACTTCAGACAGCTTATCATAATCAGAAATTTGGATCCAAGGTTGTCCATTTTGTTAAGAAACTAGCACATCAATGTTGGATGTGAGCTTATTTAACTAGCTGGTGCTTGCTTGGCAAGTGGTGATAGATAATAAGTAGGTAAAAAGATCACATTGTTGCTTATGTTGACTCTTACATAATGAGGCAGCCTATGTGCATATATGAAAATGAAATTGATGATGAAGACCCAATTTGATGTTTAAGTATGCAGAGTGCAACAGCAAAAGATTCTAATCACTTTCCTGAGATAAAATTCACAAAAACCTGAGAAGTTATATATTTGAACCACCTTAAATAGTTGTAAACAAACATAGGGTAAAGCTGGCGGAGTAACATACTGATGTTGCATCTTGTAGCAAGGATGCCTCGCGTTTCAGACCAGGTGTCATCTCCAGCATGTCAAGATCAGTAACACAACCTTTGTTCAGGCATGTCCATAGATCATCATTGGCAATATTGTCCAAATTTTCAGGCAATGGGCTGAACTCAACATCGTTTGAATAGCGTGAGCGATGTGCAACAAATCCATCTGGTATATACTTGGAATCTGGAGTTTTCAGTGCATCCAGCTGCAACAGGAAAAACAAATAGTTCCATTAATATCTGGAACTTGCATATTACAAGTTAGATGGAAAGGAAGTGGATGAATGTGGTGATGGAGATGGACCATCAATAAATATACTGTGTGGTGAGCTTTAAGCTTTCCCTAATAGCACCAACATGTGAAATGAGATATTACAAAAAAAAAAGGGCGTACCCAGTGCCGTAGGCTTCCCGCACTGCGCGGGGTCTGGGGAAATGAGATATTACAAGATTGAAATATTTGTTACGATGCTTCTTTTCCATTAAATATACCTGGGTCGAATCAGTAAACTGGTCTGCTGATATGCTGGTATTGTCGAGGCCCTCTATCCTCTTCTGTTGCTCAGTCAAATGGTGCTCTAGGGTCATCCGTAACTTCCTTTCCTCTTCAAGTTCCATTGCCAAACGATCTCGCTCAAGCTCAGACTACATGAAAAGATTATAGATAACTTCAACTAATTTAAGTAGTTTATTTTGGATGAGTTATTAAACTAGCAGGTGTGTGCTGCACCCCAAAATAAATGAAAAACACAGGTTCTGGCCATTAGTGTTACACACCTTGTGCATATCATTGCGTAGTTTTAGTACAACCTGCTCCAACCCTTCAGAATGAGAACCCTGAAAACTCATGAAAAGTGCATCAAGACATGTAACAATATCATACCTACTCTTATTGAGCGAGATATCAAACTAAGAGCAACTACCTGCAGCTTTTTACGAAGTTCTTCTATTTCTCGTTTTTGCCTCTTCAGCAGAGCAGCATCTGTTAGAATCTGTCATATAGGCGACCATGTTAACCATGCTAATAAATTAAAATTGAATAACTGTATTTATTATTTTATCTCACAAGATATAGGCAGGATCACTGTTTGGACTAGCACCAAAACAGTTACATGTATGAATTCCAACAAGCGTACTAACATTTTTCACATTCAATGAAACATAGTAAAAGCAGTGGATATAGACAACTTCGAACACAAGTTCATTTACTTGGATGTTGGATGTAAGACAACTCAAAATTTTATTTAGAAGCTTTAACACATACCTCATTTACTTGGGCACAATTGCTGACACATTTTGCTCTGCTTGCAAATTTAAGAGTTCCTCTAGTTTCCTCAATGTGCATCTGCAGGTTAAATGGTAATTTTGTTTAGAATATTCAAAAACAAAGAACATACTACAGGAAGGTATAGTACTCAAAATGTAACAATTATAAATATATAGACAAACCTCTTCTGGTGCAGCAGTGCAGATGATAGAAGTTTTTGCATTGCCTCCAAGTGCAGGTTGGAGAATGCGAGTCAACTTACTATCACGATAGGGAATGTGCCCTCTGCATCAAAAAAAATTGTCAACCAAGTACCATGGAATTATGGATCTTACGAAGTTTCATATGATCATATCATTCTGTACATAGAGTGAAGGCAATATGAGTTATCCTTTTCTTGCATAAGGTAGTCACTCATTTAAAACTGATAACCCTAAGAACATCAAGGCAATAATGCAGGCACGGAAGGAAAAACGCTAAAGCAGTTTGATTGCAGTAGAGCAGTGAACACTGCACTATACAAAAAAGGCAAAAAGTGTCTCTTTTGCCTAGGTGAAGGTATCATCTTATTCACTCAGGACACTGACATGGTTCAAAAATCTCCAAAGGTGGAAAAGAAAGTGTCAACTTCTACTATGGATAGTGAATTAATGAGTTTGATACACCAACTAATTCATCAACACTTGAGCCGATGATAGAATGTGAACTCAAGATCGACCATTAAACGGCGGCAATAGAATCATCTAATATGAGATATAATCAAGTACATGTATTCTTGATTGATTTGCAGTCAAATTCAGTACGGCCTAACAAAAGGTAGTAAATTTGGGAAGCGCAGGAGGAAGATAATCACGCAATCCTCAATAGACATACCTTTGCTTTCCACTCTCACTTAACTTATTGATGACATTCCCAAGCATCAACAAGCTCTTGTTAATATGGCCCGCCTCATTCAAACGCACCCCTTCAGTTCCTGTCTTGTTGTTTCTTTCTGACCCAGCTAAGTCCACCAAATTCTAAAATTAAACAACAGGATTAATCTCATATTCTGAACAAGTTTTCTTTTACTACATACATGATACATGGATATAGAGTGGGAAGCGCACACACCAAAACAGAGACGCGGATAGGATCTTCAGAGTCTATCTGGTTCTTAGCACTGCTTTCAATGACCTGAGACCAATAGAAAAGATAAAGTTCTAAATTATGTCAGCACTTCCATTAAGCTACACAAAATGGTCTTGAAACAGCTTCAATTATAGAATTAGTTGGGGATTCAAAATTCTATACCATTCTGAAAATAGTATGTGAACGACTACTCCGGGCGTTCATGTTTGTCTCCCCAAAATGCCTGTTCACTGGAAAGAAGAAAAGAAAACAAGTCACGGTCGGTAAAACATTTTTCCAAATTGGTGAAAAATATAGCATGTGAACAGAAATGTACCTTCTCCAAGCTGGAGGAGCTCAAACACTTGTTCTGCGCTGTTTACGATCTCCTCCCGCAAACCAGCTACATACACTCCACGCTATAGGCAAACAACAAATGCTCAGTGTTACAGAAACCTGTCCAGAAATATGAGGATAATCCCCAAAGGACTCCTTGCGTTTACCTCCAGGTTCTCTTTAATCGGCAGCCTCCGGCCCTCAAGCGTCAGGAGGTCGTTGATCTCCTCGTTGTAGATCTCCATGTAGGACACCCTGACGAGGAACTCGCGGTCGTCCGTCTGCTCCGGAGCCCCAAACCCAATAAATTAATCCATCGCAGCAACAGCCACCACACCAACCGACCTAACATGGGCATCATCGTCTTGTTCGGGGAGATGTTGATCGAACAATCAACTCACCTGACGCACGGTGTCGAAGACGTCGCGGACGGCGCGCGGGATGATGCCGGGGTCGGCGTCGGAGCCGTTCATGGTGAACGTCTTGCCGCTGCTGGTCTGCCCGTAGGCGAAGGCGGTGGCGTTGAAGCCGTCGACGACGGCACCGATGAGATCCCGGACGACCGTGCCGTAGACCCGCTCGTTGGTGGCTGTCCTGTCGAATACGTGGTCTGCGGAGGCAACCGGCAAATCATCAACCCAAGGAAGGAGCCACGAGCGCGCGGGGTTAGCGACAGGGAGCGGGAGCAAGGGGGGAGAGAGAGAGAGAACGGAGGAGGAGGAGGAGAGATCCGTACCGAAGACGAAAGGTGCGCCGGGAGCGGGGCCGGCGGCGCGGTGGACGAGGGTGACGCGGGTGTCGTCGATGCGCCACTCGCGGTCGCCGCCTCCGCCGGCGCCGCCCGGGGAGGGGTCTGCGGCGGCCGGGTTGGGAGGGCGGAAGCGGACGGCGACGGAGATCTTCTCCATGGATGCGGCGGCGGTGAGGACAACGGGCGGCGGATGCTTCGTTCGCTGCCTAGTTGGGGGTGGGGATTTCAAATTTCGGTGTGAGCGGGGGAGCGGGGGCACGGGACAAAAAGGGGAGGAGCGTGCGTGGTCGGCGCGTGGTGAGGCCCGTGAGGTGGGCTGGGCTCATTGGGCTTACTAGGTTACTGGGCCGATTAGGGAGTGTGTGCGATTCAGGATGCAGATTTTTTGGGTCAACCCAAAGCTCCACTACCAAAAAGGCAAAAACTAAAGGAAATTTGGTGTAATTATCCATTGGATTGACCCACTCAATATTGGTGGTACCGAGCCTACGGGTTATTTGGTTAACATCAGTCTCAATGAAAATTTTATGGTATTAAATTCTACATTACATTATTAATTTTGTTGATATGGTAAGGAGAGAGGAGAGAGTTTCATAGAATGTGAGAGGAGTTTATCACCATAAAACTCATCGAGCACAGTTATTTAATTTTCAATCTTAATAACTATAACATGAAAGTGTACACTGAAACTTAGCTAATGCTGTCACCGAGACTGGCCTAATCCGATCGGCACATGAGGTCTCATCCCGAGCTCCCCTCCCCTCTGATGTTGCCCATCCGCATCAACCCCGCGGCAACAACCAGTTGATCTCCCCGAGCGACAGCGCGAAGCATAGGCAATCGGCTGTTCAACCCAGCCACCGGCGCCGCGCTCCTGCCGGAGGAAATGGTGCACTAGGACATCGTTCCTTCCTCCACGGACCTGTGGTTCCAGATGGACGTCGAGAAGGGTCTGTGGGTGGAGCAACATAGCATGGTCGTTCCTGGGAAGCATAGGCATCGATGCACGCTAGGCGAAGCCCGGCAGCCGCGTCAAACACAGTTCTGGATTTCTAGAGTTTCAAACATAGTTCTGAATTTCTGGTGTTTTGGGTTGACCCATGGGTAAGCGTTGCAGGGTCAGGCTAACCCAAAACCCAAAAATAATCTTGATGGGTAGCTTGGGTCAGTTATTGGTTGACCCAATTACGACCCACTTAAGCATCCTGAAGTGCGATGTTTGGATTTATGCAATTTTTGAGATATCAATGGGTAAAATAAGGAGAAACTGTAAATAAGAAAAGCATGGAAGTAAACGTAATTTTGAGTGACTTCTCTTTTGCACGAATGTCGTGGTTTACGGTTGCGTGATTTCGGAAACTTTTTTCTTGGAAGCTGGAGGTTGCAAGTCCAACAAGTTGAACTTCTTTGTTCTAGCTGGAGTTGGGTGGGCTGTCTACTGTCCTAGTAGCGCTGTTCTAAAATATATACCTTTCTATTTTGTCTAGGTCAAAATACTCTAATTTTGACTGAAATTATAAAAAAATTGTTATTTACAATATCAAACAAAATCACAAACAAGAAATATTTCATAGCAGATTTATCGTAATTGATTTAATGTTTATTCAAGTGTGCAAGAATTGATATATCAGATCCTAGTGCGCGCTCCATTGAGATATCTAAACATCGGTGCAGAGTATACATTTAGACTTGGGGTGTTTTTTTGGTTCACATGCATTTACTAGAGTATCAGAAGATATGAAACTATAGTATAATACGATACCAAAGCACTATAATATATTTATGTATATATATATATAGAAGAGGATATAAATAACGAGAGATCCACGGGGTAGCTTGTTCTTCTATATAAACACACATACACACCTGGGCGTGTTCGTTTCACCCCTCTAAAACCTGAAACATCTAAACTTTAGAGGTCCGGCACCGAACAGCCCTCTAATTCGGCCTCTAATGAGACTGCGATTCTTTAGAGGAGGGAGCACTCTAAAGATTTTAGAGAGCTCTAATGGCAAACGAACGCACCCAAGCGTAATTAAGGGTGTGTTCGTTTCCGATTAGAGCCCTCTAAAAATTTTAGAGTGTTCCCTCACTCTAAAGAATCGCAGTCTTATTAGAGGCCGAATTAGAGGGTTGTTCGGTGCCGGATCTCTAAAGTTTAGATGTTTCGGGTTTTAGAGGGGTGAAACGAACGCACCCTAAGTGCAAGAATTGATATATCAGATCCTATATATACTCCATTGAGATATCTAAACATTGGTGCGTATAGGACATTTAAACTATACATTTAAATCTGGAGGTTTTTTTTTGGATTCCCATGCATTTATTAGAGTATTATGAAACTGTAGTATAATACGATACCAAAGCACTATAACATATATAAATATATATATATAGGAGAGGATATAAATAACGAGAGATCCATGTGGTGGCTTGTTCTTCTATATAAACACACATACACACTGAATATTGATTTGTGGTACAGCACAAGTATCCTTACCTCCTCGTCACATGAGGAATCCTCTCTTCCTCATGGCACCCGTGAAGATGAACACAGCGAGGATTATTCACTTGGCAGCTGCTCTGTTTCTGGTTCTTACGGCCATGTCTTCAACCTCCCCAACCTGCCAAGCTATTCAACACTTATTGACTTTATTCCAGATTGTTCTTCATTACATAAGCTCCTCAAACATGTTTCTTAATGCTTCACTACTCACATAAAACACTTTAAGGATACTTAGTCCAATTCCACCTTTAACTATCCATTTCTTTCCTCGGCTTTGTTGGCCCATCTTTTGAAGAACTTCCTTCATACCTTAATAAAGTGATCTGAATAGTGTTGGATTGCTTCTCTCTGGCTTGGCTATCTTGTATCATCTCTCAAGTCCTCATACACATCCCTTAACCTTCAAGTAAAGTAATGAAGATAAGCCAATCATAAAATTCAAATCTTCCCAAACATCCTCAGGCATCAACTGCGTTATTGTGACGTCCCGAAAATTTGCTAAGAAAATCACACGCTAAAACGTTTTCGTCGAAACCCTAACCCCCGAGCCGACACCGAATCCGGCCGCGGCCCCGCTCCTCGTCCTCCTCGCGCAGCGTGCGAGCGTCGCGCGCGCGTGGCCGACCGGCCACGGTCACCGCCGCGAATCCCGCCGGCACGCGTCATTTTTTTTCATTTTCTTTTCTTTCCTTTTCTTTTTCCCCATTTTCTTTTCTTTCTCCTTCTCCTTTTCTCCCCTTTTTCTTTTCCCATTTCTTTCTCCCTTTCTCTTTTTCCATTTCTTTCTCCTCTTTTCTTTTCCCTCCTCCCTTCTCCTCCCTTCTCCTCTTCCCTTCCCCTGCTCCCGAGCACCGCCCAGACTCCGGCTCCCGAGCCACGCCGCCCCTCCCCTCGCGCGCGCGCACGCGCCCCGTGCCAGACCACCCGCGCCCCGCGCGTGCACCACGTGCCGCGTCACCCGCCGTGCCGCCCGTCGCTAGCCGCGCACGCCGGTCGGCCGTGCGCGCTCCGCTCCGAGCCGCCGTGCCACCCGCCGCCAACGCTGCTCGCACACACGCCCACGCGTCCTTGCTCCCCGCCTTCCCCGCGCACGCGCGCACTGGCTCGCGTACGCCCCTGCCCAAGCGCGCGCGCACGCGCACCCGAGGCCACACAGCACGCCGCGCCGCCCGCCGCTGGCGCCCCGCCCTCGCCGTTCGCGCCGTCACCCCTGTGCTCGCACCGCGTCCCTCCCCCACGTGCTCGACGACGCCTCGACGCCCACGCCCTCGCTGCACGCCGCGTCGCGACGCAAGCAAACGGCCGAGCGCCATTAATGGCGCTCCGCGCCGCTCGCCGGCCTCCACCTACCTCCGGCCTCCCCACCGCCTCATCCCGCCTATAAATAGGCCCCCACCCCGCTTCCCCTTTCCCCACGGCCTCCACCGCCACCGCCCGCCGCCTTCCAAGCTCCCAGCGCCGCCGCGCCGAACCTCCAGAGCCGCTGCCGCCCGCTCCCGTCGACCGGCCTACTCACGCCGCCCCGGCCCGAGGTGAGGCCGGGGATCGAATCCCCTCCTCTCCCTCTCCCTTTCTCCCCCATCCCGAGCCACCATCGAGCTCCGGGCCGCCGGAATCGGCCGGCGCCGAGCGCTCCCTCCCCCTCCTCTGCTTCCCGTGGGGAGAGAAGGAAGAAGGGGCATTTTGCCCAAAGCCCCCCCTTTTTCCTGTTTTTCCCAAAGAGAACCCCCCACCTATGCGACACATTGCACAAAAGCCCTTCCACCTCTATTTATTCAAGTAACTAGCCTCCACCATTTAAACTTAATGTCAAATAGACCCCTACCTCTTTCTAACATACCCCAAATATTTCGAGAAATTATAACCAAGTCCTTTCTATTTCATAACTGTTTACGAACGAGCCCCTGAACCCCTGTTTAACCCCTGAACCCTCTTTAGCTCGTTATTTTATGCGCCAAACGAGCTCCGATCGACCCGAAACTTTACCACGCCCTTTCTAGTATAGTTCTAACCATGCCATTAAGAAATCACCCAAAAATATTACCCCTATCGCCATAACTAAATTATTTCCGATTCAAGCTCAACGATAAAAGCTTTTAGTTCTTTCGCTTGATTGTGTGCCTGTTTGCTTGCGTCGTAGGACACAGAGTGAACGAGGAGGGTCTCGACTATGATCAAGCGAACGAGGACCAGTTCTGCGACCCCGAACCCGAGGGACAGTGCTTCGACCAGGACCTCCCGCAAGGGTTTGATGATGGCAAGTTCAATCCCGCCCTTTGATGCATGTTTCTGTCCTAGTTTTTATAAACACAACCCAGTGGCCTGTTTTATAAAATTGCATGGTTTTGCATGCTGAAAACATGGTAGGATAGCCACCCTTGTTTGTGATAACCATACCTTGACCACCTGGTTTTATAAAGAAAATGTGTGTACGTGGGAAGGGATAAAATGTGGTTTTGAAAGATGAGTCAGATGGGATGGATGGCATTTCTGCGTGAATTGCCGTTGGTGTGCTTGTACCTGTGTGGTTGAGCGAGGAAGGGAGATATCCATCTTGTCACCCCTAAGGACCGAGTTGATGTGTCATCTCACCTAGCTTCCTGTCGTGCAAACCACTTGACCGTTGTATGGGCAACGGCTTAGCATAAATCCCACTAGTTATTCTGATAGCCATCAGGAGAGCTGAGAGCAACGGGTGATCAAGGAGAAGGGATAAGCTCTGTGTGACTTATGCCCCGGTTAAACCTCGGAGATAGGTCGAATGACCCCTTGATGGATCCCGTGGTGGCTAGTCAGGTCTAGCTAAGGTGGGTAATGGCTTTGCTGGGATCTGCACCGACACTAAGGTGATCGTGCTGTGGTACCCCACCTGTGGGTAAAGTTGCACACCTCTGCAGAGTTAAAATCTATTCGAATAGCCGTGCCCACGGTATTGGGCAAGTTATGGTGTGGTCACATAACTAGTGTTTCTCTCTGGGAATGATTGGACTGGTGTGGGTTGTTTGCAAAGTGTCCGGCAGTTGTGCCGTGTTCTACGGCGGACGGGGAGTCCGGTAGTAGCTAAAAACTTGGATCCTGTGTGGATCAGCACCATGTGCTCCTTGATACTTAAAAACTTATTTTGGAAATTGTTTTAAACGAACCTTTGCATATAACCGAGTTTTCCGTAAATGAACCCTAACCTTATCCTTGGACTGTCCTTGCATTGATTCCTAAGTTATTGATACTCAGCCTGGAACGCATCGGAGTTATGGAACCACTAGAGTATGCCTACCGAGAATACACCTCCAAGGGCACCCTTCGGTGCGACATGATGGTCTTTGTGGGAAAAAGCACCCGCTACCCTGATGTGGACCCCTGGTTCATCTCCACCTCTGGCTTTCGCTTCCCTGACACCTACCGTAAGGCCGCTCGTAAAGCCCTGCGACGACTGCGTGTGATCTACAAGCACCACCTTCAGCGGACTCCTATGGGATTTTTCCCACCTACTAAAGGAAGAGGACGCACTTGGATTGCCCGGATGAGAAGACTCGGAAGAGAAGAAGAAGACCTAGAAGATACGATCTCCCACCTATCCATCTACCTTACTGGCTTGGACGCACTCTACCGCGAACAGGCGGCACAGCTGAAGCAGCTAATCCATAGGGCAGAAAAGGCAACCCAGGAACTGGAAGAACAACGGATAAGAGCCGCAAGCGCCGAGTATTTCTTAGCCGCCCTCCAAGCCCAGATACAGGAATATGAAAACCGCGGAGAAATAGGCGGATGGATAGAGGAAGAAGAGGAGCCCGAGGAAACCCATTGGGATAAAGGTACTCAGACCGAAGACGAGGTGATGGATCGGTGCCTCCCAATAAAGAAGCGCCCTATCAGAATCGGGGAAGAATCCCCATGATAGGAGTAGCACTCCAAGCTAGAACCCTACCCTAGTAACCACGTACCTATGGAAACTGTACCCCCTCCATGTTGCAATAATAAATGTTATCTACCCCCTTTTGTACCTGTGCAAGATTGTTTACCCTGTCCTTGTTTCAGATGGCTGAGGAAGGATGGACCCAGGGCGATTGCCAAGCAGCACCTGGCTTTCCCAGCCTTTTGATCAACGCCCTGGAAAGCCTTGGCGTTACGGAACGCCCAAGGTACTACAACAGAGAGTACGAACACCATGGTACCCTCCGCTGCAGGGTGATCCTGGTCATCGCCAGGAGCAACCGCTACCCCGACATCCAGCCGTGGCGAGTGACTACCATAGGGTTTAGGCACCAGGACACCTACCCTTGACCGTCAGAAAAGCGCTCCGTTATTTATGCCGGATTTTTTAAGGACACCTCGCCGCCACACCAGTGAGGTTCTTCCCGCCGGCCATCAAAACCCCAGTTTGGGAAGCATGCATGAGAAGTCTGGAACGACGCCGCCATGAAGAAGGCCCTCTGTACCAAGTGGCTACTTATCTAGCCGCCTTGGACCAACTCTTCGATGAGCAAGCCAACCTCCTGAGGGAGCAGACCCATCGAGCCGAGCAAGCAGAGCTCGCAGTGAGACTGCAGCAGATCCGAGCCGCCCAAGCCGAGGCAAGGGCCGCAGCCGCGGTCAGCAGCGAAGCAGTAGCCCAAGAGAGCCTCAGGCAGGCCCGAGATCGGCGTATGCAAGAATGGACCCAAAGTGGAACACCAGTCCCGGCAATTGGAGAAGACCATGTTTTACTCGGGACACCCATCATAGGATGGGGACCTCTCTTTGGAAACACACAAGCCCCACCCGAGAACCCTGAAAGTTCTGCTGCCGCCGTTGAAAGGGATGCTGCAGCGCAACCCTTGACAGATGGGAATCCAGAGAACGGCGAGCAGGGATTACTCACACTCCCCGCCCCAGAAGAAGGCACGCCCCGCGAGTAAAGTAACCGACGCCACCCTAGTGATGTACCCCCAGCCTCTTTTGCTTAAGTCGTGCCCTTAGGCATGACCCTGGATGAGTAGTACGAGACCTAGTCTTACCCCTGAAAGGACCTCAAGATGCCTAGAGGGGGGGTGAATAGGCTAATCTGAAACTTAAAACACTTTGAACACGGTTAGCAACACAGGTATCCGGATATTCCGGATATATGTCCGGATACTCCGGATATAGAGTCCGGAGTTTCCGGATATATTGTCCGGACAATCCGGGTATAAAAAACGTGCTACTAATCACTGTTGTAGATGCTGTAAATTGAATCAGGTAAATTTAGAGGGACTAGGGATACCTCTGGAGTATTTCTCACCAGTTTTCTTTCTCGTGAGACTTGTACAAAAGTAGATCGGCCTCAAACCCTAAAAGGTTAGTCTCACAAGCAAATAATCACAAGTATAAGGTAGAAGTACGAGATTGACACAGAATTTGTTTCCCGAAGTTCACTCCCAAAGGAGCTACGTCTCCGTTGAGGAAGAATTCAAGAGACGGTGCTCAAGAACTCCTAATCTCCTCTCCCAAAGGTGAGACCAACGCTCAAACCCTAGGGACACTTACTATGAGATCCTCGGAGAGGAAGGAAGGTTACAAACCAGCTGTGATGCTCACAAATCAATCACGCAATCACAAGCGACGCCTAGCCGTCTAGGAGCACGAAGCTCCAAGAGTAATAAACTAGAAACCACGAGCTAGACTTGGATTGATGTGCTCAAGAGATGAAATCAAAGCTTACTTGCACAATCTTAGCTCTTGCAACAATCTCACTTCAAACCCCAACAGAAATCACTCAAGAATGAAGCAAATGGGGAGTGAGAGGGCTCTCTTTAGGCTTTCTGAAAGTCTGGTCGTCAAAATGAGCAAGAGAGAGAGAGTGAGAAGGGGTATGGAGGTATTTATACCCCCTCTCCCAGAAACTAGCCGTTGGGAGAGCGGTACCCGGAAACTCCGGGTATATGTCCGGATACTCCGGACATAGGGGTCCGGAGACTCCGGACCAAACTTGTTTTGCAGACCGGTAACAGTAACCCGGACACTCCGGGTATACGTCCGGATACTCCGGCCCTTCTGTCCGGACATTCCGGACTAGTACCCGGACACTCCGGGTTTGTCACAGAATTTCACATTTAAGTCCCCTTTTGAGTGTTGAGATGGTTTCTTATGATTTTTGTGGGTTCTCTTGAGCACAACTACCATGTCTACACTAGTGGATCACAGTTCCCCTTGATAGTACGGCGTTTCCTATACTCAATTTTCAATCATAAAATCTAATCTTTAAAAACTCTTGAGGACGCCGCTTTTCATATCCTTTTTGAGGGCTCACGCTTCTCTAAAGCTTTGCTCAATCACCATTAGCACCTGCACACATGCTTAATGACACGATTAAATATACATGTGCTTTGTCATATATCACCAAAACCCACTTAGGGGCCTAGATATCTTTCAACCCCCAAGCTGTACCCCCTTGCAGTAATGAAGTTGTTTGTGCTGATGGGGGAACGCTTCAGTTATCCTGCTCATTCCATATTTGAGCTTTCTTCTTTGTTTGGTCCAAATGCTTCTTGGGGCATTGAATGATGAGATTTCCCTCTTCTTTGCAGTAGAAACATGCTTTTCTAGCTTTGGTATCTTGGCGACTCAATGTGGTATGAGAATTGGGCATTGGGGGATTGATGGCATTCTTGTCTAGCTGAGGTATCCTGATCATCCATCCTGACAAGGACGCCAACTCATGACGTCTTACCGAATGCAGGACTATTGGGAAATTGGTCCTAGGGTTGATTATCATCCTCTTTTATTTGCACACCAACTGGCAAGATGTCCGTCTTCTCCACACTTGAGGCAATATAATCTAGCATCACGGGACCTAGTCATCTTACGCTTTGTTGAACATCTATTGATATAGTGGCTGTCTTCTCCACATCTGAAGCACAAACCTTTAACATGTCCATCTTGGCTTCGTTTCTGCTTCACCATAGCTCTTGGTGGAATGGCTTGTGCGTCATGATTCCTTTTAATAGAGTTTTTATGTGGTGGTTGAGCAACTTTAGGCTGTGGTTGGATGGAACTGGGTTGAGTACTGCTATCTGCCAATTGTTGTGGTAACTCCACCTTCTCTTGGCTTGCTCCACTTATTTGTTTCTTGGGTTGCTTGCTTCTTATAGGCTGAAATTCTTTGAAAGAGATACTCCAATCCTCGAGATTCATAGTCTGAATACTATCTTCATCTTGGGCAATTCCTTCTAGGACTGGATCTTGGGTAGATAACTTTCTATTGATATCTGAATGGTAACGTTGTCTGGCTTCCATTGTCATTAGGCTAGCTTCTTCCCGGAGACATGGATTACCATAATGCTCACAACATTGAAATGTTCCTAGAGTCTTACTAACATCATGTTGTTCTTCTATCAGCGGTTTTGGTGCTTTATAGTTACTCTTATGCCTTTGATTGTTCCATGCTTCAGCAACTTGCCTCTTTACTGGTCCGGTGGGAGCTTCTGCCTGGTCATCTCCATGTTATATGGGGATGATGTATTGGACTGCATCCTTCCTTGTAAGACTTGAGCTTGCATAGCTAATAGCTTTTCTTTATCAAACGCTGGCGGCAACAGAGCAGACAAGACCGGATGGTTATCACTAGTGACAGTGTTGTGGTTCCTAGGGAATGAGGCTTGCTCCGTAATATGCTGATGGATATTGACCATGGTTTGAGCCATTGCTTGTAGACTCTGAGTTTGTGCTGCCATATACTCTAGCATCCTGCGCTCAAATGATGAGACTATAGGTGGAATGTTGAGGTCACCTTCATTAGCTCTATCCTCATGATTTCCGCTGGGATTCGCCATCTGGTTGGGTGGTAAAGACAAGATCAGAAGAGAATGGAAATAAATAAATAATAATAAAGAAAGATTGAAGAACAAGGTAGAGTCCATGATATCGTCTTCATCTTTTCTTGGTGGTCGTGATTGTTAAATAAATCAAGGTAGAAGAGAATGGCACGGGGGTAACAAAAGGAAATAGAGCATTCTTGGCTTCAGCTTCTTTCATGTGTCGACCACTGCAGATGTTTGTAGATTTCCACTGTTGATGTCGGCATTGCCTTCAACTTCTTTCTTGGTTATTGAGGTCGTCATTGGAGTAAGGTAGACTAAAGAGCAAGCTGCAAGGTGGCAAAGAAACTAGAGTATGGACTTGCTTCGATTTAGACGGTGGTGGTGACAATAGCATCTTCTTGCTGACATTGGGGTTGCCTTTAGCTTCCTTCTTGACGTCCTCTATTGGAATAGGAAGAAAGAAAGGAAAAGAACAAGGATGTGGAAGGTACAAAAGAAGAACCCAGCTAGGCAACTGATATCATTGCAAGTAGAAAACCCACAATACACCAACAATCATTACAAAGAAGTGAATCAGACAAGGTCATAAAGACAAGCATCATCATGCAAACACAGAACTCCACCAGTCAACACACAGTCAAGGAACGATGATAAACGTTGTTAACAAGGCTGCAAGGGGTACTCCTAAGCATGGGCTATCTCATCAGGTTCAACATTCTTGATAGAGGCATCCTTCAGCTTGTGCAGTGTAGAATCTTGCTCTTCAAGTGAGGGTGGCATAGTCTTCCGCTGTTGATTTTCACTTCTCTGGGGTGAAGTGATAACTCCATTCTTCGGCTATCTTGAGCAGGCTTTTGGTCAGGTGCCACGGATGATCTAAACATATATGGATCAGAAAAGACACTTTGCAATTAAAATTCAAAGGAGCGAATCCAAAGTTATAGAATTATGAGAAACAAGATAGAGGTAATTTAAAACAAAGTGACAAAATGGAAACAATGCCAAGGAGGGGACAGGTACAAGGATAAGTATGTAAGGAAAAATATCAAGGAGATAAAATAAGCAAAGGATGAGAAGGTAGCAATATCACTAAAAAATCAAAGAAATGTATTGCATGAAACAGGAAAGATCATTCAGCAAGAAAGAGATGCATGATCAAGATCAAGCAGTGATAAAGAAGAGAGAAAATAAATAGACCAGGATTGAGGGTCTAGCATTTGCAAGATAATAAAGTGCAAATGAAAAGAGATCAAGTGGGAAAGATGAGTTATCAAGGAGGATTTAGACAATAAAATGGTCAAGTAATGAGAATATTCATTGGAGAGGTCAAGGATAAGGCATGAATAGATTTTATATCAAAAGAAACCTTAGAAAATGATAATTGCTACCTAGGCTTATGTCCTACAGTCGATACAACTCTGATACCACTTCTGTCATACCCAATTTTAAAATAAAACCAAGTGCTACCTATATATATACTAGCATCAAGTTTCATACATATAGTGACATCATCAGTGAATAACACCAACAGAATCATGTAAAGAAATATAAATAAAGACTTACAAGTCTACCAAAGATATACGCTTAATTCTGGAAATAGAGACTCCAAACTTCACAGGCAAACGACCGGGGGCTGCGTACTCTTAGAACTCAGCATCATCTTCAGCAGACTTCACACCTTCTTCTTTTGAGCAGCAGTTAGTAAGGGTGAGTACACTCATGGTTGGTACTCAGTAAGGCCACAAGGAATAACCAGAATAACAATTTAAATCCATCTTTAAGTTTATTAATCATGTGAGACTGTGAGCACGGCTTATATATCAGTTTTAGACACTCTGCAGAGGTTGTACACTTTCACCACAAGCCGCGTAAAAGTTCAGAAGAACTTTGGACCCAAACATGCTGTGCTAGCTAGGCACAATACCACACTTTCGAGGTGTGATTGCATAGGAACACTACGAGGCCTTTACAAAGATTCCCTAATAAGAAGTAGCCCACTAAGGTTTCCGGAGCAGTAGCAAAGCATAAACCTCCCTAAAGGGTATAGTGTCGTAGCAAAGCCCACTTCCCAAGAGGACTGGGTTATACCCCATCTACCGCCACCTCTCTTGCCCTTTTAGTAAGACTGCTTCAAACTAGAGTCTGTAATTAATTAGCCAAGACCAGAGCCATATGGTTCTCGTGGTTGTACTGTTTTCCTGGGTGGTTCTCCACGTTCCAGTTAATTCATAGTGTTCTTATAAATAAGCATAGATAGAAGGATCGTTAGGGTCACTTGCCTTTCTCCAATGGAAGTTACTCTTACTGCTCTTCAGCTCATGCTCTCTTGAAACTCTTGATCTTCAAGCTTTCGAACAGCACTCCTTCTCGAAGCAATCATCAGGCACAACCATACAAGCAAAACAAACAAGTGCAGCTAAGAATAATACACCAATCACATAAAGGCTTTAAAAGAGCGTACTAAAGGATATGCTTGATTCCATGGATCACCCGAATGCAAGAAACGCTGAAAATGGAACTAAGATTGAAAAATCACAGCTATCGAAAGATTTAAATTATAAAAGAAAACAAAAGAACTATAAGTTTCATTTATTTTAATTAGAAACCACATGTAAAGGATATTTAAAAGAAATTATCCCTTGTTGCAATTAACTCATATTATATTTGCATTTATAAAAAAATGAGGTAAAACTTAGTCAAATTTTATATATGTTTGTCTATGTAGAAATTACACTAATTAAGCAATTAATTAGAAAGAAACTTGTGAGAGCATCTAAACGCATAGCTTTATGATTCGTGGTGAACTAAACAAATTATTTTAAAAACACATTTAATTTGATATGAGGTCGAGGGGAGTCCGTTTCGCTGTTTACCTTTGGCGAAGATGCACCGTGGCTGTCGGATTTCGCCGGAAAAGGAGGTGGCGGCGATCTGTTCTGTCCTTGGTGAGCAGAACAAGCGGCAGAGGTTCTGCACAGCAGGGGTGCGTGCAACAGTGGTGCAGGAGGAGGCGGGAAGGGAGGGGCGAGGCGCGGCGCTGGGGCTCGTGCGCCTAGGGGGGTTGTAGTCTGCACAGAACGGGCGAGCAGCGATGCGAGAGGGAGAGGGAGCAAGAGGCGAGGAGCAGGAGCGAGGGAATGGCGAGGCAGGGGTTCAGGGGCGCTTTATATAGGCCGAGGAGGGGAGAAGGAGAGACTCCGCAGAGAGAGGGGCGGCGGCGCACGGTGGCCGGCCGTGATGGCCATACTGGCGTCAGCCGTTAGTGGCTGCGGGAGAGGAGGCGAGGGGGTCGTGGCGGCGTCAATGATGGCAGGAGTGATGGCGAGCAATAGAGGAGGGAGGGAAGGCGAGCAGGTGCGGAGGGAAACGGCTGGCGGCGGGTGTGCGGTGCAGGGGAGGTGGACGGCAGGAGGTAGGAGGAGCAGCTGATAGACGGGCCCGGGGCGTCAGCGAGAGAGAGAGAGAGAGGGGGAGGCGGTCGGCCGAGGCGGGCGAGTTGGGTCAGGCCGAGACAGGTTCGTGTGGGCCGAACTGGCTTCAGTCATGGACCGAGAAGGAAAATGACCCGGGGGAGTAGAAACAACGGGGAAAAAGAGTCTAGACTTGCCGGTTGGGTCGGCCGGGTTTGGATCAACACAAGTTCAACCCGTTAACACAAAGATGGTCCATTTGGAGGGAGAAACGTTAGAGAACGGGGAACTCGTTGGGACATCTTAGGGTGTCGGATAGGACAGAGGAAAAAGAACGGATGGTGATATAACAAATCGGTCCGATTGCGATGAGAATTAGGAACTAAAGGATGAGACAAAGAAAGGAACTTGAGAGCTCCCTCATCTCATAGGGAAACTTCTGGACAACTCCAACTCCACAAAGGAAGGCGATTTGCGGTGAGTAGCGGTCAGGAAAAAGAAGTAGAATTGCTTGGCTAGATATTGAAAAGATTTCGACCTGACAGAGTTCTAAGAATTGATTTAGGATTACAAGCAAGACTGAGATTAAGAGGAAACCTAATCGTATTTTAAATTCATTTTCAATTTCATTTTTCACCCAAAACATTATGCACTCAGCATGAATGCAAGGAAAACAGACAACTTCATTTAATTTAGAGAAAAACAACTAATTATTTTTTTCCTATACTAAATTTACTATCAAGAAAATAAATGTTGAGTAAATTTTAAAATTATGAGAAAATCATTGCTTACTTTTCTTGCTAATCACATCCTAAAATCCAACAATTTCAGGGTGTGACATAATGGAGGTAGATAATTTAGATGCAAATTTAATGGATTACTTCATAGTTGCAAAGGTGAATAATTAGAAGCAAATTACACCCAATAGTTGGTGTCAACAATGATTAAGTCTACACGGGATGATGGCTAGATGTTTAGATATTTTGTTGGATTTTCTAAGGATTTCTCTCTTTTTTACCAAGGATGAACATGGAGGCTCCAGAAGATGTTTCTAATTATTAATAGATTAAGATCTTACATGTATTCAAAATGTATTAGTAACTACTCCCTCTGTTCCAGAATATAAGTCATTTTAGCTTTTTTAGATTCATTGTATTTGCTATATATCTAGATATAATATAATGTATGTCTAAGTTCATAGCAAAATTTATGAACTTAGAAAAAATAAAACAACCTATATTTTGAAACGGATGGAATAGATAATTACTCAACAGTTTCAATATAATATAAAAAAGAAAAATGTTGACATGTTGAATTCTAGGTCCAATTGAAAAACCAGCAAACCAGCATTCCCTATATCACCTGGACTGGTATGTAACTCAAAAGAAGTTTCAACTAAAGAGATACATGATAAAATAGTGTTGTAATAAAAATAAATAAGATGATCACTTCCACTAAAAGAAAAACAAGAAGTGTATGTAAATAATGTGTTTGTAGTTGTTATATCATTTGCAACTTCTTTGTAGCGCATCAAATCTCAAAGTGGATATAGAAGAAAATTATGTTTCATATTATCCTTAAATATTTCCAAGAACTCATATATGTACTTTCAGACCTAAGCATTACCCTAGGGGTTGGAAGTGGCGCAATGGTTCTTATTCTAGCCTTGAGCACCATAATTATACTTTAGGAACTTAAGAAAAGAATGAAACAGAGACAAAGATTCTTCAAGCAAAATCGTGGGCAGTTGCTACAACAATTGGTATGCCAAAGAGCAGATATAGCAGAAAGAATGATAGGTACTGAAAAAGAGCTAGAGAGAGCTACCAACAACTTTGACAAAGCTCATAAGCTTGGTAGTGGAGGCCATAGCACATTTTATAAGGGGATTTTATCAAGCCAACACACCGTGGCAATTAAGAAGTCAAAGATTGTGATAAAAAAGAAATTACTGAGTTTATAAATGAGGCTGCTATTCTTTCTCACGTAAACCACCGAAACATTATAAAATTGATTGGATGCTGCCTTGAGACTGAAGTTCCATTACTTGTCTATGAGTTCATCTACAATGGAACCCTTCACGATCATCTTCATGTTGAAGCCTCAGTATCATTATCTTGGAAAGATAGGCTAAGAGTTGCAATTGAAACTGCTAGAGCTCTCATATATCTTCACTCGTTTGTATCAACACCAATAATCCATAGGGATATCAAGTCTCCTAATATACTTCTTGATGACATGTTAACTGTGATGTTAACTATGAAGTTATCTGACTTTGGAGCCTCAAGGTATATTCATGTTGATGAAGAAGTGGTAGATACAGCTGTGCAAGGGATATTAGGATATTTGGACCCTACGTACCTTATCATAGGACACCTCACCCAGAAGAGTGATGTCTATAGTTTTGGTGTACTTCTCATAGAGTTGTTTACTAGGAAGAAGCCTGTTTGCTACAGATCCCGTCAAGGTTCTGGTCTTGTTAACCACTTTGTTGCCCTCCTCTCACAAGGCAACTTAGATGAAATATTGGACCGGCAAGTCGTGAGGGAGGGTGATGGAGAAGTTGTCGATATTGCTCAGTTGGCGCAGATGTGTGTAAAGTTTAGCAGTGAGGATCGGCCAACAATGCGGCAAGTTGAGATGATACTAGAGAGCATTCAAGCGGCAAAGGAGTTTCCTAGTGACGTGGTCGATGACGACATGTCTAGCGAAGGAAGTAACCTTGAGGCAAGGAACTAAGGCTAATTTATGTTTGGAGGAAGAACTAACCTCTTTTCATGATTTAGCTTGTAAAGTATATCAAGTTCACACCTCTTATATCGTTTATGCTAGTAATAATGGTTGAGAACATCTCCTATGTTACAAACGGGTTAGGTGTTATCATGTTACCAAACACGGTAGCACCTAAACTGCTGCATGTATAATTGCAACAAAAATATGGATTGATAGAGAACACAATCCTTTGCTTGCATGTAAAATTTAAGCTTAAACAAAAATTTATGCAAGTATAGAAAAAAAGAGAAATCAGCATCTGAATAGTTGTGAGTTTTGGATCAGACACGAACAGTTCCACCCACAACTATTGAGATACTGATTTCTCTTTTTTGTTTCTCATGGAACAAGTGTTGTTTTTATCTCAAATTATACATGCATATGGATAATTGCTTCCTCTATCTATCCATATTTTTTTTTATAATTTTACATGCACCAATTTAGGTGCTACCATGTTTGGTAACACTACCTAACTAAGAGGTTAACATCTAAGAGGTCGTAACATAGGAGATGTTCTCAATAATGGTTTCGCACAACTGGAAGTTTTCATTTCTTTTAAAGTTTGAATATATAAATGGCATTCCTTCTCGTTACATATAGGTATAGCTGTGATCATAGAAAATAAAGAAGATCGGGTTATGAAGCTATCTTCACGTAACGCACGCAAGGCAAGCAAAATGAATGCCCTGATTCATTATGAACTTATGATGAGTGCAAGTATTGAAGATTCATTTCTTTTGGAGGATTGAGTCACTGCTGTGACCATGCATATTGAATGGCTTGGCTGTGATCTAGCCAGGTATTAGCAAAGTTTATAAATCCATTGGCCCGATTGCTCATCAGTACCTTTATCGGTATTCTTTCTTGGCAATATGTTGCTACATGCGTCCACCAATCAATAGAGCAGCACACAAGTAGCGCGGACGCCGTGTTGTGTCCATCCATATACATGAAGCTAGTGTGAAATGACGTGTATCCTGACGATGATGGTTACATAAATCTCGGTAGCATCTCAGATTCTGGGTTCGACTTTCTGTAGAAACGAATATTCTAAGATTTAATGGTATTGTGCTTTCAGACGACGTTCCCGTCGACAGCGAACCGCCTGTGGTGATTCCGTCAATCTTAAAAATTTACCAGCTCAGTCTTCAAAGATGTTTGTAGAGGTAGAATTTACGTACGTGACTTTATAGAAATAATATACGTATATTATGTGTATCTGGATTGTACTGTGTAATGGAAAAAATTGTACATAACACGGCTATCGGGCAACTTCCACCTGACCCTGCAGCTACCAAACCCCCACCTGTGCGGCCCGGGCGGCCGCGCGCATCGCGCCTTCAACACACCATGACGTGCGTCCAAACATGGGCGCGGCGCGCGCTAGTCTCGGTCGGTCGGTCGTTCGTGTACAGCCCAGCCAGCCAGTAGTAACTACGTGCTCGTGCTCATCCATCTATACCGAGTCCAACCCGAGAACCCCGGAGAAAACCCAGCCGCTGTACCCCCCGCACCGTCACGGCACGGCGTCACCGTCACCGCGCGGCGCCACGCGCATGTCACGTGCGCCCGGGCCGCGGCCGACACTGGCTGACACAGTGCCCCATGCCCCCCCATCCCCACCCCCACGCCCCCGCCCAGCCGGCCAAGAGCCGAGCGGAGCCTTCCGCGGCCGCCTCCGCTTTCTCAGCCGCGAATACCGCGCCCCGGCCGAGCTCCCCTGTTTCACTCTCGCGTCACGCTCACACCTCCTCCCTCTCCTCGCTCTCCTCTCCCCCGGTCTCTCTCCCCGTCCAAAAAGCCCCGCCACGAGGCCTCGCCGCCCGCGCCCAGCCCCACCCTGCAGCCTGCCAGCCTCCCCTATCCTTCGGCTTTTGCCCCCGTTTCCCCCGCCTAGAAACACGAGCCCAGCGGCGCAGGCGCTTCCGCTTCCTGCAGGCACTGCACGCTCCGCGCACCCCTCCATGGCGTCGGAGGCCGCGGCGTTCTGCGCCTCGGCGGCCAAGGGAGGCGCCGCGGGGGCGGGGGGCGGCCCGCGCCCGCCGCACGGCCGCCTCGTACTCCCGGCGGGGCGCGCCCGCGAGGCGGTGGCGTTCGCGGCGGGCGCCGTGGCGGCCGCGCTCGCGCTCGCGCTCCTCTGCTCCCCCTCCGTCCTCGCCCCCACGCCCGTGCCCAACATCGTCACCATCCCCTCTTCCTCCCACACCGCCGGCCCCGCCGCGGCGGCGGTCGGGAAGGGCCCGCGCACGTTCTACGACGACCCGTCCCTGTCCTACTCCGTCCGCGGCCGCGTCACGGGCTGGGACGCGAAGCGCGCGGAGTGGCTGCGCACCCGCGGCCTCGACCCTGGCTCGGCCGCCGTGTCCCGGCGCGTGGTCATGGTGACGGGGTCCCAGCCGGAGCCCTGCAAGGGCCCCGGGGGCGACCACCTCCTCCTCCGCTTCCTCAAGAACAAGCTCGACTACTGCCGCCTCCACGGCGTGGAGCTCCTCTACAACACCGCGCTGCTGGAGCCGTCCATGGTGGCGTACTGGGCCAAGATCCCCGCGGTGCGCGCCGCCATGCTGGCGCACCCGGAGGCGGAGTGGGTCTGGTGGGTGGACGCCGACGCCGTCTTCACGGACATGGACTTCGCCCTCCCGCTCGAGCGCTACGCGGGGAGCGACCTGGTGGTGTACGGGTGGGAGGCGGAGGTGTACGAGGAGCGGTCGTGGGTGGGGCTCAACGCCGGCGTGTTCCTCATCCGGAACTGCCAGTGGGCGCTGGACCTCATGGACGCGTGGGCGCGGATGGGGCCGGCCTACCCGGAGCACGCCGCGTGGGGGAAGGCGCTGCGGGAGGAGCTGTCGGGGAAGCCCAACGACGAGTCGGACGACCAGTCGGCGCTCGTGTACCTGCTGGCCAAGGACCCCGGCGGGCGGCGGTGGGCCAACCGGACGCGCCTCGAGACGGGGTACTACTTCCAGGGGTACTGGGCGGAGATCGTGGGCCGGCTCGACGGCGTCGCGTCGCGGTACGAGGCCGTGGAGCGCGGCCGCGGCGCCGCGGCGGCGGGGCTCCGGCGGCGGCACGCGGAGCGGGAGCACCCCCGATACGCGGCGGCGCGGGACGCGGCGCTGCGGGCGGCTGGCGTGCCGGGCCCCGCGGGCGGCGGGCAGAAGGGGTGGCGGCGGCCGTTCGTGACGCACTTCACGGGGTGCCAGCCCTGCGGCGGCGCGCCCAACCGGATGTACACGCGGAGGCGGTGCGCCGAGGGGATGCGCCGCGCGCTGGCGTTCGCGGACGACCAGGTGCTCCGCGCGTACGGGTTCCGCCACGCCGCGCCGCTCAGCGACAGCGTCGTGCCGCTGCCCTTCGACTACCCCGCCGCGCAGTGACGGCGCGGCCGGTGGCCGCGGCGGCGGAAGTGTGCCAGCGTGTGCTGTACATTTTGGGTGCTGAACAATTACCGTGAGAAATTTGGTTTTGGGCCGATTTTAACGAGCCGTGACGCTTGGATTTCGTCGAAATGGAACCCAAAGATGTTATCTTTCAATCCAATTGCTCTAGGATACTTGGAACGGTCGCTTGCAGGAACTCGGCAGAAGGATTCGAGTGGGATGGCACGTTCCAGGCATGGTCAAAGCCCCGATCTCTAGAGCGAGAAGAGGGAGCACGTGCCGGCGGCGTCGGTGCCGCTCATAGTTGCGTCGGCGGCGTCCCGTCCCCATCTAGGCGTCTCGCACGTCAGAGGAGTTCGTTCCCATCCCGAGCCCTGTCGCTGTCGGGTCGGGAGCTGCAACAGCAACTGGGAGTGGGAGTGGGAGTGGCTGCTTGCTTCTACTGGACTACGGGAGACGGGAGACGGGAGAGGAAGGGCCTGTGCCCATCCATCCTGCCGCTGGACCCGGGCCGGTGGGATCTCGATCGGGGCCGACTCGGTTGGCTCGGCTCGGCGTGATCGCGTGAGGCGAGGGCACGCACGGCGGCGATCGAGGACGAGGAAGCTGTAAATCCGGCGGAGGAGGCTTCCATCCATTGGCCGTGGATGAGCATGGCGGGTGGTGCGGCTCTGATCCTGGAGGTGGCACGAGCCGCGAAGACCGGGAGTGCGACGAGGATGACGGGACACGGGAGCGCTACTGCACGGGCTAGCTGGTGGCGGTAAAAAGTAACTGCTGCTCTTTTA
This sequence comes from Panicum hallii, assembly GCF_002211085.1. Lineage (NCBI taxonomy): Eukaryota > Viridiplantae > Streptophyta > Magnoliopsida > Poales > Poaceae > Panicum > Panicum hallii. Next base: position 38,721,616 of record NC_038049.1, on the reverse strand, counting down.
CAGCGAGCTGTAAAACTGTGTCGGGGCGGCGTGCTGGTCCCCGCACGCTGCGGTGGGACACAATGATGACGTTGACGAGGCTCCGTCTCGCTGGCCGGTTGCAATTCTTGTGCACGTGAGGGCAACGTGCTGCCCCTGCCCTCACTATGGGAGGGAAGAAAGAAAAAATTGTAGGGATCCCGTCGTTAATCACGGTGGCTGCAAACCCTCGCGGTGCTGAAAAGAAACAACGCATCCGAAACTCTTTCTGTTTCAAATACACTATCTTCACAGATATCCTTTGCCAACCGTATGGATATATCAGGCTCTCCTACTATATGGGACAAGCCAGTTCTGGTACTTCTCAATGGAACATCCGAAAAAACGATTAGATGCAGAAATGGAGCTGGCGTCGGACGGTACCTTCAGAGCAGAGCTAGCAAACAAAAATCCCGCCGCAACATTCTCCGATGTTGCATGCAACATGTCCGATTTCCCCAAGATTGTTTTTCCGTGTCGTGCTCCCTTGGGCGTAGGAGCTCGAGCGCGAGCCTAGGATGGACTTTCTCCTCCCCCGTGCCATGATTTCAAGCCAAATCCCTTGCAACGTGTCGCATTAACTCCAAGCAATCGAGGTTCCTCCACCAGATCAACAATATGCTCGCCATCCCCCACCAATTGTTGCAATAAAATCTGCAGATACGCCCATGCCGATGGTGTCCACCGCTCTGGAGATTCAAGCAACGTCCATGGCGAATTGAACTCGACATCGATGTTTCAGTTCCGCCATGTTGTAGGAGCTCCACGCGGGACGGTGGTTGCGACCCTCAATGCAACGTCTGCTGACGCCCCGCAGGTTAGATCTGCCCTCCCGCCTTGATTAGAACCACCCATGATCTGCCCCGCCGTTTCTGGTGTTTCGAGAATCTGCTGGTGAATTTCGGTGCATTTATTGGTAATTTATTTGATCCGTGTGGGAGGATCAAGATAAGGCACTGAAAGCTGCAATAGAACAAGTGTTCCCTAATGCAACACACAGATGTTGCAAGTGGCATGTGTTAAGAAAGGCAACAGAAAAGTTTCTTGGTTGATAAGCCATGAGAAAGACTTTGCCAATGAGTTTGACTACTGTGTTAATCGTACTGAAACAATAGATGAACTTGAGATGTTATGGCAGAAGCTAGAAGACAAATACAGCTTGCAAGAGAATGAGTTCTTCCAAAGTATCTCTTCAACAAGGGAAATGTGGGCGCCTGCATACTTCAGAACTTACTTCTTCCCTTTAACCGGCACAACGGGCAGGTCGGAAAGTATGAACTCATTATTCAAGAAAGTGGTGCACCCACAGGATTCAGTGTTGCAGTTTGTGACCCAATATGAATACATCATGGGTACCAGAGCTGAGAGGGAAAATGTGGAAGCCTGCAAGGGGGAAATTTCAGATCCGCCGCTCCGGGCAAGTTATGACTTTGAAAAACAAGCAGCAAACTTCTACACTCGTACTGTGTTCACCAAATTTCAGGAGCTGCTTCGTGATTCCACAAAATTCAGGATGGGAGACATTGCTGAAGATGATGAGAGTTTGTCAATTCAGATAGTACATCCAAACTCTAGCAAAGTCCGTATCGTGTCAGTTAGTAAGGATACAACATCTTATTTGTGCTCCTGCAAAATGTTTGCCCGAGATGGTCTCCTATGTCCTCATATTCTGAAAGTTTTTACCAACCGAGACGTTCAGGAAATTCCAGATAAATACTTGCACAGAAGATGGTCAAAAGAGGCAACAACAAAGATTCCAGAACATCTCTCAGGTCCTGAACCATCCTTTGGAGTTCCAGGTTCAAACAAGCTAAGGTACAATGCATTGTGTAGGAAAATGACAGGACTAGCAGCGGAGGCATGTTCTGGACCTGAAAAGTACACAGCTGCTTCTGCTGGGATTGATCAGTTGGTTGAGCTTGTAAAGGTAGCGGGAAATCCAACAAATGCGCAGCAAAATGAAGCACCAGTTGTTGAGACAGACAATATGGTTGGGGGACAAGGTTCAACTCAAGCTGGAATGGTGAAGAACCCGTCAAGGGTAAGTCGTAAGGGGCGTCCAAGGGGCAAAGTGGATAGGAAAAGGTCAATCATGCTGCAAGCAAGGGAGAAAGCTATGAAAAAGAATGGGACAACAAAGAAGGGGACAACAAAGAAGAAGGCAAAAGTTCCACCATGTTCATATTGTAATGAAGAAGGTGACGGTGTTCAAACATGCAAGTACATGGCCACAGCACAACAAATACTTGGAGAGCTTAAGCAAACAGAGCTGAAGCCGTAGTCTTTATAAAATGTTTCACCATACATATTGCAACAAATAGTTTAGTCCTTTGCAACATTATATATTTATGTCAATGAAACATTAGTATAAATATTATAATGTCTTTGTTCAGCCGATGAAATTTGGTTTCCTGCAACATTGGTTTGGAATCAAATTTGTAATCAGGTTTTGATGTGCAACATTTCAGAATATGTAATGCAATAGAAGAAGTTTAGTACGAGAGCATATGGCTTTGTGAATTAAAACCTAGCACCATTGACACGATGTAATGTATTGCAACACTTTGCCGAGCTCTGCTGCAACAACTATATGGAACTAGTGCAACATTTTTGAAATTGTGTTGGAGATTGCAACATTTTTGAAAGGATATGGCAACATAATATTGCATCATAAGAAACAGGCCTAAAAATGGACCGCAAAAGGAAGTTGCAACATAATATGCATGCACCGACGTACCGTCGGTTCAACCGGTGCTGAAGACCTTAAGGCTTCTCCAACTTCAAACACTTCTACATCAGTAAACTATCAATGCACCAACGCTTGACACAAGGGTGTCGGTTCAACTGGTGCATCTGATACTTTTTCACTTGATCTCCATGCCTTCTCCTTGTTGGCGCTCGTTACGGACCGATTTCAATTGTCAATTTGATCAGAAAATTGGGAGAACTAATATTTCCTGCATGCATATTTATTCAAAATAATATCAATTCCACATGTTTCTGAAAAATAGTGCTATGCAGGAATTTGATTAGAAATGGAGGGAAAACATACCTTTGAATCCAAGGCACAAAACACCGACCAATCACGAGAAAGCATGAGGATCAAAGGACCCATATGACAGCCTAAACACACTCTCAATCTAAGGCAACACCTCTCCGACCAATCAGAACGCGTCGTTCAGACTCCCATGGATCAAAGAGCCCACCAGAGCATGCACTTGACGTAGGACTGCGCCAAGTCTCCCAAAACCATCCTTGGGGCCCACCTGCCAACGTTCTGGCCAAAGTCGGTGGCCAAAGGCAGTGGCCAGGGTTCGGCCAAACCACTGGTTCGGCCAAATTGACACTAGCCCCTCGCCTCCAGCTTCCTCGTGGCGACTCCTGGTGAATTCCTGAAGTCGGTTTCGCATGGCTCCACGAGATTGCCGGCCGGGAATCCCCTGTTTCACCCCTATAAATATGAGAGGAGGGGGGTAAAATAGGGACACACCATCACACATAACTCACTCTCATTCTTGAGCTTTAGGCTCACCTTAGAGGCTTAGTGTTGCCCAGGTAGTGCTTAGAAAATAGGGAGAGAGTGAGGGGAAGTTGGGGTGGTGCTAGGTTTGTCGGCCCCCGTCGCTCTTCTCCAACTTGTACCTTAATGGATGCTTATCAATCATAGTAAATATTCATGATTTTCTTCGTGCTTTAGTCTCTTAGTTAAGTTGCAGTTCTAGTCCTCTAGTTGTTTACTGGATCAATCATTCACTAGTTTAGTGCGTGCTCAAGAGTAAGACTCCTGATAGATACGGATGTTCTTGTACGCCTCTAGAGTCAGTAAACGACAGCGTAGATGTGGTCTCTAGACTAGACTTTACCTATTGGTTATGGTATATTCCATGGTTTGATAAGGTAGGTGATAGATGGTGACGGTCCTGTTACTCAGCGTAACCCTCCCCGTTCGGGTTTATCACAGTGCCGTGTTACCGGGACATCCAGGTCTTATCCAGATGGAGCCAGTAGTCTGAAGTAAATAATTAGGATAGTTCCACCTTATCTTAGATCCTAGCCTTAGAAATCCTCTCTACCCCTTGCCTCTTCTATAGTGTGGTGTACTTGGATGAGCTTAAACCTTAGATAATATACTCACGTTCCTCTGTGGATACGATACCCTAGAATACTCCTAGGTGAAAGCTACAATGATATCTGTGCGCTTGCGGATTTATTCGTGATCGTTAAAATACCTAACACTCCTCATTGCACTGATGCTCCCTTCTTATAGCGTCGGTGCAACCGGTGCTACTCAGTTTTACAGAGTGAATGCAATAGCATGCTTTTAGAATGTTTCACGTACTTTCCGACTGCGATTTTGAACGTCTTGTATGTGAATTGGACTCCATCTATGGGACCTTACAAACTTGAGCTCATAAACTTGTTAATCCCATTGACTATGTTATCACACAATCACCAAAATTATAATAATGGTCTAATGAGGCCATATTTCTTACACACACGTCTTTGATCTCCAATTGGAGATGCATTTTAGATGTCTTCTTTGTTAGTTTTTTACAGAGTGAATGCAATAGCATGCTTTTAGAATGTTTCACATACTTTCCGAGACTATAATGAATAAATATGAAAGAGAATGCAATAAAATACCTTGAGCTTTTCGTATCTCAATTGTGTTTTCCCTAGCTTGAATATCTCAAACTTGCCTTGGCATCATGGTCTTGTTTCTCTGTACATAACATTGGAGTGGATTGCAAAAAGACCTATAGCCTAGCCGGCAAAAGTCGGGGTTCGTAGGTTTTTTCGACACATAGTCGAGGTTGTCTTCTACCTCTCACGTAATATATGTGAGAATGTGAGGAGATCCTTCCTAACGGATCAATTTTTTCCAATCGGAGTAGATTTGGGAAGATATGGCTTATATATTCTATCATGTTTCATAGCCGTTTCAAAAAGAAAAATCATGTTTCATATATTCCTCCATCCCATATGTGTTCTTACTCCACTCGTTTGGACAAACCAAAATTTATTCTCTGCATTTGCACCCACACAGTATATCAGGGCGACTAAGTGTGGGATTATAGCAAACACAAAAATGACTAAGTGCTAACCACCAAAAAGAAAAGAAGAGACTAATCGCTAACATTTTAGAATACAAGGCTCGGTATTCTCTATATATCTACTCATATGCGGCGAGCTGTCAATGCAGTATGTTATCATATTGTTAAGTGAAACAGCTAGAGGTTATTTGAATACACGACTAAAAAATAATTTTTAGTCCCGGATTATATTGAATGTTTGGATGCTAAATAGGGGACTATAAAATTAATTGTATAAATAGAGACTAATTCACGAAATGAATCTATTAAACCTAATTAATCAATTATTAGAGTATATTTACTGTAGCCCAACATTATCAATTCATGGACTAATTAGGCTTAATGAATTCATCTCGTGAATTAATCTCCATTTATATAATTAGTTTTATAATTAATCTATATTTAATTTTTTTAATTGGATACGAGAGGACTAAACTTTAATCTGAGGGAACAAACGGGTCTAAGTCCATTTTGGCCGTCAATTCTGACTAATACTCCTATACTCATAAATTTAGCTCCTATTACTAATACCATCTTTTTTGTTTTTGGCTTGGGCTCATAGAACATACGGCCCGTGGGCCGTGAGCACGCGCTTGCAGGCCGACACCGACACGCGTCAAATGAATTTCCACAAATTTACCTCTCGTCCTTTTTCTGTTATTTTTCCACCTCGATTTCTCCACGCGCAAAACGACAGAGGCGAATCCGAGCCCCACAGGCCACATCGCCTCGTATGCTTCGCACGTGCCCGCGTGTCGGCGGCGGCGGCCGGCGAGGAGGAGCCCTCATGGCCTCCCTCATCCACTTCCTCCCTTCCTCCGCCTACTCCTCCTCCCATCTCCCGCCCAAGCCCCAGCAGCCGCCTCGGCCAACTCCCACTCCCGCCACCGCGGCGGCGCGCCCGTCCCGGCTCCGCCTCCTGTTCGCGCGCGCCGCCGCGCGGCGCGACCCCGAGCCTTTGCCGTTCCCGGCGGAGGCGCCTCCGGATCCCGCGGTCGAGGAGAGGAGGTCGCTGGCGGTGAGGACCGGGGAGCTGTTCCTGGGGCTGGCGGCGCTGCTGCTGCGCGGGACGGGGGCCATGCGCGGGCGCGGCGGGGCGTCGGTGGAGGAGGTGGAGGCGAGGGACGGGGTGGTGTGGGAGCAGCGGCCCGAGGACGTGGAGGCCGAGAGGCGGCGGCGGGAGCTCACCACCCCCGGGTTCAGCTTCTCCGCGGCCGGGCTGCTCTTCCCCTACCACCTCGGCGCCGCGCAGTGCCTCATGGACAAAGGCTACATCACTGTACGCTCTCCTGCCCAGCTGCTCCGGCCTCCCATCTCAACGTTTCGTATCCTCCATTTAGAATTGTGGGTGCCAACCTAGCTTTTCATGGGTTGAATGAATTGTGATATGTACCCATGTTCTGGATTAGTAGATTTATAATAAATCTCTAGCAAAAAAACTTAGGATAGTAATGAATAACTGTCAAGTTTGCCTCGGTTCTTCAGCTTACCAGCTTGCGGGAGCTCTTGATATCATTCCACTCTGTTTGTGTGTGATAGTATGGTTTGTTACAATTATGCATGGGAGCTCATATATCTATGAGGTTCACAGCTTATGTGTGATAAATCATTCTCTTTTGTTTGTTCTGTTGGCTGTCGCGCAGCACTTCTTATAATGGTTTGTTTCTCCATAACATATATTAGGAGAGAACTCCGTTAGCTGGCTCATCAGCTGGTGCCATAATCTGTGCAGTGATTGCATCTGGAAACACAATGCAAGATGCTCTGCAGGTGACTAAAGATCTAGCTGACAACTGCCGGAGTAAGGGGACTGCATTTCGTCTTGGGGTATGTGTTTCCTCTCCCTTTCTTTTTCCCCAGAGAAAAGTCTAATTCTAATTATACTGAGCGTGGCAGATTTGTCATTCATGTTTACCAAGTGTGGAATTGTAGTATCTTACAATGTTTGGATTATCAGTTCTTACTGTAATCATTTACGATTGAACTCATCCTTTTAAACTGGCATATCCTCAAATTTCCGCTGCAAAATAGTTGAGCATCACAGACATATGGCATTCAGTCCCTAAGCGGTTATTTATTAGCTGACTAAATTTGATTGGGTTTTCCCTTACGCCTGGTAATCCAATTCACATATGTAGGCTGTGCTCAGGGATGTCCTTGACAAGTTTCTACCGGATGATTTGCACATCAGATGCAACGGAAGGATTCGTGGTAAGCTTCACACCATGCTACTGCTTGACTCTACATATTGGCTATGCATCTGTCTGGCATTTTTGTTTTCAGCGAGTAACTTGGTTGTGCCATTTTAAGAATATCCATATTCTTCTCATGCAGTTGCTATTACTCAGCTATCCTGGAGGCCTAGGGGCTTACTAGTTGACCAATTTGACTCCAAAGAAGATGTCATTAACGCTGTCATTACATCCTCTTTTATTCCTGGGTAAGATTCAGCTACGCTGTTCTTTCCTAACACTGTTGCTTACAAGAGTTAAATGGTTGTTTTGTTCTCATTTCAGATACTTAGCTCCCAGGCCGGCAACTTACTTCCGTAACCGCCTATGCATTGATGGGGGCCTTACATTGTTTATGCCACCCACTTCTGCTTCCGAAACAGTACGTATGCAGTTTTTGTTTTGGATTCTTTTTGACGGTAAAAATATATCTATTTTGACCATTGAATATTACGTTTATATATGGCGGATCCATGACATGTTCCTGCTAAATCTTAGAAAGTATTAAAACTACATACAAAAGGAGGCATAAAACAGCACTTGTCTACTACTTGCTATCTGGGGAACATTGTTTCATTTCAAAAAGAAAAAACATGAGTAGGTGACATGTACCATGCTGTATGTTGTTCACGTTGTGACGCTCATTAGTGGCACTATACCTGTTATTGTAGGTCCGAATATGTGCTTTCCCAGCCAACAGACTGGGTTTGGAAGGGATTGGGATTAGTCCAGACTGCAATCCGGAGAACAGGGCTAGCCCAAGACAGGTTACTAAAATTTTCCCAGCATGTACATTCTTCAATTGCATATATTTTTTGTTCTTATTATCTCAAACCAACTGCAGCTGTTTAACTGGGCTCTGGAACCGGCGGAAGATGAAATTCTCGACAAGTTATACGAGCTTGGGTACATGGATGCAGCTGTATGGGTTGAGCAGAAATCTAGTGAGTTGATTGCGAAGAATGATCAACCTCTCGCTGTTGAATGAGTCAATCACCTTTGGTTCGCTCAGAACTGCTGGGTTCATGTTCATGGGAGTTCTATACCTGTAATATATTATAAAGATCGGATTTTTAAGGAGAAGTACATGAAAAGACGCCGGGAACTGGCCATCAGTCGTTAGGCATGACAACAACGCTGGAGGCAAGTTGATATTAGGGTTTACAGACTGATCAGCGTATTCAAATGTATATATTAGACAACGAGGTTTGACCTGAGAGCTCGTTTTGTAATGGTACAGGGGAGTAATGTTTCCACCTTGCGGACAGGCAACTCGCATACAAACAACTTTCACAAAGTCAACTTGTTATAAACTTACATTCAGAACTTTCATTTCTCATTGATTAAGTAGTTAAGGATCTAATTTTGTGATTCTTGAACGAAAACTCACATCCTTCCACTCAATCAGGCGAACCACTCTGTCAATGCTCAGTTAACCAGTTTCGTACAGGATGTGATCATGCATCAGACAACATGCAACAAGCAAACAAAACAGTTATGTACATTGTTATAAATAATCTGCACCATCTCAGCCTATCTGAAGTCTACATAAAATCCGAACCATTACCCTCACGGGAACGGATAAAATCACGCACTTCTACAACAGCCTTATGTAACCTTGTAACAGAAGGGCATTGAACCACCAAAAATTAGCAAAGAAAAGAAGTATCTTGGAACGTTGTTGCTCCAATAAATCACTTGTCTTCTGGGGCCTGGGCATAAGCCATAAGGAACAAGAAAATGCTATTCCCGCTTGTCCTCCTCAGCCTCATCTTCCAAACTGAAAGCATTGCTAACACCAACATTCCTGTCCTTGTCAATCTTTACCATCCCAACTTCACCATCTCCCTTTGTCAGGGATTGAGCTTCCTCATCGTCGTCATCAGCAGCTTCACCAGAATATGCATATCTGGAAAAAGTACATGCATATTGATTAAATGATTATGGGGCGGTTCCTAGACATATAGAACTGCTATTTTCTATTGATGTTGGTAAAATTTTGGGCATTTCATGGATGACCAATTGGCTAGTATTGAGTACAAGAAGCAACCAGCAAACATCATGATTATGCATTGCATTGAAAAGGGAAGAGAATTACCTTTGCGAGCTTTGGGACGGTGCCCACAGATAACAGATCACAACAAGCAAAACAAGTGCAAGAACATCCCAGAAGGCAGTTATGATCCAGGCACTCTGCCACCTCTCGCTAAAGGGGTCTGTTGCTTTGAAATATACCTTGAAAATGAAGTCATGGTAACAAAACAGGTTATTCAAGTGAAAATCTCTGAGAAATTTCGCATGAATTAAGCAGCTATAAATGTTATTGATCAACGAGGAAATTATGTCATCTTCACGCACAAAATCTGCAGAGCATTATACATATGCAGAAAAATATTTTGATTTGAGACAGATGCTCATGGATAGGAACAATTTCAGCCAAATCTATTAGCATATGAATGGCACTGGCACATGCATTGGACAAAAAATGCATGCCATTCATCAATCCGTTTCATGCCTTTTGTGGTGATAGCAACAAGTATATGTTGATTTTGAGTGAAAGCTCACCATGTAGATGTCAACTAAAAAAAGGATCATCAGCTCTTAATGTAAATCTTAATTAAAAACAGGATCCTCAGCAAATGCAGATTTCATAAAAACAAATAAGATGAGTAAAATTATTTTTACAGCCAAGGAAACGCATCGATATACAGATACTTTTCTTCGCTATCCGAAATTAGCAAAATTGTTCTTTCTCATAATAGTTTGATCCAGCGTGCATAGGATTTAACATTATCTGACAACTACTATTGCAAATTTGCAATATTGTGGATGATGGAGACCTCTTTGAAGCACAATCTCTAGTTTAGGAAAACTATTCAGAATTGGAACCTAAGTCAGTCTGCTAAAAGTTAAAATTGTCAAGATTGAGTAGGAGGTGATGTGTCAAGATGGGGGGTACAACAGCAAATGTAACAGAGACATGTTGATGGTGATATTTTCATTAAAAATAGGCAACCTTGCTCTTTTATTGATAAAATGTTCACTGTGGATGTATTAGAGAAATATATACACCTCATAACCAATCCAGGCAACTGAAGCTATCACAGAAATAGCCAATGCATTTGTAAATTTTCTGTATATATCCAATTTCACGGAACTCCTCCTTGCCTGTTGAAATAGAAAAGTAGCAAGTTTAGGGAAAAAAATACAAATATGCATCTCTGTATCCAGGATTCAATAGGCTTCATAATAATTTCTAACTACTTAGCATACTAGTCACTCCAGCAGATCTAAATTAGCCACAACCCCTGAAAGTAATTACTGTGTTACCTCACCCACCACATCTAACTAGTGGAAGTTCTAACATTTGCAGATACCCACGAAGTAAATATCAGATCGTATTAATTTCCATAAAGAAAATAAAGAAGTACATGAAAAATTACATCAAATTTAGCTTACCTGTAGCTTCTCTAGAGTGCGTGAAAGAGAAGTAAATATCCAAAGTATGAGAAAAGCATCCAAAAATGCATCAGGAAGGACCAGAAAAAGCCTTGCTTTGCCTGATATATCATTAATTGTTCCAACATTTTCTGCAATGTCCAGCATCTCAGATGCCAGGAAATATGTGAGTCCAAGCAGCAACACCTTGGAAGTGAGACCTCCCAAAGTTGGGCGAACAACACCATATCCCATCGAGATAGAAAGGATCAGTAGACGTGAAACTGTTTTTCTGATGGCTCCAACAGTGACCACCCAAGTTGTGATACCAACTGGCCGCACACCACTGCTGTTGAAGTTTAAGTATTCAAAGTACCATAGTGTCATCTCAAACAGGCCAAGTGCAATGACTAATGTGATCCAATTCTGGATTGGCAATATATCCCTCCAAAACCTTATGTACTGGCTAAACCAAACAATCATTACCAACAGATAAGCCAACGACATGAGAACATAAAATTTCATCAAAGGCGCCATTCTTCCTGGTAGGTACCCACCAGGATTCCTCCAGATAGTCTTCCCACTCATAGTAAGGCCTCTAAGTTTTGGATCACAGGATATGAAGAACAAGTTGTACATGCCTGTCTTTGTAATGTGCACTTGCTCCTCTTCTAACTTCACTGAAAGGTAATTAGCACTGAAGTGTGTGTCTAGCACATAGGGCCAATCTGGATCATCAGATGATGGCCTTCTGATTACTTCTCCTTGCTTGCAGCCCTCTAGTTTAGCAAGGTCTGGGGTACAACATATGGACCTCTGACCCCCATAGGCAGATCCACCGATGTTATCCCTGTCTGCAGCTTCAAATAGAATAGCTTGTACCAAGCCTGTACTATGTGCCATTTTTGCATGTGATTCAGCAGCTTCCGGGGTTCTCCAGAATGTAACATTCACAAACCTAAGACAGCAAGCCAAGACATGTAGTTAATACCAAATTCAGCATCGGACCACACATTTTGAGACTTTAAAAAAGTAGCCAATTAGTGAAGTCACTTGCATAAATTTAAGCCATTTGTGGTTTGATGAAAGGATAAATGTACACAAATGGCTTGAGATTCTCCAATTTGGTGGCTAGCTAAACCTGCTTTCGATGTGGTGCCACTACCCTTACTACAAGAAGAGCAAGTTCAGCACAAAGTACACAGACAACCGTAAAACACAACAAAAGAAGACAAGCTTAACACAAATTGAACACAAACAACTGCAGAATCTCACTCTCAGATTAACATGGGCAGTGCTACTTGCATTCTAAAAGTTCAAAAAAGCCAAGCACATCCAAGCAAGCCCAATCACCACCCGCAGCTGCCGTCTCAGTACTAAGCCTGAATTTTCCCAACAGCACCAGTAACCATTTGCCCATTTCACAACGAATCACACAGTGATCATGGCCCAGGAGCAAAACCTTCTACCTAATTGCCACCAAGCAAGCAAAGCCAGCAACCGATTCCCATTTCCCGTGGCAGGCTCTAGCTCCCCCGAGATTCGAAACGAACAATCGAGCTTCTAGAAACTACGCCCAGACAGTGCGTTCTGCAATCATCAAACGAGGAGGGCGCGGGGAAGGGGCGGGCGCGGGGTGCTTGTGTCGGTACTTATTCCGCACTCACTTGATGAAGGACGAGGCGGGGGCGGCCGGGTCGGCCCCGTCGGCGACGATGCCCTCGCTGCCGCCGGAGAGGAGGAAGGCGTTGCCGACCTCGCGGAAGGGCTCCCGGTCGTAGGTGTGGATCGACGCCTCCGCGCCGCGGCCCCACCAGCCGGCGGCGAGGGCGGCGAGCGCCGCCGCGAGCACCGCGAGGCGGCGGAGATCCATGCCGGGGCGGAGGGGAGGCGGGGGCGCGCGGGAGATCTCGCTGGCGCAGTGCAGGGTGCCGGGGTTGGGCGGTGGGTGGGCGAAGCGAGGAGTGGGAGAGGAAGAGGAAGGCCGGAAGGGCGCCGTGGGGCCCACCGGTCAGAGGCGGCGCGAGCTGCTGATGGAGAGTGGCAGCGAGAATGTTGGCACGAGTCGCCGCTGCTTGTGGGCCAGGCCAATCAGTTGAAGGATGGCTAGTTATTCGGGCATGTAAAGTGTCTCTAGAAAAAAGTGGCAAAATGATGTACCCGACGGCAACAATTTCATGGGCTCATCCAACACGGATTCTCGAGGAATGCAAGAAATCAATGGGCACAACGGACCATAAGATTCACATTGTTTCTCGAAAACTTTAACGTCATCTATAAATCGGGGATTGAAGTTACTCGATGGCAAATCAACGGTACAAATAAACAGAAACTAGCGGTGATTGATTCTCCCCTGACAAAGCCCAGCTTTTAACACCGATCTCATCATCTTCCTTTGTCATACAGATAGATCAAGCCAACAAAAAACCTCAGTATCAAACTATCAACACAGCATGCTCTGCTTTATAAGTTAACTGGTGACTCCTGGCAGCCAATTATTCGACTAGTCTCATGCCGTGATGTAGTCTAGCCTCGCGTTTCCACGGCATGGAAAGATCATGCCCAGAAAGCTCTCCGAGAAGATTCTGAACACGGAAATGAGGGAAAGTCAGAAATGAACCTATGGGTAATTATACAAGCCAAGAATGTACAAAATCAGTTGCAACCTGTACGCGCTCATTAGTCGTCAAGGTAGTAGTAGGATCCAGCCGACTTCTGCTCCCTGTCCTTCGTAGAGTCCAGCTTGTTTATACGGGGCCTATAGTTGGTCGGGTCTCTTCTAAAGGTAATGTCAAGGTGCTACAAAAGGAAAGGCAAAAGAGAGTTAGTGCAAGGAAATGTATAGTCAATAATGAAGAAACCAATGTAATGTAAATTTATACACAGCAATGGAGTTCTGGGGGCTGTTTGGTTTGCTCCTAAATTTGCCATAGTAAATTTTCGGTTATCAAATTGGTAGCCCTGAATTTTGCCAATTTTGGACAAAAACTAATTATTTAAGGTTGCCAAATAGGAAGGTTGCCGAGCACCAAAACCAAAATTTGGCTTGGCAAGCTTAGGCACATTTGGGATCTAAACCAAACACGCATGTGCAAATCTAGAATTACTGAATCCTAGTCATGAAAGTGGTAGGAGGGTCTTGAAGAGTCCTGTCTGTTAAAACAAGGCCTATAGTTGGCTGGGTCTTTTTTGAAAGTAACACCAAGATGCTACCAAAAAGGGATAAGAAAGAAAATTACTGCAGAAAATTATAGGTAAGACAATAAGAAACATGGGTAAGGGTATCTAGACTCTACAACAGTACCAAGTTTAAGTGCAAATCTCTGATTACTATACTACTGAAAATCAATCTATGATGAGAACCAAATACAATTGGACAGGACCACATACAATTGGATCAGCAAAGTTGTGCAAGTAGCCCCAAGTTTCGATAACAGGTGATATTTAGTTATTTTTCATTCTTCACTTACCGATAAGAACTTATTCATTCCAGATACCAAAGACTGTGGCGCATTGGCTGTACAGTCAATAGAAGGTCGCCCCTCATAAACAATGACCTTGTCAGCCAAGTAGGTTGCCATGATGAAATCGTGCTCAACAATAAATGCAGTTTTCTTGGCGTGAAGAATGAATCTTTTGATAACCTTGGAGGCAACAATACGCTGCTCTGAATCAAGATACGCACTTGGTTCATCAATCAAATAGATATCTGCAGGCTGAACAAATACCACAGTGTAAGTATCAAGAAGCCAACAGTCAATAACGTATGACAGTGGTAATAAATGCTTAGACCCATTAAAATATTAGACATGGCAGCATGCATCATCATTAATAGGATTAGATCGTAGTTACTATTTGCAAGGCTGCAATGTCAGTTAAACAACTTGTGCTTTGATGATTGATACATTGAAATCAAAATACTAATGCTATTAGAGCCATAAAAAAAATAATTCCACAGAATGCATATTTTTCATAGAAATTGCTAGTCAAATGATTAACTTGCAGGGAGTGTCACTGTCCTAAAAATCTTATGTTTCTGATTCTAAGATAGTATTAGCAGATCATAGATGCAGCAGACCTGTAAGGTCCAAATAAATAAAAGAGCAGGAAAAGACACAGGCATCTATATAGTTGAATTGTGAAGATCGTATAGCCCTAAAAATGTGAATATAGTATATCCTACATGCAAACTTTTGAAACAATTAGAACATTAAACATTTATTATCTCCACTCTCCAGACCATTCAATTGACCAATTGAGAAAAGAAAAGGCAAATAAAGCAACACTTCATATTAAAAGAAACAATAATATTACCTTTCCAAGGCAAAGGCATATAGCAACTCTTTGGAGCTCTCCACCTGATAAATTAATAACCTCCTGGTCCATGAGTTGCTCAATTTGTAGTGGTTTCATGACATCAGATACGAACTGAGGGTGCATATAAGAATCGCGTATTTTCTGGTGAAGCAAATGCCTCACGGTATTCTGAAATTTTGGACTAATCTTTTGGGGCTTGTATGACACGTTGAATTCAGGAATTTCAATATCAGTTCCTTCCACTGTGTCGGGCTTCAACAACCCAGCCTGTCCAGACATAATAAACAAGCAGAATAAGATGACAAAGGATTCACACACTTGGTGGTGAACACTGCATTTTTTTTCTATTTTCATCCCATCAACTATCAGAAGAAATCAAAGAATGATGAGCAGAGTCTTAATCTCCCACATTGTCAAACTGAACAAGATTTTTGCACCCTGGTACAGCAAACAAAATTAAACTAAAACAAACATAGATCAACACTATTGACCAAAACTGCAAATTACATCAGGTTTTGCAGCACCAACTAATTTAAATTATCAAGGGGAAAGGCAACAGAGTGCAAAACTGCATATCAACGCTGTAATAGTGGGCAAAGCAAGCACCTGAATTTTTTCCTCCTGTCGTTTTTAATATCCACAGTATTTACAAGACTCTCGCAATGACTTTTTTTTCTTTTTTTCTCGAACACGCAGCTGCGTATCTTTGTATTAAGAGGGAAAAATGGTCCAATTACAAAGTAACAACCCCCACCTTGGACCAGAGTGGAGGAAGTCGGTGTCTAGGTGAGACTAATTACAAAGAAACACACACATAGGATCAGACCAGCAATAGCACCACACTAAGTTAGCACCCCATCAAGACCCAAGGTAACAAGAACCTTAGGGCAAGAGATGCCAGAGAAGTAGGGCAAGAGAGGTGTAATTACCAGCATTCTGATGAATGTAGTTTTCCCTGTACCATTTTCACCAAGCATCACAACAATCTGGGAATCAGTAAATTCACCCTCAACAACAGTTAGCTTGAAATTTCCCTGTGTTTTGCTCATGGTAGGGTACTTGTAACGTTGATATGTCTCAATCTCCTCAGCACTTTCTTGAGTCTCTGCAATCTAAACGAACAACCCTAATGTAAGGTAAAGCTACATCACAGAATAAGGATCTCATGTAGCATTTGCAGATGTTACCTTAAATGTAAGAGATTCATCTCGGAACCGAAGATTTTCTGTTGGAACAAATCCAGCCAAGAAAATGTTGATGCCTTCTCGAACCGAGAATGGCAAGGTAACCACACCATAAGCACCTGGCTTTCCATATAAGCAGCAAATGAAGTCGGACAAGTAATCCAAGACACTCAAGTCATGTTCAACAACGATGACATAGCTGAAACAGAGGGGAGATAGCTCTCGATAACGAATTCCTAGCAAAACTTGTTCAACGATTCAACAAGTAATCACAATAGCAAATGTGTTACCTGTTGGGCCTAAGCAAGGACCTAATAACTTGTGCAGCTTTAAGCCTCTGCTTAACATCAAGGTAACTTGATGGCTCATCAAACATGTAAATTTCCGCATTTTGTACAGCAACAACTGCTATTGCAAATCTCTGGAGCTCACCACCAGACAGATCTCCAACATTCCGGTCAATAACTTGGTTTAATTCAAGGTCAACACACAGCTCAGCTTTCATATCCCTCTCATCCTTCTGTTCAAGTACTTGCCCTACATTTCCTTGAACAGCTTTTGGAATGTGGTCAACATACTGAGGTTTAATGATTGCCTATGAAAACAAAAGGAGAATTCAAGGTATCAGATCAAAACAATTCAACCGTTGAGAAAGTTTAAAAGAACAGCAGCATTTCTTTCTCACTAAGGTATAGCGACAACTACGAATAAAAAAGTATTGACTACCCAAAGTTACGAGGCTATGTAAAAAGTGGAACAAAAACCATGGTTGTCTTTTTAGTTCTGCAATCATTCAATGCTACACAACTTCAGATACAGCACAAACATTGTTAAAAAAATTGTACATAATTCAATATAGTACAGGACAGAAGGCAAGGCAAAGACTACAGGACAGAAAATGTGCATAATTTAGCATATGATAGTAGCCATAAACAGAGCATAGTGATAGTAGACAGGAAATCATGTGATAACTATTACAGGCTGCATACTAACATAGTCTACATGAAGCAAAAGCAGAGAAAGTGTCCAAGTAGCACCTTGAGGTTATCTTCCAATATGCGTGTGAAGTAGTTCTGAAGTTCAGACCCACGGAAGTATGTAAGGATTTCCTGCCAATCAGGTGGGTTCTGCACAATCACACAGATAAAATGTCATCATTTGTGAGGTCTATAAGAGGAATGAGACTTTCTCAAAGAAAATAACTAATATGGAACCAGCAAACAGGGAAAAGAAATTAGGTAGGAGTAGGTATTGAAATATACTTTGAAGCGTCCCAAATTAGGTTTCAGCTTGCCAGCCAAAACTTTAAGTGCTGTCGACTTTCCAATTCCATTTGTTCCAACAAGGCCCAAAACCTGACCAGGCCTCGGGACAGGCAACCTGCAGGTGACTAAATCAGTAACAATCCGAAAGGGGCAAGCTTCAAGCAAGATTAGACAACGTAGCAAGGATTTACAAACAAACCCAGCGCTACAATGAAACATCATACCTGTGCAACTTGAAGGTGTTGGGCCCATATCGGTGAGTGGTATCCTTTTCCAAATCTTTTGGGAGATTGATGATTTCAATGGCATCAAATGGACATTTCTGCAGCAGAGATTACGGGAGTGAGAATTACGAATTCCATTACATAGACCCACCATAGACAGTTATCCTACACATTAGCAGCCCACCTTAACACAAATACCACAACCGATGCACAGCTCCTCAGAAATGAAAGCGAGTTTCGATGCCGGAGTCACTTCAATGCAAAGCTTCCCTGTACACCAAAACAGTATACCATCATAACCGTGGTCCATGATAGGCCAGGAAACTAGCTAATGTACGGAACAACATAGTGAAGAGAACAATACTAGATTGTATATGTTCCCTCAAAATGGATGTTCTTGTATCTGGACGCTGGATATTCACATATACAGTATGAAACAACTATACATATAGTAGCATCATTTCGAGAACTCTATTTAATTCACTGAAAAGCCCTCAAGTGGATGTTCTTGTATTTGGACACTGGATCTTCACATATTACAGTATGAAACAACTATACATCTAGTAGCATCATGTTCGAGAATTCTATTCAATTCACTAAACAAGAGTGTCTAACCAAATTTCTAGGGCTAAAAAAATCGGCGTCTAAGCACGCAAGCGTCTTCCGATTCCCCGGATCTTGCAAGACACAACGAATCAACCAGCGTCCGTTCAAGCATCGGATTCGCTACGCTCGAACAGACTCCCAGGTGGTGGAGACGAGCCCTCGGGATCTAAACCTAGGCTCCAAATCGCCGAAGACACGGCGGAGGGGGGAAAGGAGAGGGGGATCCTACCGGTCTTGACGACGGGGCAGCTCTTCTTGCACTCCTGGCGGCACTTCTTGGGCTTGCACTTGTCCTCGCTGACGATCGCGATACGGGTCAGCCGCTCCGCCATCTCTTCTTCCGCCGCCGCCGAGGGGAGGGCTCCGAGGAGGAAGAGGTGGTGGAGCCGAAAGCGTAGCGGCGGCGGTGGGAGAGAGAGGGGTATCCCTTTGGGAGTGTGGCGGACACGTGCGCGCCGCGGAGGGGATTGGACCAAACCCTAGGCTCGGGTCCCGTCCCGGTTCTTATGCCCGGCCGGCCGGCTTCCTGATGCGACCGGACCCGGGTTCGTGTACTCGACCGATAGTCCGGTACTCTCCTCCAATTTCCTTTTTTCTCTCTCTCTCTCTTTTCCCTTTTTTCCCCCTCTCGGTGGAGGATTTTATGACCTTTCGAAAAAAAAGAAAAAAAATCTTCCTTGGGAGGGCTCGGAAGAAAAGTCTAATTTTACCCTTGAATCATGATTCTCCTAGGCATGGCAGCACTTCATTCCCCCTAGCATCAGCATGCAAACAATGAAACAACGCATTCCCCATCTTTGTTTTAAAATTTCTTATTTCTAGGAATCTTTAGCCCCTTATACGCTTCATTCTTACCACGTCGAGTTTTTTTTTTAAGAAAAAAGTTACCACATCCTTTTCCGTTATAGTTTACTCCCTCCATCTCTTTTTTCTTAGGCGGGTTTTTCCCCTCAATTTATAGGACTGCGATATGCGATGCCTTGGGAACGCTAGAGTGGACGGGTGCTTGAAAGAAAGTGCTTTATTTGACTTGAAACGAATATCAACACTTCAAATACTCTTTCGTGTTTATTTTTACCCTATTTGAAACGCTCTCCTCTCTGCCTCCCTGTCATCTACCTCTCCCTCCACTTCGTCTTCACCTCGTCTCAACCAGCATCTTGCATGGCTCATCTCCCTAGAAATTTCCAAAACATTTAGCCACCAAGCTAAAATCAATAAGATGATAATGGTAGGTTTCATCATGTTTAAATTGATACCATTCACAAAAACATAGAGTCCACGGATATATGTTGCCCCAGGTTGATTCAATTGTATTATGTTGTGGCGTTAAATTGATAATTGATGTGCCGTGCTCTAATGAAATCATCATAGACCCATCATCAACTGTACATAAGCATACATTTAGTTATTTTAGCAAGAGTATAGACATGGTGTTTATGAATTTAACAACATTTTACTCATCCAACTTTTGTATTCTCTCTGTTGCATGTAGTAGGCTTTACTTAACAAGTTTAGGAAGAATATAGTGAGACCACATGCCCCTTCCCCTCATTTTTTTCTTTTTTTTTTGAAGTTGTGAAGGTTAATGGGCTCCTAGCAAGCTCGAGACCAAAGTCTGCCCTGCTGAAAACAATTGACAATCAATAACACTCATGGAAAGTTTTGAGCTAATGAATATTCCTCTAAGCATATTTTCTTATTATTTTCTAATATCATAGCCATAAGCTTTTCATCACTCTAATCCACTTACATAGTGTCTAGTTGTTACAATTACATAGTGTCTAGTTGTTACAAGTTATACCTTATCAATTTTTGAGGCAATAACAAATTAACCAGCAATACATCTTGTACTAAAGAATCAAATACCAACAGTCTAAATATTATCTAGATTATGCGTCTAGAAAATCCCTCAATATGTTAAATAAGCAAATAGTGTATAATTATTATTCTGGGAATTCTGTGGTTTCCCTACATGCCATGGTTACTAGAATTAAGCTTGTCACTAGAAACTACCTTAGTGCGGCAAAGCCGCGCCGATTTGGCGATTAGCCAGTGTTCCTTGTTTCGAAGTAGGAAGTAGTTTTACTGGCGATGATGTGTGAGGAGGTTTAAAGCTGAGTTACATGAATTTTTTTTGTCTACCTTTGTCGCTTGAGGATAGTTTTGCTGGGGCATTTCTATTTCTTTTGCAAAGATTGGGCTTCGTGGATTTCGGGCCTAATCGGCATACCTTTTTATGTAGAATATTATTATTACTAGATAATTGAATTCGTCAATGCAATTAAGAACTTGAGGTGTACAATTACATTGCTGATTTCTGGTTTGGGTGATCTGCTCTAGTTTATGTTCCGCTCGTGCTTAGTCTTTTGTTAGACTCGGGTACACGGAACTGTGCACGTGGCATACTTAGGATACGGGTTGAGACATGGCCCGCGTCCTACTCTGTTGTAACTACTCGTAGTGCACTAGGATTACTCGTGCAGTAGTGAAACTAGTTGGACATGGTAGAAAACTATCCGAGAAGTACTCAGATAGGACTCCTAGGTTTGAACCCGACTAGGACTTCCATGTAAACCTATCCCTCCAGACTATATAAGGGCGAACAGGGACCCTCTCGGAGACAATCACCATCAAAGGTAATATAAACCACACAGGATGTAGGGTATTACGCTCTCGGCGGCTCGAACCTGTCTAAACCTTATGTTCCTTTGCACCTTCGAGTTCCTGATCTCGGTGACACCCTACCTACAATTCACCACCTCAGGGGTATCCCTCGGTGGGTGTGGCGGTAAAACACTGACAGCTGCCGCACCAGGTAGGGGAGTTCATCAAGCATCCACCGAAGAATTCGATGGCATCCTTCAACTTCACCAGCGTTGTGCTCGACGAGGGCACAACTTTCATCCTCGGCTCTTGGATTTGCGTCGCCAACGGTTTGGGTGGCCTCAACAGCCACCTAGCCAACTCCAAGGAGCCGGAGGCCTCTTCATCAACTCCAAGCAGCAATCTCCACGAGTTCATCGACAACCTCGACGATCTGTTGTTTCCCGATCTTGCCTTGCGGATTGAAAAGATATCCGTTTTTGACACGACTTCCACTCGTGACGCACCAGATCTATTCGGGTCGGATTCAAACCAATCTGAAAAGACCTCACAATCTAAATCCCTCTCTGACTTGGAGGAGGATTTGGATCTACTGCTCAAGATCAAGGATGTGGGAGCCACCGCTTGCCGGGGGGCCCACGTTTTCGATAACTACTCGGACTACAAAGGAGAGTACTCTCCGTGCAATACTACACCTTCAAGCCAGTCCCGAAAAGGACTCGGAGACGAGGGAGCCACCGCTCGTCGGGCGGCCCCCGCCCTTGAAAACCACTCGCAACCCGACGGCCACACCGAATCTTTTTCGTGCAGCCATCTAGGTTTAACCATAACATCAACGCCGCAAGGATGCTTCGTGTACTGGAAGGGCTTTGAGCCCTCCGAACTACTCGATTACGAGTCCCGTCTTGTGGCCTTCACGCAGGAACTACCCTTCCAGGAGGGTAGACCTCTCTCTCCCATCGCGGAAGAAGGTGAAAGTAGCGCAGAGCTACTCGACCATAGCCGTACAGCTAACCACTCGCCGGATCGTCAAGTCTGCATGGCCTCCCTTCACAATGCGGAGAACGACGAGCTGGACCAACAGTATGATAGCAAGCAACTCGCGGACGTCTTAGCCAACGAGCCCATAGCTGATGCTTCCCAGGATGAAGACGAGGAGCACCGAAGGATCCGGCGGGTAAAGAACGCCAAGCGCGCCCAACGCAGGCGCAATGCGCAGAATCGCGCCCACGAACCAAGGGATCTAAACAACGCTTTCGCAGCAGTCACGGATTGGGAGTACCGTACGCCGATTAGCGCCATCGTAGAAGCAGTCGTCTTAGCTCAACAACTCCCATCCAATCTTTAGATACAAAGGCTACAGTATCTGACCCAGCACGCGCTCGTGCAACTCGATGGGCAACTTCCAATGTCTTCCACTCGGAATCAGCCCTCGAGGTCTGAGCGCCATGGTGATACCACGCTGGTCAGTCGCACCCCCCGGAGGAGGCCCCGGGAGCCGGATGAACGACAACCGCCAGTGCAACGAAGGCCACCCATCCGCGCGTGGCAACAATGAACAAGAGGTACAACAACCCGCTTGCAACCAACATGGTGCAAGGCATTGAGGCCAAGATTCACTCGAGGCCAACCTCCATGAAGCTCCCACGATCGACCTCAGGCAGAAGATCAAGAAGGCCGCGACGTGTGATGTGTTATTGAAGCAAGGCAAAGGGATCGTTTCGGCAGGTGCCAAGACGATGACGACAGTGACCGTCCCCACCTTCACCACCAGCATCACCGACAAGTCCTATCCAAAGGACTTCAAACTAGTCGGAATCCTGAAGTACGATGGTAAGCACGACCCGCGCGCAGTGGATTCGTTGCTACTCCATTGCTATTAAAGTTTCAGGGGGATCCAACTCCACAAAAGCTCTCTACTTCCTGGTGGCTCTAGAGTCTGCACCCCTCACGTGGCTTGAAAGCCTCAAGCTAAACTCCATCGACTCGTGGGAGGACCTCAAGCGGACTTTCATCGACAACTTCCAAGGATCCATGATCAGGGCGGGTACTCGCCACGATCTATCCCAGGTGAAGTAAGAGATGAACTAGACCCTGAGGTCCTACACCTGGTGTTTCTTCGAGACGCGCACCACCATCGCCAACATCACTGACGAAGACGTCATCCGTTGCTTCCAGAACGGGCTCTTCTCGAAGCATACGTACCATGACTTCGGGCGCAACCGCCCAACTACTGCTGTAGAGCTGCGCGACATGATGGCACGGTGGGCTGACCAAGAGGACGAGGAGAACGACCGCTTCCCCAAGTGCAACCACGACAAACAAGGCAATGGCAACTATCACTTCGACAAAAGCTAGCGGAACCACTTGGGGAACACACGAAAGCGCAAGCCAGACCATGAAGTAGCGGCTGTCGAGTGCAATCCGCATGGCAAAAAGTCGGGAAACAACCACTTGGAATACGAGCAAGTCATGCATAGACAGTGCCCGATACACCCGAAGTCGCGACACACGCTCTTCGAGTGCGTCACCATCCGCTAGTCACTCAATGCACCACGCCTCCCTCAAGGAGGAAAGCGAAAGGACCAGGAGGATGATGAGGGAGGTGACAAGTTGGGGCTCATGACTTCCAGGACCCGAAGAACGTTGTCAAAGTCATGTTCGGCGGAGATGGAGGATTCCCCTCTAGGCGCACGCAGAAGTTAACCCTGCGTGAAATACTCTTTGTGGAGCCGGCCACGACAAGGCCTCTGAGATACAGCGAGGTCCCGATCTCCTTTTCTAGAGACAATCAATGGACCAGCTTCTTGGAGCCGGGAAAATTCCCGCTCGTCCTAGACCATGTCGTGGCAGGCTCACAGCTAACCCGAGTACTCATCGACGGCGGGAGCGGCCTCAACCTGCTTTTCGCGAGTACTCTGAAGAAGATGGGACTGGACATCTCCAAGATGCTCACTCACAGAAAAGCTCCTTTCTATGGCATTGTCCCAGGTACCGCGGCTACACTACTCGGGTCAGTGGTCCTGCCAATCACCTTTGGGATGAAAGACAACTACCACACCGAGTACATCAAGTTCGAGGTGGCAGATTTTGACTCGTCATACCATGCCATCCTTGGCAGACTGACACTAGCCAAATTCATGACCGTGCCCCACTACGTCTACCTGTTACTCAAAATGCCAGGCAAGACAGGCATACTCACACTTCGTGGTGACCTGAAGAAGTCGTACGACTGCAACCAGGAAGCAATCGAGTACACCACGAAATTATGCGTGCCAGAGCCGTCTGCAGAAGTAATTGCGGCCGCGCAGAAGCTGACCAACTTAGAGATGGAGATCTCCAACCAGCGGCCTTGCTAGTCGAGGGTTAAACCCAACCCCAGTGACATCAGCATCAAGGCCATACAGCTGCAAGAAGGCGACCTGTCCAAGACTGTTCTGATCGAGGGCAGCTTAGGCGACAAATAGAAAAACGCGCTCGTCACCTTCCTTAGGGCCAACCGGGACATATTCGCGTGGAAACCAGTGGATATGCTAGTGGTGCCCAAGGAGTTGATCAAGCACTGCCTAAAAGTCAACCCTAAAGTCACTCCGAATAAGCAATGACTACGATGCTTCATCCCCGACTATCGGTGTTTAACCGGCTGCCCATCGAGGGATATACCCAAGGTGGTAGGTTTTGGGTGAGGGGACGCCGAGATCAGGAACTCGAAGGTACAAGAAACACAAAGCTTAGACAGGTTAGGGCCGCTAGGTGCGTAATACCCTACGTCCTGTAGTGGTTTGTATTGCCTTAGGTGTAAAATGATCTAGAGATCGTGTTTTAAGAGGGGTCCCTGTCCTCCCTTATATATCCGAGAGGCCAGGGTTACAAAGATACTAACCAACACCAGCTAAGGAATCGTACCAGAACATATCTCGAGTAGATTCCCTCTGTATCGGTTAGCTCTATCTCCTACTTAAACGGGATAAATAAGAGATAAACGAGATAAATAAGAGATAAGATGGACTTAATGTCTTAAACTACGCTATGTACGCAGCCCCGTAGCCCCGGGTCTGACAAGCCCCCGAGCTCTTCGTAGCTGAGTACTGCAGGCTTATCGAGTACTTCCGAAGTAGTCTTCGACTTCTTCAAAAGCTTCGTC
Organism: Panicum hallii; assembly: GCF_002211085.1. NCBI lineage: Eukaryota > Viridiplantae > Streptophyta > Magnoliopsida > Poales > Poaceae > Panicum > Panicum hallii. The sequence goes on along the minus strand of NC_038049.1, from coordinate 38,696,489 downwards.
TTGAAGTCCTTCTTCGAGTACTTGCTTGGCTGCATCGAAGCTATGAGGTGCTCATGCCCTGAATTTTATTTTTAACATGGTGTGCGATTTGAAAAATCGCACTCCATATGGGGTAGCCCCCGAGCCTTAGGTTGAATCGGAGAATCAGGCTAAGGGTCCCATTAGTCTGTAATCCTCCTTATCCTTCAAAGAAATTTGAAAAATAAGTAGTCGATGCCACGTATCCCGCAGCCTCCGAGCCTTGAATCCAAATCCCACAAAATTGGAGATAAGGATCCGAAAACCGTGGCATGCAGGCTAAAAAATGACAACTTGAGAAATTACCAAAATGAAGATACAAATGATGGAAATTAGATCATGAATCCGAAAAACCCCTTTTTTCGAGCTAATTAACCCTGAAAAAGTAAGTAGTCGAATACTTAATCCAAACAGTCCACCAAATGACCCCTCAGCTTCGGAATATTCCCAAAAACGACTCTTGAACTTCAGAACAGTAAATTTTCCCCACCCCACTGGTTATTTAACCCCACGGCAGCAGTGAGAAAAACTGTGCTTCCAATCTGCATTTTGCCAAGAGCCACAAAAATCCCCAATTAGAGCCACGCGCCGCCACCATCCCCCCCAAAGAAATCCCCCAACCCTGATCTCCCCGCCCCTCTCCCCGCAGCCCCCGAGCATCTCGTGGCAAGCGAATCAGAGATGGCGCCCAAGAAATCAGAGATCAAAGGGAAAAAGAAGGAGGCGCAGCCGTCGACCGGATAGTGGACATACAGTAAGTGCTCCCTCACCGATCTGAATAGGCTAGTTTCCGAGGGGTTGCTGCAAGAGAAGAATCTTGTCAACTGGCGCCCCTCTTTCCGTGAACCTTTTCCCATGGAAAATCATGCCCCCTAGCTCCCCGGAAAAACAAATAACCCACCTGTGGTGAGGCCGGAGTGGAATCTCGAACTGTCCGGGGAAAACATGGATCAAGTCGAGGAGCTATTAGACCTCATAGAGGCACACAAGATGATGGGGGTGACCGATGCTTCTGTTATGTTTTCTTTCTTCAAACGCCGAGTCCAACCGATCCTACAGCGCCACCGACTTGGATTCGAGTACACCGGCTCTGAAGATCCATCTCGCATGTGGGCAGAGGAGCTGTCAGACGACGCCGCTCTCCTCCGAGTCAGACGAGTGCTGCTGGACGTGGATGCCGTGCCGTACGTGCCGGAACTGTTTACCGCATGAAATCCACCCAAACCTGTAAGTACTCGACTACTTTTTGTTGCAATCTATCTTTGTTATGCCATCGCTAACTGAGAAACTTCCGCAGGGACACACCAAACTATACCGCAGCTACCTGCCATGACCCGATATCCCCCGGTCGGACCACCTCCTCCCCAGCGCCGCTGTAGAAGCCAAAAGGGCTCGCATAGCTGCAGCTCAGCGCAGCAGCGGGTCCACAGAGGATGTGAGCCCCCAGGCAAAGGAAGAAGCTGAAGGAGAAGCGCAACGGGACAACTCCTCCGAGCCAGTCGTGGAGTTGGCCGACGCTTTGCCGCTGGTGCCGCAGGGTCGTCGGATAGTGCAGAAACGGAAGGCGCAAGAAATCGAATCTTCCGGGTACTTGTTGTTGTTTTGTTGTATTGCTATATGTTGATATTGTGTCGTGCTTACAATGAACTCCTGTAGTCCTTCCGCCTCCTCCTCCCAGGCCGAGCCTGAAGAAGAAGCGGCTCCATCGGCCGCCGCAGCAGTCACCATCGTCGTGGCGGGGACCGTGCCATTGGCTGGTGAAACCCCGCCGCCCGCAACGGAAACGCCACGACAGGCCTTGCGGGTGAAAAAGGGCCATCAAGAAGAAGTCTACACTGTAAGTTTGCCTCTGGCTGCACAATAAATATTTTGATCGTTCGACTTGTGTGTTGTCTGACTTCAACTTCGTCAGAGCTGCAAGCGCTGCGGACCTCCAGCTGACGCCGGCCTCGACTACCCCAGCCCCCGGGTCTTCGACCCAGGAAGGATCTTCTGGCGTGGGGCCAGTCACGGCGGCTCCAGCCCCCGAGCCGTTAGCCCCCGAAGGGCCAATGCCCGCGGAGCCAGCCCCCGAGGTGGACGCGACGCTGCCCGACTTGCCGCCTCCCAAGCTCCAACAAGTCGAAACCGGAGCTAGTGGCGGGGAGCAAGTCGAGGCTCCTGATGCCGCTCCTACGGATGGCACACGTAAGCATTTGACCGCCCCCGCTAGCTGCCGAAATCCAAGCGCTATATACTGAAAACACTTTGTGCTTGCAGGTGCTCAGCGGTCACCGCCCGAAGAGGCCACGGGAACCTCAAGGAGACCCGTTGAGCTATTCCTGACCGGGTCCGGGTATCGGGATGTCATCGCCGCCGACCTGGTGGATGATCCGTTGCTGACGGACAACAACATAGAGAACTTGAAGAAGGCGTGTGACTTTGCCATGGTACGACCTGAGTACTTTCCTACTGGTAAACACTATCGAGTTGCTTATCTAAATTTCCCTCCTTATGCAGAATGTGATCGCCCACTCCCAGAAGAAATCAGAAAAGCTGAAAACCGTTGTGAGTGATCACCAAGAGCTCGCCGCCCTGGAAAGGCGCATCGCCGACGACAAAACAAAGATCTGCTCCCTCGAGAAAGCGAATTCCGAACTCCGAGAACAACTCGAGGTGCAAGGGAAAGTGCACCAAGAGCAGCTCAGAGAGCAGGAAAAAGCGCACCAGGAGCAGCTCAAAGATCAAAGGAAAGCGCACCAAGGTAAGCCATTGCTTCCCTTGAGTACTTGCATTTATCAATTTGTCCTGGATTCTGAAAAAGCTCTTCACCACAGAACTTAGGAAAATGTTAATATATAAAGAAGAGCTGCTTACTGACGTGAAGAACCTGCTGTATCGGCGTACAGATGACATCGAGAGGCTGCAGAAGGTGATCAGCGATACTAAACAACAGTTCGCCGACTGCCTTCAGCAAGTCAAGACGCTGGGTGAAGAAAAAGAGCAGCGATAGAAGGAGCTCGAAGATCTCAGGGGGGCCGCCCGGGAGTTGGTGGACATGGTGGATCCCCCAGAGGAAGGCGAAGCAAGCCCGCGGCCCCTACCAGAGTGACTCCGCGAAGCCCCGAAGAAAGTGCTAAAATTCCTCACAGAGGCTCCAGTTGCGTGCGTCAGCAACACCCTTGCAGTTGTGAAGTCTTTTTTGCTGAACGCGCGATTGGAGATATTTGCTCAGGGCATGGCTGCAGATTGCATCGAGGGTCAATTCGACCAATACCTCCAAGAAGCCCGACCTGTAGCAGAACAAATAGTTCAAAGTGTACTGCAGGATTAGGGTATAAAGAACAAGTTTTTACTTCCTTGTATATATAGTTTCTTTGATGTCTCTACTTGTGTGTGTGTGTGTGTGCGCCTTGGCTGAATTGGAATCCAGGCTTACGAGGCTAAGTAGTAGACACTACCCTGGGTGCAGCGACCCGGAAGGCAGTCACAGCTCCAAGCGGGTACTCATCTAACAAGGTAGCCACAACTCGACTAAGCGGGGCTAAACTATTAGGAAAGAACGCGAGCATCATCGTGGAATTGCCGTGCGTTAGGCAGAAAAACAAAACTACCCTGAGTGCACCGACTCTGGGTGTAGTCGAAGTCGCTCCTCATATGAGCGCGCTCCTTGAGTTAGGTAAGAACCAGACGGATGGTTCGAACTCGTTGGGAGCGGACGCGGGCATCGCCGTGACTCTGCCGTGTTTATGGCAAGAACGAAACTACCCTGAGTTGAACGACTTGGGATGTAGTCGAGGTAGCTCTTTACGCGAGCCCATCCAACAAGCTGGATAGAAACCAGTCGAACGAATCGAGTTGTTGGGATAGATGCGACTACTGTCGCGTGCGACCATCCAAGGTCGCGGCAGAAGTCGAGCCGTAGAAGATATGAGCGGAGCGGTCGGTTACGTCGAAACATGAAATCGATAAGATATATACGTGGCCGTGGCCTCCGTGCAATTCACGACAAGAAGCGGATTTATGTAAATACTGCAAGTGGCCGTAGCCTCCGCATGTTCACAGAGAAATTTACACCCCGAATCTTGTGGCGCGTAGCCTCCAAACTGATTTGAGGAAAGGAGACCGTCTAAACCCCCGGAGATTCGGCTATATCCGGACATCTTCTCATGGGTAGAACTTGCGCAGGTTCTGGATGTTCCAAGAGTTTGGAATAGCTTGACCCTCGGGATATTGTAGTCGATAAGACCCTGGTCTTGTAACATGTTTGACGACAAACGGGCCCTCCCACCTTGAGTTGAGCTTGTGTAGGCCGGACTCGACTTGAATGCGATGCAAGACCAAGTCACCGATGCTGAATGACCGCTCCCTCACGTTGCGATCATGATATCGCCGGATCCCCTGCAGATATCGGGCTGACTGAATGAGAGCAGTGCAGCGAGCCTCTTCAACAGAATCGAGCTCTAATTGCCTCGCCTCGTCCACCTCGCCTTTGTTGTACATTTCAACCCTTGGGGATTTCCACATGATATCGGCCGGTAAGATAGCCTCGGAGCCGTATACGAGGAAGAAAGGCGTTTGTCCTGTGGCTTCGGACGGCTGAGTCCGAAGCCCCCAGACGACATGTGGCAGCTCATATATCCATTTGCCCCCCTTCTTGCTGTTTTCGTTGTAGAGTCTCTTTTTGAGACCGTCGATTATCAAAACGATCGCCCTTTCAACTTGTCCATTGGCCCTTGGGGTGTGCGACCGAGACATATTTAATCTCGATACATGCATTCTCGCAGAATTCCTAGAACTGGTTGGCCGTGAAATTGGATCCCAAGTCTGTGATGATGCTATTGGGGAAGCCGAAGCGGTGCAAGATATCCGAGATGAAGTCAACAACCCGATCTGGTGTGAGCTTGGCTATCGGCTTGTACTCAATCCACTTGGTAAACTTGTCGATAGCCACCAGAACATGGGTGAAATCGTCTGGCACCGTTGTGAAGGGCCCAATCATGTCGAGGCTCCAACAAGCAAAGGGCTAGGATGGCGGTATGGTATGAGGCTGTGGGCTGGAACATGAGTCTGCTTGCCGAAGAATTGACAATTTTGGCACCTGCGCACGAGATCCTTCGCGTCGGATACTGCAGTGGGCCACCAGAAACCAGTCCTGTATGCCTTCCCCACCAGTGTTCTTTAAGCTGCGTGGTTACCGCAGACACCCTCGTGGATCTCCCGCAATATGTCGTAACCTTCTTCCTTTGTGACGCACTTCATGAGAACACCTGACCGAGCGCCGCGCCGATAGAGCTTGCTGTTGACCAGGACAAAACCCTTGCTTCTGCGCATGACGCGTCCCGCCTCTGCGCTTCTGGCATCAATTCCTGCTGGTAACTTTTGATCTCAGATGAAGTCGATAAAAGTCTCTCGCCAGTCCTCTTGTAGCACCATAACCTCTCGATCGTGTTGTTGGGGACCCACGTCGATGGTTACCTGCGGAGAAGACTTGATGGATGGCTGCTTGAGCTCCTGGACGAAGACTCCCGGTGGGACCTGAGCACGTGTCGACCCCAGTTAGGACAAGGTGTCTGCGCCAACATTGTGCTCTCGCAGCACGTGATGAACCTCCAAGCTGGAAAATTTGTTTTCTAGCTTGCGCACTTCCTGCACGTAGGCCTCCATCATCTCCTTGTTGCAGTCCCACTCTTTGTTGACTTGCCGCACAACGAGGAGAGAATCGCCATACACAAGTAGTCGCTTGATCCCTAGTGATACTGCCAAACGAAGCCCGTGAAGTAAGGCTTCATACTCGGCTTCATTGTTGGATACCGCCCACAGGATCTGAAGGACATACTACAATTGTTCACCTCGTGGAGAAATAAGCAGAACTCTAGCACCGCCACCATCGAGCTTGAGGGACCCATCAAAGTACATGGCAGTGGCCTCATCTTCAGAGACTGCTTTGAAGTCGTTCTCTTCGCTAGCGTTGGCAGTGGCCTCATCTTTAGAGACCGCTTCGAAGTCGATGATGGGAAAACCACCATCATCCTCGCCTTCTTCCGCCATTAGCACCTGGCGGGAGGTGAGCTCGTGAGAGCTCGCGTCGACTAGTTCAGTCGACCTCTCCGCCGCTATAGCCAACGGCCTGCCCTCTTGAAAGGGCAGGGGCTCGAGGTGAGCCACAAGTCGACCCTCTGCCTCGAGTAGATCGGAGAGCGCCATGCCCTTCCAATGTACAATGCGCCCCTCCGGCATGGAGGTGATCACCAGATCACTGGAGCCCAAACAACCCGAAGCCCCCCGACACGCGGTGGCTTCAGGCCTTCCGCCCTGGAGCAGAAAGTCCAGGTCCTTCTCTAGCATGAAGAGGGACCCAGAGACGTTGGCCTCCTGGAGATCAGTGGCCGATTTGCATGAATCGAATTGGGATCGGTTATGCGGGTCCCTAGATTGGAACGAGTCCATCCCAGGGGAAGTTGCTGCAACGCTGGAAGAAGTCGAGTCTGGAGCAGACTCCACCCCCATCTTTGTCACAGAAACGCAGGTCGATAAGTCATCGAGATCGTCGATGAACTTGTCGAGGTCGCTATGGAGATCCGCAGCGGAGATCTTTGGCTTCATGTCGACGAGGAATCGCCGAAAATCACCCACACCATCTGCGATGCAGACCCACGAGCCAAAAATGAGTGTCGTGCCCTGAGAGGGAACTGACCTGGTGAATTTGAAAGACGCCATCGAGCTCGCCGGTGGATTTTCGACGCATCCCTCTACCTGGCGCGCCAGCTGTCGGTGTTTAACCGGCTGTCCACCGAGGGATATACCCAAGGTGGTAGGTTTTGGGTGAGGGGACGCCGAGATCCAGAACTCGAAGGTACAAGGAACACAAAGCTTAGACAAGTTCGAGCCGCTAGGTGAGTAATACCCTACGTCCTGTAGTGGTTTGTATTGCCTTAGGTGTAAAATGATCTAGAGATCGTGTTTTGAGAGGGGTCGCTGTCCTCCCTTATATATCTGAGATGCCAGGGTTATAAAGATACTAACCAACACCAGCTAAGGAATCATACCAGAACATGTCTCGAGTAGATTTCCTCTGTATCGGTTAGCTCTATCTCCTACTTAAATAGGATAAATAAGAGATAAACGAGATAAATAAGAGATAAGACGGACTTAATCTCTTAAACTACGCTATGTACGCAGTCCCGTAGCCCCGGGTCTAACACCGACAATAGGGAGGCCATCAAGAAAGAGCTAGCAAAACTACTCGCAGCTGGTTTTATTAAAGAAGTGTACCACCCCGAGTGGTTAGCTAACCCTGTACTAGTATTGAAAAAGAATAACAATGGATGGAGGATGTGTGTGGATTATACTGATCTCAATAAACACTGCCCGAAGGACCCCTTCGCGCTCCCACGCATTGACCAAGTCATCAACTCTACGGCTGGCTGTGTCTTGCTCTCCTTCCTTAACTGCTACTCGGGCTACCATCAGATAGCTCTCAAGGAGGAAGATCAGATCAAAACTGCGTTCATCACCCCCTTTGGAGCGCATACACTACAATGTCATTCGGTTTGAAGAATGCAGGAGCCACCTATCAACGGGCTATCCAACTGTGCCTTGCGAACCAGCTACACTGCAACGTTGAAGCTTACATGTATGATGTGGTTATCAAGATCAGATCCCACGATGAGTTCATCACTGATCTTGAGGAGACATTCAACAGCTTGTGGAAGTTTTGATGGAAGCTTAACCCGACGAAGTGCGTCTTTGGTGTGCCACAAGGAAAACTACTCGGGTTCATTGTTAGTCACCAAGAAATTGAAGCAAATCCATAGAAGATCAACGCCATTATAGCCATGGACGCTCCAAGGATGATCAAGGACGTCTAGAAGCTCACAGGCTGCATGGCAGCTTTGAATCGATTTATCTCCCGACTTGGAAAAAGGGGACTACCTTTCTTCAAATTGCTCAAGCTCCATGATAAGTTCCAGTGGGCTGAGGAGGCAAACTAGGTGCTGCAAGATCTCAAGCACCATTTCCAGTCGCCACCCATCCTGACAGCTCCCCGACTAGGCGAGAATCTGCTACTCTACATCGCCGCGACTACTCACGTCGTCAACACGACAATGGTGGTGGAACGCCAGGAGGAAGGCCACGCCTTCGGGGTGCAGTGACCAGTCTACTTTATCAACTAAGTCCTCTCTGAATGTAAGGTTCATTACCCAATGATTCAAAAAATTCTTTATGGTATACTCATCACTTCCAGGAAGCTTCACCACTATTAACCGCATACAATATTCTAGTGGCCTCCAACTTTCTATTGGTGGATATCCTCCACAATCGGGATGCTACTGGGCGCATCTCCAAGTGGGCCATGGAGCAGGGAGCCCTCACACTCGATTTCAAGCCCCGGACAGCCCTCAAGTCGCACACACTAGTCGATTTCATGGCGAAGTGGCGAGAAAACCAAGTGGAAGCCCCAACCAACCAGCCAGAGCATTGGGTCATGTATTTTGACGGCTCACTCAAGCTCGGTGGCGGTGGTGCGAGAGTACTTTTTATCAGCCCGAGAGGAGAACAGCTCATGTTTTAAATACTATTCGAGGTCTCTAACAACGAGACCAAGTATGAGGCATTATTGCATGGGCTACGCCTGGCAATCTCTCTGGGCCTCAAGTGACTACTCGTCTACGACGACTCCTTACTGGTGGTGCAACAAGTCAACAAGGAGTGGGACATCAACAAGAACACCATGGACGCTTATGTTATGAAAATACGCAAGCTCGAGAATAAGTTCTCGAGGTTGGAAATTCACCATGTGATCCGCGACAACAATGTGGGCGCAGATGTGCTCTCCAAACTGGGTCCCGATCGAGCTAATGTCCCACCAGGAGTTTTCATTCACGAGTTGCATCACCCTTCCATCAGGGCACCAGACTCAAGTTCCATCACTCAAGGCCCCAAGGAACTCGACCGAGAGGTCTTGATGATCAAGGTCGACTGAAGGGTGGCCTTCATCAACTACATCCAGGAGCACAAACTACCCCCCAGCATCGACCCAAAAAGCACTGAAGCTACTCGCATTGTAAGGCACAACAAAGGGTATGTTCTAATCGGGGGTAACCTGTACAAGCGTGGATCAGCATCAGGCATACACATGAAGTATGTCAGCACGGAAGAGGGCAAAGAGATACTCCAAGAGATTCACGATGGCGTGTGTGGGAACCACGCGGCTTCTCGTACACTAGTCGGCAAGGCGTTTCGATCTAGTTTCTACTGGCCAACTGCTTTGGCAGATGCCGAAGCACTTGTTCGCCAGTGTACCAATTGTCAATTCTTTGGCAAACAGCCTCATGTTCCGGCTCATAACCTCATCACCATACCACCTTCATGGCCGTTTGCATGCTGGGGCCTGGACATGATAGGGCCCTTAACAATTGCGCCAGGAGGTTTCACATACGTGTTGGTGGCCATCGACAAGTTTACCAAGTAGGCCGAGTACAAGCCAATCGCAACGCTCTCTGCGGATCGAGTGGTTTCTTTCATCTGCGACATCTTACACCACTTTGGCTTCCCCAACACTACCATTGCAAATCTAGGATCCAATTTCCACTCGTATTAGTTCTAGGACGTTTGTGAACACAGTTCCATTGAAGTCAAATATGTCTCAGTGGCACACCCACGGGCCAACGGCCAAGTTGAGCGTGCCAACGGTTTATTCTTGATGGATTGAAGAAATGACTCTATGAAGAGAATAACAAAAAGGATGACAACTAGATCGATGAGATCTTATCAGTAGTCTGGGGGCTTCGCATACAACCAAGAAAAGTCGCAGGACAGTCACCTTTCTTGCTTGTATATAGGTCTGAAGCTATATTACTAGCTGATGTGATGTGGAAGTCTCCATGACTGGAGATGTTTGAAAAAGGCAAGGCTGACACTGCAAGTCATCTCGAGCTTGACTCAGCTGAGGAAATCAGATGCAATGTCTTGTTCCAGTCGACCCGCTACTTACAAGGCGTTCGTCGTTACCACGACAAGAACGTTCAGCGACGCTCTTTCAATGTTGGAGATATGATCCTTCGACAAATCCAGGATGACACCAGGTTACACAAGCTCAACTCGCGATGGGAAGGGTCTTTCATTGTGCACAATTGTGCACAAGGTTACAGGCCCTGTATCTTATCGCTTAGGTTACTAATTCTTGGAATATCGAGCATCTATGCTACTTTTATCCTTGATCAATTGGGACATTTTCTATTGCTGCCTGGAGATTGATACTTCCAATACAACTCCATTTTACCGGTTTACGACTGGTACTACGCATAAGTTTGCTGAAGGGGCCTCGCTTCCATACTTTCATTAACTAATTACTAGTTCCCGACTAGTATCTTGGGTTACTGAAGGGGTCTTGCACTTATACTTCCAGTATAACGCCGTTCTACTAGTTTATGACCGGTACTACGCGTAAGGTTACTAAAGGGGCCTTGCGCTCATATTTCGTTTTACTTGTTTCCGACTGGTACTTCGTGCAAGTTTGCTGAAGGGGCCTCGCTCCCTTATTTTCAATAACATATTACTTGTTTTCGACTTGTACACTATGTTATTGAAGGGGCCTCGCTCCCACGGCAAAAGGTTTACTGTTTACGACTAGTTCTACACCTGTTTGACTACTTCGACTACTCATCTTGATTACAATCCTAGTCGGGATCGACTCCGACTAGATGGCTTCATCGACTATTCAAGACTCAGCGGCTACTTGCCCAATGACTGAACTCGGGGGCTAGCGCCACCATTCTGCTACGACTATTTTATGCTTATCATCTGGCTCTTGGCTCGGGGGCTTGATGGGACAAGGCACTAGCGTGCCTCAAGGGACAGCTCTCATGCTTACATGCTGGATGTTGTACAACTACTCGACAATAACCGATCCAAGAGGCTTTTTAAGATTTATCTTGGGTAGATGTTTATTAACCATTATTTCAGGGATTTTATTCCAAAATAAGGGATTTGTTCAAATTATTACCCAGAGGACTTATTTAGTCATTGTCTTAGGGCACAAAATTTGATTTGAGAGGTAATTTTGGGTTTTTTTGGGGATGGTATTTGTTTAACAATTTTTTAGGGAATTCATCCCAAAGAAAATGTTTTCAAATTTACTACACCAATTTGCCCGTGTTCACCATCACATCTTTACCATCATATATTGCATGCCATGATTTTTTGGATCCTTTATTCCAAAATTTAGGGATTTGGATTCAAGGCTCAGGGGCTGCGGGACACGTGTCATCAGCGACTTATTTTTTTAAATCTGTTGAAAGATAATGATAGAAGACTCAAGATTAAATTGACCCTCAGCCTGATTATACGAGTCAAACTAAGGATCGGGGGCTACTCCATATGGAGTGCTAGTTTAATCGCACCCCATATAAAGAAGACTGGATGACTACTCGGGCCATGAGCACCTCACAGCCTCGACGCGGCCAAGGAAGCACTCGGAGGACACCTTCAAGATGCTATGAAGAGCTCGGGGGCTTGTCAGACTTCTCCTAGGATATGGGATGGGACATGTCCCACACCCTACATTTATTGTAACTACTCGTAGTGCAGTAGGATTACTCGTGCAGTAGTGAAACTGGTCGGACACGGTAGGAAACTACCCGAGAAGTACTCGGGTAGGACTTCTAGGCTTGTACCTGATTAGGACTTCCATGTAAACCTGTCCCTAGACTATACAGGGGCGCACAGGGATCCCCTCAGGGACAATCAATACAAACCACACAGGACATAGGGTATTACGCTCTCGGCGGTCCGAACCTGTCCAAACCTTATATTCGTTTGCACCTTTCAGTTCCTGATCTCGGCGACACCCTATCTACAAACTCACCATCTCAGGAGTATTTCTCGATGGGCATGGCGGTAAAACACCGACACCTACCTCCATCATCCATCCAAAGTCTCTGCTGCCTCTCGCCTGCATGCTATTCTCTAGACATAACTGATGACTAATGTAAGTTCATGTAAGTGCAGATGGAGCGCATGATTGATTGATGTACAAATAAGGTAGATAGGTATTAAAGAACATTCTAGGACTCTCGTTGAGATTGGGCTACTTAATTATATCAGCTCAGGGCTTGTAAGCAAGGTAATACTTTAAGTCTTTACCTTTGGCACAAAGGCTTGGGATGGTAGAGACGAAGATTTCTAGGCGAATTCTATTTTTGCTAGACAATTAGAAGTTTGCAAATTGCATGTTAATATGGCAAAAAAATTGCCCCGTTGATTTTGCATTAAGCGTGGTGGCACCACCATCTGCTTCTGTTTGGCGGAGCTTCGAAACTAGCATATCAAATAACTTGCAACTTTTGTTTGGCCTCTTATTGAGAGTATCATTAGAAATATATGTCAATCTAGAAGTGTACATCTAGATTAAGGTATCTGTCTAACAAAATTAGAGAAAAAAGTAGAAGCTCTACTGAAGACAGTACTATAATTAATTCAGAAGTGCCGGAAATTTTAAAGGTCGATGCATAGTAAATAGGCACTGAAAATTTCCATGAACGTGTGATCCGCCTCCAACTCAGTGTTCAGTTAACAGAGCAAATGTGTCAAAGAAAAGAATCTTATGACAGTAAAGATGAGTATGAAGAATCACCATACTAAGATGAAGAATCATAGATTATGTAAAAGAGAAATGTGATCCTGGATTCTTAAGATACCCAAAATCTTCATGTCCGTATATGTTGTAGCAAAGCAGACTATAGAAAAGCAGATCTGAAAATTCATCTGCGCAAAACAACAAGCAGGTGCAGGACATGGTCTGAGTCTCTGGACCTCTAGATGATCTCACCTTCGGTAGGTTTCAGACTTGCTTCCTGACAACTCTTTCACGTAAATGGCTCGCAATCATACATTGAGACAACAGGCTCGTCCATGCCACGCAAATGACACTTGTCAACACTGAACTAGAGAAGAGAGCAAACTAATGAACAGGCAGGCACACTCCATGAGTCTACCTCTACCGCCCAAATCCTCACGACTTTAGTTTCTTCTCTCCCTTGTGCATCCATTTGAGGGCTTTCCATCTTGAAAACTTCACGGTGTCAATTGGAGTAGGGCGCCGCCGGTCTCCACCATTGTCACCGCTGGCTAAGCACCGGTCGGAGCATCGGCTAAGAAGCATCAGCATGAGATCCCCTCATTTGCTAGAGTTGTTGCTGCCGTTCTCCAATTTGGACAATTCAATTCAGATATCTCTGGAAAAGAGTGATCCCGTGAAGAGAAATTAGGCACGGAAATTTGAAAATGCATCTAGATCCCTAGTAGATTTTGATGAATTGAATGACACCACGATTAAACAACTGATCATCTTATTGAGCATATGAGCAGGAATTGATTATCATATCAACAGAATATTTGTGGTAAAAGATATTGAAAAGTAAAAATAAAAAGACTCATATGACAAGACTTATGACTAGACTATGATTAAAGCGATGATACTGATAAGCAATGAATACTATATGGATTGAGTCACGTATTTTATGATAACTATTTATTCTCATATCCAAATAAAACTTGTTGACAAGATCATAGTACTAGAAGGAAATTTCTTGTGAAGAAATGGACAATCTATCAATAGAAGATATAAGTTGTAAAGAATTATAAAGAATGGATTTCATGGATGGTTTAATCGTGATACAAACTTCTATGGAGCTCTATGTGATGCAAGGATGAAGGGTTGGAATCTGGAATAGTATTTCGAGGGACTAAGCTTGAAGAAGAGCAATAGATTTGTGCCGAGGAACCAACGCTAGAGTGAAGAAATTTTCTTTGGATTCAACTTGAAAAATATTGGTCATATATGGTGTTCATATTAGCAAATACAAATCTTTTGTAAATTGCTTTGTGAAGGTGGTGATTTGAATTAGAAATGTAATTCATTCAAAGATGAAGGTTCAAGTCATTGGCTCAAGAAAGATGTGCTCAAAGTAAAAGAACAGAGTTGTTTGCACTCTTCTGGTTGAGTTTGATTAAGGCACGGGTTGGTACACTTTTGAGAAGCTCAAGTGTGGTTGAAATGTAATTCTACCTTGATCTTAAGTATAGGTAGCCGTACTATCAAGAGGGATGTATCATATTGTGTTTTGGTTTAGCCTTAGTGCTCAAGTAACGAAGTGAGTTGAGAGAGACACGAAAACCTCAAGTGCACATTGGTTAGAACTAACAGGGGCAATTCGGAAGTTCCGGGTTTTGCTACGTGGCATTAACAGCTAGTTGGTTTGAAAACTCGAAAGTTCTGGGTTGGTGAATCCGGAAGTTCCGAGTTCTAACGGTTACTAACGGCTAGTTTCTTGGACCCAGCTATTTATACCCTTAAACCCCCTCCTTGGTGGACTATTGTTCCAGGCACTGTTTAGTGCTTGCTGGTCGTTCTAAGAAAGTTTGGTAGCCTTGTTGAGCTCTCCCAACCTCTCTTTGTGAGATTGTGTGATTCTTGTAATATTCTTGAGTTGGGTTTGAGAGAGTGAATGCTTGAGAGCACTAAAGAGCACATCAAACCTTTAGCACTTGAGTTTGGTCGAAATCGTATGTTTCGCATTTGTTACTCTTGGAGCTTTGGCTCCTAGACGGCTAGCTGTTGCCCGATGAGCACAGTGAGCTTGTGTAGCACATGCAGTGAATCTCAGCTTCGGTAAAAGTCCTTGTGTTAATTGTCTTCGATATTATTTTATGGATTTGAGGAGCTCTTCATTGGACACTTGTGTTCTTGGAGAGATTGTTATAAGTGCAAGGACTGTGTGGATATGCTCCAGAAACTCCATTGAGCCTACTCTACATCTGGGATTTTAACTTGTATTCATCTACTCGCACTAGATTTATTGTGTTCACTTTACTCTGTGTAAATTCGGAAGTTCCGATTTGCAAAATTCGGAAGTTGCAAGTTCATCTACTATCCTGTTCTGTTCAGATTCGGATGTTTCGAATTTATAAACCCGGAAATTCCGTGTTTGGCAGACAGTGAATTTTATCCACTGCTTTGGAAGTAAAAGTTTGTAGATATGTGTATTCACCTCCTCTCTAGATGACATTACTTTCCTTTCAAAACTAAGGAGAGGAACGTAGGAAACAATCATACTTGTGGCGGAGCTCTTGTTGGGACGCGAAGAGGCCACAGATGCCGAGTTTTGGAGAGGAAGCTGAGTAGCCGATCCGGTCGCCGAGATCTTGCAAGTTGCGTTGCCGCCGGCGCCCAGCGACGCTCGCGCGTCTTTCGTGGCATTGATGGAGAAACGGTGAGGGGTGGTCCGTGGCATTAATGGAGGCGTAATTCTCCCTTGCCCGAGGAGCCCCGAAGCGTCACGAAAACTAGGACGGAAGCTTGTGCGGACGGCTTAGATTGACGTTGCCCGAGATCCAACGGACGTTGTTGCTTGGTGACGTGGTCCAATAAAGGTTGAGAAAGTTCACCGAATTTAGGTCTTTGAAGATTGGAATATGAAAACAGTGTCCCACTTCTGCATGTAAGTTTGTGACAGGGCAAAATATGTACCATGATTTGAGATCAGATAGAGAGTTGATCGGATAATCTCCAACAAAACAAAATAAAACAGGATGCAATTAAGTCCCAAAACCCAAATCCAAAGAGGCCCAATTCCTTATTGCCGAGTTCCCATAGTCCCATTTCGCAGCCCGCCAGCGGGGTAGTCGAACGGCAGCGGCCGCACGGTGTCGTTGAGCGGCGCGACGTGGCGGAACCCGTACGCGCGGAGCACCTGGTCGTCGGCGAACCCCAGCGCGCGGCGCATCCCGTCGTCGCAGCTCTCCCTCGAGTACATAGGGTTCCGCCCGCCGCTGCAGGGCTGGCAGCCCACGAAGTGCGTGATGAGCGGCCGCCGCCACCCCTCCTCCCCGCCGCCCGCGGGGCCCGGGACGGCGCCCCTCACCGCCGCGTTCCGCGCCGCCGCGTACCGCAGGTGCTCCCGCTCCGCGTGGCGCCGCCGGAGCCCCGGTGGCGCGCGCCGCTCCACGGCCTCGTACCGCGCCGCGACGCCGTCGAGCCGGCCCACGACGTCCATCCAGTAGCCCTGGAAGAAGTACTCGGTCTCGATGTAGGCCTTCTTCCCCAGCCCCTCCCAGTTGCTGAGCAGCAGCAGGTAGACGAGCGCCGACTGGTCGTCGCACCACGCGTCGTCGCCCTTGTCGCTGAGCGCGCCCCGGACCACCTCGCCCCACCGGGCGTGCTCCGGGTAGGCTGGCCCCATGCGCGCCCACTCGTCCATGAAGTCAAGCGACCACTGGCAGTTGCGGATGAGGAACACGCCGGCGTTGATGCCCAGCCACGACCTCCTCGCGATCTTGTCCGGCCAGCCGTAGGCGACGAAGTTGTGGCCGTCGTACCTGGTGGCGAGCGGGAGGGAGAAGTCCATGTCGGTGAAGACGGCGTCGGAGTCCACCCACCAGACCCACTCCGCTTCCGGGTGCGCGAGCATGGCGGCGCGCACGACGGGGATTTTGGCCCAGTAGCCCGTCATGGCCGGCTGCAGGACGTCCCGGTTGTACAGGAGCTCGATCCCGTGGAGGCGGCAGTAGTCGAGCTTGTTCTTGAGGAACCGCAGGAGGAGGTGGTCGCCCGCGTCGCCGGGGCACGGCTCCGGCTGCGACCCGGACACCATCACCACGCGCTCGGGAGCGCGCGAGAGCCTGCGCGACCGCAGCCACTCCGCGCGCTTGGCGTCCCACCCGGCGAGCCGGCGGCCGCCCACGGCCTCGTACGAGAGCTCCGGGTGGTCGTAGAACGTGCGCGGCCCGTCCTCCGGCCCGGGGACGGGGAAGGCCACCAGCAGGCTGCTGCTCCCGGGCGCGAGGACGGACGCCGAGCCCAGGAGCGCGAGCACGGCCGCGGCCGCCGCCACGCCGGCCGCGAACACGACCGCGTCGCGCGCGCGGCCCGCCAGCATCGGCGGCGGCGCGGGAAACGCGGAGACGCGGAGAGGCACGGCCATTACGCCGTGCCTGTCACCGTTCGCGGGGCGTGGGGCTTGCGCTCGACCGGCTCGCCGGTGTAGGGTGCGGGCAGGCCGCGCGCGCTCTTGCCCTGGGTACAAAGCTGGCGCCTTTCGCTGCACTCAGGGAGGAAAGTGACGCGGGCTGCGGGCAAGCTTGAGATCGGCGAAACCTGCCCGAGTCATTAGTTTTCTTCCTTTTTTTTGGTCTTCCTTTTCGGGGCTCGTACTGTGCAATGTGCAGCAGATGGTACGGCGGCAGTCAGTACTCAGCAGCCGACATCTCACACGACAAAAATAGCTATGAGGGCCCCGTTTAGATGCACTCCAAATTCTAAATTTTTACACTCTCTCTCCATCACATCAATTTTGGTACATATGCATGAAGCAGTAAATGTATGTAAAAAAATAACTAATTGCACAGTTTAATTGTACATCACGAGACGAATCTTTTGAGCCTAATTAGTCCATAATTAGATAAAATTTGTCAAATACAAACGAAAACGCTACAGTATCACTATTGCAACTTTGTTGCAATCTAAACAAGGCCGAGGTTACTCAAGAATACCGAGCCGAACTAATAAAGCAACGAACAAAGCCAGCGGTCTGCAAAGACGAAGACGAACCATGATGCTCGAGAGGACCTCTTGTGGCTACCCCCCCCAACTAAGGCCTCCACCATTGCAGTAGTTCAAGTAGCTAAACATCCATTTGAGCTTATCGAACCTACATACAATTCAACTAAAACCTAAATAAATTCATTTACATTGATATTATTTCTTTCACAGCTGGAAAAAACATAAAACCCGACAAAATTCTATAGCTGCCCATATGACTCACTCCTTTAATTTCACAGAAAGAATGAAGTGGCAATATGTACTTTTCATATAGTACGACTTTTCTTTCATATGGTGTGTCGGAGAAAGACGGTAGTCCGACGTCTAGGACGGATCTAGAGGTGGGTTGGATAAGCCATGGCCCACTCTAAGATTTTATCCAAAGACCATCACCTCTGGTTTCATATCTGTCTATATTTATTACTACTTGCACTAATTATTTTTCTATTTACATCAATTAATAATCGAATTAAGAGGGTGAAAAATGAGAAAATGCATTTTATAAAATTAGATTGACTTACTCACTAAAATACTAAAAAGTTATTCTATTTGATCATATAATTTGAAATCTTAGATTCGCCCGCTGCTCGCCTCCATCGCCACCCACCCACTCGCTCTCCGTGCAACGGTAAGCGTGCAATATTGTACAGGCCTAGGTAGGTCTCATAATATTCAGTCTGGTAAGCTCATCTCGCATCTGGAGCCTGACTAAACTAGCTGAACCGAGCGTTAGCTCACGTGCCCAGCCAGCGTTTGGTAAGCTAATTTTCTACCAAGCTTCTAGCTCGATATCCGCCCCAAAACGAGCGAGCATGGCGTGCAGTACACTCTTGCGACTGCCTGGGTGCACGCCGGTGTCGGCGCACGCAAGACGCGCCGAGGCCACCGCACGTTTTCGCTGCAGATTTGCAGGCTGGGTTAGCAGCCAGCAATTCAGAGAATAATCCTCTAGGACTCCGAAATATTTTTGTGCTTGCTTGGCCATTGAAACGAAGCAGCACCTACGCGGGTTTTGCGCTTGCTTATTTTTAATTTTTCCTGATAACTGGATTCCGGTAGACCAGGCGAAAGAAGCAGCCGGAGACGCGCATATTTTTGGTTTGAAGCGGGTTATTCTGAAGTAGTGGCGGATCTAAAGAGGGGCAAGAGCTCACTACTAGCGTGAATCAGTAAACGAAGTTGTACCGGAAGCATGAGAGCGAGACCCGTAACAGAAAGTACCAGTAATATGAGCGTTACTAGAAGTATGGGAGCGAGGTCCCTTCAGTAAACTTGCACGGATACCAGTCGTGAACCAGTACACGGAGTTGTACTGGAAGTATAGGAGCGAGGCCCTTCTAGTAACATAGAGTATTAGTCAGAAACTAGTAATACGAGCGTTACCCCTTCAGTAACGTAGAAGCCCCAGAGTACTAGTCGTAAACTAGTAATACGAGTGTTACTGTAAGTATGGGAGTGAGCCCCCTTCAGTAATATAGAGTACTAGTCATAAACCAGTAGTCCGAGCACTACTGGAAGGATAGGAGCGAGATCCCTTCAGTAAACTTGCACGTAGTACCAGTCGTGAACCTGTAAAACGAAGTAGTACTGGAAGTGTTGATCTTCAGGCGCCTACAGGAGACGATTCCTTGGGCGGGTCATGAGAATTCACATGTTGCCATACGAAAAGTCATGGTTGGCCCGAAGGAAGTGACGACGAGATCCTGCACATGGGGTTGAGCAGTTCCGTATATGACGCCACGTGAAGATGCCTTGATTGGCTAAGAATGAAAATGTCGTAGATGCTCGATATTCCAAGAGCTTGGGACCTCCTGGCCATCAGGGTAGTGTAAGCGGTACAACCTTGGTCCTGTAACCTTGTGCACGATGAAGGGTCCCTCCCATCGCGAATTAAACTTGTGCAGCCCGGTTTCATCCTGGATACGTCGAAGAACCATATCTCCAACGTTGAAAAAGCGTCATTGAACGTTCCGATCATGGTAACGACAGACTCCTTGTAAGTAGTGGGCCGACTGGAGCAAAATATTGTATCTGACTTCTTCTGCCGGGTCGAGTTCGAGTGTCTTGCGTCACCAGCCTCGCCTTCTTCGTACTGACGAGGTTGCCACATGACATCAGCCGGTAATATAGCTTCAGACCCGTAGATGAGAAAAAAAGGTGACTGTCCTATGGCTTTGCTTGATTGTGTGCGAAGGCCCCAGATTACTGACGAGATCCCGTTGATCCACTTGCCGCCCTTTTTGCTATGCTCGTCATAGAGTCTTTTCTTCAAGCCATCAAGAACTAAGCCGTTGGCGCGCTCAACCCGGCCGTTGGCCTGCAGGTGAGCCACGGAAACGTACTTGATCTTGATAGCACTATGTTCATAGAAATCTTAGAACTGATGCGAGTGGAAATTGGATCCCAGGTCCGTGATGATAGTGTTGGGGAAGCCGAATCGATGCAAGATGTCATAGATGAAGCTAACCACTCGATCTACAGAGAGTGTTGTGATTGGCTTGTACTTGATCCACTTCGTAAACTTGTCGATGGCCACCAACATGTGAGTAAAACCACCTGGTGCAGTTGTCAAAGGCCCTATCATATCCAGGCCCCTAGCATGCGAACGGCCATGAAGATGGTATGGTGATAAGGTTGTGAGCCAGGACATGGGGCTGTTTGCGGAAGAACTGGCAGTTTGTGCATCGGCGAACGAGTGCTTTGGCGTCTGCCAAAGCAGTCGGCCAGTAGAAACCAGATCTAAAAGCCTTGCCAACTAGTGTGCGAGAAGCAGCATGGTTCCCGCTCACGCCTTCATGAATTTACTGGAGTATTTCTCTACCTTCCTCCGTACGGACACACTTCATGAGTATGCCTGATGCTGATTCACACTTGCACAAATTATCCCCGACTAGAACGTACCCTTTGCTACACCTTAGGATGCATGTGGCCTCAGCACTTTTTGGGTCGACGCCGAGTGGTAGTTTGTGCTTCTGGATGTAGTTGATAAACGTCACCCACCAGTTGACCTCGATCATCAAGATCTCTCGGTCGGGTTCCATTGGACCCTGAGCGATGGTACTTGAATCTGGTGTCTTGATGGATGGGTGATGCAACTCGTGAACAAAAACTCCCGATGGGACGTTAGCTCGATTATAACCCAGTTTGGAGAGCACATCCGCTCCCACATTATTATCACGAATCACATGATGAATTTCCAGCCCTGAGAACTTGTTCTCGTCCCTGTCCGCCCTTATATAGTCTGGAGGGACAGGTTTACATGGAAGTCCTAGTCGGGTACAAGCCCAAGAGTCCTACCCGAGTACTTCTCGGATAGTTTCCTACCGTGTGCGACTAGTTTCACTACTGCACTATGAGTAGTTACAATAGATGTAGGGCATGGGCCATGTCCCATCCCGTATCCTAGGAGAAATATGCCATGTGTACAGTCCCTTGTACCTGGGTCTGACAATCCCCCGAGCTCTTCGTAGCCGAGCACTGCAAGTGTCCGAATACTTCTGAAGGCGTCTTCGAGTTCTCCCAAACTCCATCTTGAAGGTGTCCTCCGAGTACTTCCTTAACTGCGTCAAGGCTGTGGGGTGCTCATATCCCGAGTAGTCGTCCAGTCTTCTTTATATGGGGTGCAATTAAACTCGCACTCCATATGGAGTAGCCCCCGAGGCTTAGATTGACTCATAGAATCAGGCTGAGGGTCAATTTAATCTCGGGTCTTCTATCCTTATCTTCCAGCAGATTTGAAAAATAAGTCACTGATGACACTTGTCCCGCAGCCCCCGAGCCTTGAATCCAAATCCCCAAGTTTTGGAATAAAGGATCCAAAGAATCGTGGCATGCAATATATAACAGTAAAGATGTGATGGTGAACACGAGCAAATTGGTGTAGTAAATTTGAAAGACCTTTTTTTCAGGATGAATTCCCTGAAAAAATGGTTAAACAAATAACATCCCCAAAAAACACTCAAAGTTACCTCTCAAATCAAATTTTGTGCCCTGACCAATGACTAAATAAGTCCTCTAGGTAATAATTTGAACAAATCCCTTATTTCGGAATAAAATCCCTAAAATAATGGTTAATAAACATCTATCCAAGATAAATCTTAAAAAGCTTCTTGGATCGGTTATTGTCGAGTAGTTGTACAAAATCCAACATGTAAGCATGAGCGCTGTCCCTTGAGACACGCTGAGTGCCTTGTCCTATCAAGCCCCTGAGCCAAGAGCCAGATGATAGGCATAAAGTAGTCGTAGCAGAATGGTGGCGCTAGCCCCCGAGTCCAGTTATTGGGCAAGTAGCCGCTGAGTCTTGAATAGTCGATGAAGCCATCTAGTCGGAGTCGATCCCGTCTAGGATTGTAATCAAGATGAGTAGTTGAAGTAGTCGAACAGGTGTAGAACTAGTCGTAAACTATAGAACTAGTCGTAAACTAGTAATCCTCTTGCCGTGGGAGTGAGGCGCCTTCAATAACATAGTGTACAAGTCGAAAACAAGTAATATGTTACTGGAAATAAGGGAGCGAGGCCCTGAGCTTAGAAATCTTCGTCTCTACCATCCTAAGCCTTTGTGCCAAAGGTAAAGACTTAAAGTATTACCTTGCTTACAAGCCCTAAGCTGATTAATTATGTAGCCCAATCTCAACGAGAGTCGTAGAATGTTCTTTAATACCTATCTACCTTATTTGTACATCAATCAATCATGCGCTCCATCTGCACTTACATGAACTTACATTAGTCATCAGTTATGTCTAGAGAATAGCATGCAGCTGACAGGCGGCAGAGACTTTGGATGGATGATGGAGCCAAGTATCGGTGTTTTACCGCCACGCCCATCGAGAGATACTTCTGAGGTGGTGAGTTTATAGGTAGGGTGTTGCCGAGATCAGAAACTTGAAGGTTCAAAGGAACACAAGTTTTAGATTGGTTCGGGCCGCCGAGAGTGTAATACCCTACGTCCTGTGTGGTTTGTATTACCTTTGATGGTGATTGTCCCCGAGGGATCCCTGTTCGCCCTTATATAGTCTGGAGGGACAGGTTTACATGGAAGTCCTAGTCGGGTACAAGCCCAAGAGTCCTACCCGAATACTTCTTGGGTAGTTTCTTATCATGTCCGACTAGTTTCACTACTACACGAGTAGTCCTACTGCACTATGAGTAGTTACAACAGATGTACCGCGTGGACCATGTCCCATCCCGTATCCTAGGAAAAATATGCCACATGCACAGTTCCGTGTACCCGGATCTGACAAGCCCCAAGCTCTTCGAAGTCGAGTACTGTAGGCGTCCGAGTACTTCTGGAGGCGTCTTCGAGTTCTCCCGAACTTCATCCTAAAGGTGTCCTTCGAGTGCTTCCTTGGCTGCGTCAAGGCTGTGAGGTGTTCGTACCCCTAATAGTTGTCAAGTCTTCTTTTATATGGGGTGCGACAAAACTCGCACTCCATATGGAGTAGCCCCCGAGGCTTAGGTTGACTTGTAGAATCAGACTGAGGGTCAATTTAATTTTGAGTCTTCTCTCCTTATCTTCCAACAGATTTGAAAAATCAGTCGTTGATGACACGTGCCCCGCAGCCCCCAAGTCTTGAATCCAAATCCCCAAGGTTTGGAATAAAGGATCCAAAGAATCGTGGCAAGCAATATATGACAGTAAAGATTTGATGGTTAATATGGGCAAATCGGTTCAGTACTTTTGAAAACCTGTTGTTTTGGGATAAATTCCCTGAAAAAATAGTTAAACAAATAACTTCTCCAACAAATGCCTGAAATTACCTCTCAAATCAGTCTTTGTTCCCTGAGTCAATGACTAAATAGGACCTCTGGGCAATAATCTAAAAAAGCCCTTATTTCGGAAAAAAGAATCCCTGAAATAATGGTTAGCAATCATCTACCTAAGATAATTCTTAAAAAGCCTCTTCAATTGAGTATTTTCGAGTAGTTTTGCAGCGTCTATCGGTAAAGCATGAGAGCTGTCCCTAGCAGTCAGTGGCGCCAACCCCTGAGCCCAGGCATCGGCCAAGTAGCCGCTGAATCTTGAACGGTCAATGAAGCCATCAAGTCGGAGTCTATCCCGACTAGGGTTGTAGGCGAGATGAGTAGTCGAAATAGTCGAACTGGTGTAGAACTAGTTGTAAACTAGAAAACCCCTTACCATGGGAGCGAGGCCCCTTCAGCAAACTTGCGCGTAATACCAGTCGTAAACCAGTAAAACAGAGTTACATTGGAAGTATGAGCGCAAGAACCCTTCAGTAACATAAAATACTAGTCAGAAACTGGCTATCTATTACTAGAAGTATGAGAGCGAGGCCCTTTCAGCGAACTTGTGCATTTTACCAGTCAAAAACCGCTAAAACAGAGTTGTACTGAAAGTAGTGATCTCCAGGCACCGTCAGAAGATGCCTTGGTCGATTAAGGATAAAAACGATGTAGATGCTCAATATTCTAGGAATTAGGAACCTTCTGGCCAGCAGGGTACTGTAAATGATACGACCCAGGGCCGGTAGCCTTGTGCACGATGAAAGGTCCTTCCCATCGCAAGTTAAGCTTGTGTAACCCGATATCATCCTGGATTCATTAAAGAACCATATCTTCAACATTGAAAGAGCGTCGTTGAACGTTCTGATCATATGGTGATAATGTTATGAGCTGGGACATGAGGCTATTTGCCAAAGAACTGGCAGTCGGTACACCGGTGAATGAGTGCTTCGGCATCTGCCAAAGCAGTCGGCTAGTAGAAACCAGATCGAAAAGCCTTGCCGACCAGTGTGCGAGAAGCCGCGTGGTTCCCGCACACGCCTTCGTGAATCTCTTGGAGTATCTCTCTGCCCTCCTCCGTGCTGACAAACTTCATGAGTATGCCTGATGCTGATCCACGCTTGTATAGGTTACCCCCAACTAGAACGTACCCTTTACTGCACCTTAGGATGCGAGTAGCTTCAGTGCTTTTTGGGTCGACGCCAGGGGGTAGTTTGTGCTCCTGGATGTAGTCGATAAAGGCCACCCTCCAGTCGTCCTCGATCATCAAGACCTCTCCGTCAGGTTCCTTTGGACCCTAAGTGATGGAACTTGAGTCTGGTTCCTTTATGGAAGGGTGGTGCAACTCGTGAACGAAAACTCCCAGTGGGATGTTAGCTCAATCAGAACCCAGTTTGGAGAGCACATCCGCGCCCACATTGTTGTCGCGAATCACATGGTGGATATTCAACCCC
The DNA here is from genome assembly GCF_002211085.1 of Panicum hallii. Lineage (NCBI taxonomy): Eukaryota > Viridiplantae > Streptophyta > Magnoliopsida > Poales > Poaceae > Panicum > Panicum hallii. The sequence continues at coordinate 38,671,697 of NC_038049.1, read as the reverse complement.
CGAGAACTTGTTCTCGAGCTTGTGTATTTCCGTAACATACGCGTCCATGGTGTCCTTGTTGACGTCCCACTCCTTGTTGACTTGTTGAACCACTAGTAAGGAGTCACCATAGATAAGTAGTCGCTTAATGCCTAGGGAGACTGCCAGGCATAGCCCGTGCAATAATGCCTCGTACTCGGCTTCATTGTTGGAGACCTCGAATAGTATTTAGAACACGTATTTGAGTTGTTCTCATCTCGGACTGATCAAAAGTACTCCTGCACCACCGTCGCCGAGCTTGAGTGAACCATCTAAATACATGACCCAATGGTTTGGCTGGTTGGCTAGGGCTTCCACTTGGTTTTCTCGCTACTCCGCCATGGAATCGACTAGTGCCTATGACTTGATGACTGTTCGGGGCTTCAAGTTGAGGGTGAGGGCTCCCAGCTCCACGGCCCACTTGGAGATGTGCCTGGTGGTATCCCGATTATGGAGGATATCCGCTAATGGGAAGTCAGAGACCACCAAGATGTTGTATGCGTAAAAATAATGGTGAAGTTTCCTGGATGTGATGAGTACACCGTAGTTTAATTTTTGAATTTTCGAGTAACAAATCTTGGATTAAGAAAGGACTTCGCTGATGAAGTAGACTGGTCGCTGCACCCCAAAGGTGTGGCCTTCCTCCTGGCGTTCCACCACAATTGACGTACTTACAATGTTAGTAGTCGCGACGATGTAGAGTAGCAGGTTCTCGCCTGGTTGGACGGCCGTTAGGATAGGAGGCAACTATAGATGGTGCTTGAGGTCATGCGGCGCCTGCTTTGCCTCCTTGGTCCACTAGAACTTGTCGTGGCACTTGAGCAACTTGAAGAAGGGTAGTCCCCGTTCTCCGAGTCGGGAGATGAATCTGTTCAAGGCTGCCATGCAGCCTGTGAGCTTCTGGACATCCTTGATCATCTTTGGAGCATCTATGGCTATGATGGTGTTGATATTCTATGGGTTTGCTTCAATCCCTCGGTGACTAACAATGAAACCGAGTAGTTTTCCTTGTGGCAAGCCGAAGTCACACTTTGTAGGGTTAAGTTTCCATCAAAACTTCCGCAAGCTATTGAATTCTTCCTCGACATCAGTGATGAACTCATCGTGGGATCTGGTTTTGATGACCATGTCATCCATGTAAGCTTCAATGTTATGGTGTAGCTGGTCCACAAAGCACAGTTGGATGGCCCGTTGATAGGTGGCTCCTGCGTTCTTCAACCCAAATGATATTATAGTGTATGCTCCAAAGGGGGTGATGAACGCCATTTTGATATGATCTTCTTCCTTGAGGGCTATCTCATGGTAGCCCGAGTAGCAGTCAAGGAAGGAGATCAAGACGCAGCCAGCCGTAGAGTCGATGACTTGATCGATGCATGGGAGCGCGAAGGAGTCCTTCGGGCAGTGTTTATTGAGATTACTATAATCCACACACATCCTCCATTCATTATTTTTGTTTTCAAGACTAGTTCAGGGTTAGCTAACCACTCGGGGTAGTATACTTCTTTAATAAAACCAGACGCGAGTAGTTTTGCTAGCTCTTTCTTGATGGCCTCCTTCTTGTCGGGGGTGAAGCGTGGTAGTCGTTGCTTCTTCGGAGATCTCCATCTCTGAGTTGGTTAGCTTCTGCGCGACCGCGAGTACTTCTGCAGACGGCTCTGGCATGCGTGATGTCGTGGCGTTCTCAATCGCTTCCTGGATGCAGTCGTACGACTTCTTCAGATCGCCATGGAGTTTGAGTACGCCTGTCTTGCCTGGCATTTTAAGTAGCAGGTAGACATAGTGGGGCATGACCATGAATTTGGCTAGTGGCGGTCTGGCAAGGATGGCATGATATGACGAGTCGAAGTTCGCCACCTCAAACTTGATGTACTCGGTGTGGTAGTTATCTTTCATCCCAAAGGTGACTGGCAGGACTACTAACCCGAGTGTTGTAGCCGCGTTACCCGGGACAATGCCGTAGAAAGGAGCTCGGCTAGGAGTGAGCATCTTGAAGATGTCCAGGCCCATCTTCTTCAGAGTACTCGTGAAAAGCAGGTTGAGGCCGCTCCCATGATCGATAAGTACTCAGGTTAGCTGTTAGCCTGTCACGACAGGATCTAGAACGAGCGGAAATTTTCCCGACTCAGAGAAGCTGGTCCATTGATCATCCCTGGAGAAGGAGATCAGGACCTCACTGTATCTCAAAGGTCTTGACGTGGTTGTCGGTGTTTTACCAGCTGCCCACCGAGGGGTATACCCAAGGTGGTAAGTTTAGGTGAGGAGACGCCGAGATCAGGAGGAAAAAGAGGGGGTTAGGAAGACTGTCTTCTCGGGAAGAGAGTCTTTTCTCTAGTGAATGGCAGTCTTATTGACTATTCTTTTCTCTGCCTATGCTACAACCCCTACTACATTCTATTTGATTCTAGGGAATCCACCGCCAAGCTTCAACAGCTTGATACCCTCTAACAGAACTTCGCCCCCACTGTGGCAGAACCAACCTGAATTATACTGGCTCAAGTACGCTAGTCCTCCCTGTAGGGCTAACTCGTACTTCAAACAGTATAATACTATTGGTCTGTCGGGTAACGTCCCGATAAACCACCGAACTCAGGATCCAACAAGGTACCTCACACGAAGGTGAGTCCAGAGATACAATGCTAAAATAATTTACATCACAGGCAGTTTATATTACAAAAATATACAAAGTAACATTTGCTCTCACAGCGGAGAGATTATTACAAACACAAGTTCAGGTTTTTAGTCGAAGCAGCGGATTTAAAAAGCGTAGTCATTTAAACACGTCGTTGTTACAAATATTATGCCAGCCCTTAGCATAATATTACTCGGCGGAGTCTGTGTTGGCCGGGGACGGATCCCATTCCACGGACCAACCATCAGGCAAAGGATAAGGCCATGGTGTAATGAATGCTGGCTCATCAGAAGGGTTACCTGAAGTAAATCAACACAAGCAAGGCTGAGTATACTAATACTCAGCAAGACTTACCCGGAATTGGGTATATCTTAGCCCATGACTAAACTCATGCTGGCTTTTAGCTGTGGGTAGGGTTTTTAGCTGAAAAGCAATAAAGAGTAGATCCTTATTTTCAATTTTTTTAGCTTTCAGGTTCTAGTTGAATTAACCATTCTAGGTAAGCACCTATAACTATCCAAACATGGTAGAAACTTTACACAAACATCATCTTTGATAATCAAATAATTGCTCTTGTTACTCTATGTGATAAAGGGGATAAGCAGTCTCATACATCGTGAGAGGCGGACGATTCTGAATCGAGATTCAACCCTTGCAAGGTAAACCTAACACACACGCTTGGAATACCACAGGGTAATTCCGAAGCAACCGTTTGCCTTTCATTCCGACTCGTGGATCAGTGCCACCACAAGCGACTGCAGGTCATATGCACTACAAAAGTGCAGGACGTACGTCTGTAGCGCGACTACAAAACCCGTACTCCTGGTTGCCCAGCAACACATATGCCTACACGTCGAACAAAGTAACCAAAAGAAGCAAATACATGTGGTGGGTGGTATGTCCACTCCTCGGGCCGATCGGTTACTAGGCTTACCGCTTACCATATTTCACGGCATGTGGCTAGTACTTTCAAACGCTTAGCCACCGCTACCACACACTGCGACCTTAACAAATTCATCAACACAGACGGGGTATCATCTTGATCATGATACCTCATAAAACTCCCGTCCGGCATCCTTATAGTGATAACAGGAACGTAAATCATTACAATTCCTAAGTCGCGCGAGTGACAGGAAATCACTCGTCTTCTACCGGTCCTGTAAGCAGAGCAGCTAGTCGGACTCTATTTCTAGTGTTCAATACATTGGTTCCTAGAGTAATGCAACTATGTTTCCAAACAACTCCTAAGGACGTAATGCATAAAATGATACATAAATAGTATAGGTTGCAGTGTAATAAAGTAGGGGTTATGTCCGGGGCTTGCCTTCGCTGGTAGGGTTGAGGTTAGTCAAATTAGATTCTTCCGAACCTTGGTTCGGGGCTTCAGAGAAATCCGTAACAAAAGTCCCGGGGTCTCCCAAACAAACTTCTTCTTGTTCTGGGATCAGTTGATAATCCCCGTCAGCGAGAGTGGTCGAGTCTACATGAGATGCAAATTACAAGTTATAAAATGCCTTTACCTTTAGTTTACTTCCCGATAAAGTTGCAATCCAATATAAATAATCTTTTATTTTGATATATTTCCTAATTACTTTGTACTGGGCAGTCATTTATTGAGTACTAATAAATTTACTTAGATTCATTAAACAATAAATTTAGCTAGGTTAATTGTTCAATGAGTAGCATGGAGCAGCAAGTGGTGTGGTTCCCATTAACAATTATATTAAAAGTTCTATATATTATCTTTTCAAGTTATATGATTTTTAAGTTATCATCACCTCCAAAATCAAATATATAATATATAATTTAATTAACATCTAATTAAACAGAACATTAATATATTTTTCATGATTTTTGAATATATGAAAGTGTGTGCATTAATTATATTATGTAAACTACACATTATTTCTAACAATATTTATACAACAAGAAAATGTTACTGGAGTACAAGATTAATTATTTTTCTTCAATTCTACATGTTAAAAGAAAATTATTGGCACTGGTTTTACTATTTTATCATTTTTCTATGAATTACTATGTAATTCTTAAGTCTACAAACAATCAACTTTGACATTTAAATTAAGTCATTAATCCTTCAAAAACTGAAGTCGACCCTTAAAGCAAAGTTACAGATCTTTGTCTAAAGATTCCAACAAAATTTAGTTTACCATTTTATGATTTTTCCTTAAAGAGATATGTCATTTCTAAGTTGACAGCAAAAATTACATAAGGAAGTCCTTGGCTACTATTCCACTGAGTCTAGGGCTTTGCAAGAAACCCCCTGGGTTTCTTTTCCTTCTAACCCGAGGTCCTTGGCCGGGAACTCGAACAGAGCAAAGCGGTGACGGCCGTGTTCCGGCGACGGTGGTCGCCGGCGGCGAGGTCCAAGGGCAGGAATCGGGTCAGGAGCTTACTGCGGTCGTGTTGGGCTACGTGTCGTGGACGGGGATGGCCGGAACAGTGAAGTTCGACTTGAGCCCGAGGTGATGGCGGAGGGGTCACCGTCGACGGCGGAGCTCCGGTGGCGAACGTTGGCAACCGACCTGTGCAAAAGCTTCAGTGAGACACGGGGAAGGTGTGGGTACTGTCAATTGGATGAAGTCGTGCTGGATTAGAAGAGACCGTCGGAGACCGAGGCGGCGGCGGCGAAGAAGAACGCCGGCGAGCGTCGGGAAAGCACTGTGATGCACCAGAGGGTCAATGGATAGGTCGGACAGCTTCAGGGGGATGATGTGGTTCTGTTAAGGGTGATGTGGTGGCTCGGGAGGACCTGCAACGGGCTGCCCACGGTGGAGGCCGACGGCGGCGGCGGCGGCGGCGCTCGTCGAGGACCGGGCTCCAGTGGAAATTGGGGAGGATCAGGGGGTCGGCGAGCACGGGCAGGTCACGGGGAAGCTGATGCGAGCGTTGGCTGAGGCGGAGGAAGTCCGGTGTGAGCTGTCCACGGGCGGGTGGTGCACGGCCGGAGAGGAACGGGACGACGGCGACGGAATGCAACTCGGTCACTGGAAATTGGATGCTGGGGTTAGCAAAACAGCAAGTGGGTGTGGGTGTGGTGCTGCTGCGCGCGAGAGAGAGGGAGTTAAGGCACTGCAGCGAGCTGGCCACGACGGCGAGGAGGTGGCGGCCGGAGAGGGCTCGGGAACGTCGTGGCGTGCGGGGGAGAAGCCACCAGGGGAGAGGAAAGAAGTCGAGGCTGGGAGGGGAGGACGCGTGGGGAGTTGTGGCAGCTGGAGGTGGCGCTCGGGGCGCGGGATCGACGGCGAGCGGCGGTGGCAGGAGCGGCGCAGAGAGGGAAGCGGCGCGCGCCAGAGGAAGACGAAGCAGGGGCTGTCAGGAGGACTAGTTCGTAAATTCCAAGGAATTCAGGGACCCCACTGTAATCTAAATTTTTCCTACTGCTACAAAGGTCAAATGGAAAAGTGCTCAACATGAAAGTTGTAGAGAATTTTAAATCCTACAAGATTGCTTTAGGGTTCAAGTTCAGAATCTAAAAGAATATAGCTTTATTTTAAACTTTAGAGTGTCATTCAATTTGTTTTGTAATTCAAACCAATTGCTCTAATGCTTAGGGTCTTTTTGCAAATTTTCCTGCAGTAATCATGACTACTTCTTTTTGCACTTTAGTCCTTAGGTAAAACTGAGTTTTACTTTTATCTTTTACCACTTCACATGTAAATCCTTATATGTTTGTAATAATTACACAAAGGTCCTTAATTTTATATAAAGTCTATTTCCCTTAGTGTTTATTTAACTTTTGCTCTTTTCTTTTTGATAGTCAACTGAAATTTTGACACTTATGCACATTTTCACACATTTGCATATAAGAACTTATAAAATTCATAATTTACAAATATACCCCTATGCTTTGTACAACTTGTATACATTATCCTGCTTACATATATTGCACCTAAACTTAGTATCTAGTTATCTAACTACCTGGATATCACACCCACCATGCTCCGGTTCAACAACTATACAACTAGAGAATTGATTAAAATCGTACGTCTATCCCGTGCCTTTGAATTGCTTTCGAGGAACTACATCCGATGCCAGGCACCGCCATCCATTCTAGCTAGGATATCAAGGAACCCTATCTTCTTAATACCTTTTTTGAGAAAACCTAAAAGATACTAAACCTCAATTCCAAGAAATTATATCTTCTAGCAAGACATTCACCGAGCAAGCAGAAACCCTTTTGAAGGAAGCTATTAAGGAACAGCTTGAAAATACCTAATATGGAGTGACGATAAAGAGACCCTGCTATCTACAAATTCTATTTGTTCAATAGACCTTTGTCAATGGAAATACAATGCAATTAGATACAAAAAGGAAATAAAATGAGGACTTTTGTTGGATTGGCACGACATAAATGCAGCAAAAAAAATAGAACTCGAAGGTGCAAGGAACATAAGATTTAGACAGGTTCGGGCCGCGAGATGTGTAATACCCTACGTCCTGTATGGTGGTTTGTATTCCCTTAGGTGTTGATGTTGTGTTTTGGATGGGTCCCTGCTCCCCCTTATATATCCGGGAGGTCAGGGTTACAAGAATCCTAGTCCAATATTAGATAAGGAATCGTAACCGAATACAACTCAAATAGATTCCTTCTGTACCGACTAGTTTTATCTCCTATTCATATGGGATAAATAAGAGATAAATGAGGTAAATAAGAGATAAAATGGGCTTTATCTCTTAAGCCTGTTTAAACTACGTTATGTACACAGTCACGTGGCCCCGGGTCTGACAAGCCCCCGAGCTCTTCATAGCTGAGTACTGCAGGCTTCTCGAGTACTTTTGAAGTAGTCTTCGGCTTCTTTTGAAGTTCCATCTTGAAGTTCTTCTTCGAGTACTTACTTGGCTGCATCGAAGCTATGAGGTGCTCATGCCCCAAATTACTTCTTTGTATGGTGTTCGATTGAAAAATCGCACTCCATATGGAGTAGCCCTCGAGCTTTAGGTTGAATCGGAGAATCAAGCTGAGGGTCACATTAGTCTTGAATCTTCCTTACTTAATTTTTCAAATAAATTCAAAAAAATAAGTAGTCAATGCCACGTACCCCGCAGCCCCCGAGCCTTGAATCCAAATCTCTCAGGTTTGGAAAAAAGGATCCAAGAATTGTGGCATTGGAGTTACTCTGAAATCCCGAGAAAAACTCTTCGCCTTCTGCATAGTGAAATTAAGCCTCCCGCTGGTTTATTTAACCGCGCGGTGACTTAGGATTTATTTTGCACTCTCAGTCTTCATATAAGTCGTCTTCAAGTAGTTTTGTGGCGTCCAGCCCCCAAGCTTACAAGCCAGGAGAGCCGAAGGAGCCATGTCGAGTAGTGTGCACTGCCCAGCCCCGAGCCTGGGAACTAGCGGAACTGTGATGGCACGCCGTGCTGCTTGGAGGGTTGTTGCCGAAGCTTGATCTGAAAAAAGACAATGCATATATTATGTAGCATAATACAAAGATACCGAGTAGTACTCAGTAATAATGTGAAGACACCAAAATTTATTCGGTGTAAAAATTGCTGTGGTGAGCTCTTTTTTAGGCCATTTAAATCTCCTGAGCTGTCCACCTGTTACGTTTAAGCACCTGGTCCTATTTTAGCCGTTGCTCATAGCGTGTATGAGATCTTTGTCTCGTGTACGCGTAGAGGTGTTAGGCGTGACAAAAGATCCGAGGTTTCAAGGATTAAGGTATGTGCTACTCAAGTAGATTAGCGACCGTTAAGAGGAGACAATGAGCAGAAAGTAGTCGTCATGCGACAAAGAAGATGCGCAGTGCGCAAAAGTAGTAGAGATGTACACAGATAGGTAGTCGGTGAAGTGTAGCTTTGGAGGGATTCATGCCCGTCGAGAGGCGTACCCAAAAAGGTAGCCGATCCTGTGAAGAACAAGTCGTAAAAGGTATAAGTCACTTAGCTTGATTCGTGGACGCATGTCGATGAAGCTGTGGAGCTTGTTGATGGAGCTGTGATGATTTGTTCATGAAGCTCGACTAGTTGGAGTCGATTCCGACTAGTTTTCCAGTTGAGGCGAGTAGTCGAAGTAGTCGTTGGCGGGCCGCCGGTCGTCCTCGCGAAGTCGAGGTGCCCCACGGTGGGCGCCAGCACGGCCTTTTGGTGAACTGGAAAGATGCCATCGAGTTCGCCGGTGGATCTTCGATGCGCTTCCCTACCTAGCACGCCAACTGTCATTGTTTTACCGGCTGCCCACCGAGGGGTATACCCAAGGTGGTAAGTTTAGGTGAGGAGATGCGGAGATCAGGAACTCGAAGGTGCAAGGAACACAAGATTTAGACAGGTTCGGGCCGCGAGGTGCGTAATACCTGTCGGTACATACAGGCAGGGGTACCTCCTGCTAGGGTGTCCAGGCCCTTAGCGTATCACCATACGTGATCTCCCCCTCGCCCTCTGGGTGACGTGGCATACGGCCCGGACTGACAGCTGGGACCGTGGTCTCCGGACCCTCCCCGAGCTCTCTGAGGTCCGGGGCCTCCGCATGCCACGGAAGGCAAGGGAGCTCTCGGGTAGCCCCCGCAGACCCGGACTCCCCAGGGAGGTCCGGGGCCGCCGCGTGTGATGGCCGGACCATCACGGGCCTGACCGCTCCGACCGGCCTCGGGGGCCCGGACCCCCTCCCTCCGGGGAGGGGTCCGGTGCCGCCACGCGCCACCCCTGCGTAGGGAGCGGGGCTGGCCCTGCCACGTACGTGTGGCACGAGGCCCTTCGCGGGTCTCCAGCCCGCCTACCAGCATTTAATGCGGTACCTGGGCCGGGTGCCCCCAAGTCAAAAGGTGTGGCCTGCCCCTGACACACGGGGCAGGTAGGCTGAAACCAAGGTAAGCCCGCCTGTTTCCAAGGCGGTGCGTCGTATCACCGTTACTGTGCACAAGCGGCGTGCAGTCCCGTCACGGCGCGGCGCGCAGCGTGAAGATGGCCTGTAACAGGTGAGCTGAGGCGTGCGCTGCTACAGTGCGCGCGGAGGCAACGGTGCAGTGGGTCAGCACTGCCCCCACGCCTGTCACAATCGCACCCAACAGTGGCAGCACAGCACCACTGTTGGGTAACGCTGACAACGGTCACTGTGCCTGCAGGACAGCACACAACCACATCCAGGTTGTAGATACGCACGTTATCTTCCCAACCGTGAAGGCAGCGACAAGGGATTGGAGAGGGAGATCTCCATATCACATAGGGTAGGTCCCTGTAGGCCGGGCCCCACCTGTCGGGGTCCCGCACAGTGTAAGCACCTCCCTTGAACTATAAAAGGGAGAGTGTACTCGTTAGAAGACAAGTTTTTACATACACAAGCTCATGCAGCTTTCCATTCAGGCTTACACAGTCAATACAAGACCAAAGTGGACGTAGGGTTTTACGCTCCGGCGGCCCGAACCACTCTAAATCCTTGCGTCCTTCCTGCATTCATCCGCATATTGATCGAGCGCTCCTAAGTCTCCTCCAAACCCATCTTTAACTAGGATTAGGCGGGTGCTTTCCGCCACCCGGCTGGAGATTTCCTCCGACAATACCCTACGTCTTGTATGGTGGTTTGTATTCCCTTAGGTGTTGATGTTGTGTTTTGGATGGGTCCCTGCTCCCCCTTATATATCCGGGAGGTCAGGGTTACAAGAATCCTAGTCCAATATTAGATAAGGAATCGTAACCGAATACAACTCGAATAGATTCCTTCTGTACCGACTAGTTTTATCTCCTATTCATACGGGATAAATAAGAGATAAATGAGGTAAATAAGAGATAAAATGGGCTTCATCTCTTAAGCCTATTTAAACTACGTTATGTACACAGTCCCGTGGCCCCGGGTCTGATAGTGGCCGGCTCAACAGAGAGTATTTCATGCAGGGCCAACTTCTGCGCGCACTTGGAGGGGAATCTGCCGTCTCTGCCGAAGATGACATTAACGATGTTCTTCGGATCCTAAAAGTCTTGAGCCCCCGATTTGTCACCCTCCTCCCCGTCCTTCTGGTCCTTTCGCTTTCCTGCTTGAGGGAGGGGTGGTGCATTGAGCGCCTTGCGGATGGTGATGCACTCGAAGAGCGTGTGTCATGACTTCGGGTGTATCGGGCATTTTTTGTGCATGACTTTCTCGAATTGTGTGTCGTTGTTCCCCGACTTCTTGCCATGTGGATTGCGCTCAACATCCGCGACTTCTTGGTCTGGCTTGCACTTTTGGGTGTTCCCCGAGTGGTTCCGCTGGCTCTTGTCGAAGTGGCCGTTGCCATTGCCTTGCTAATCGTGGTTGTGCTTGGGGCAGTGGTCATTCTCCTCATCCTTCTGGTTAGCGCATGGTGCCATCATGTCACGGAGCTCCATGGTAGTAGTCGGGCGATTGTGTTCGAAGTCGTGGTGCGTGTGCTTCGAGATGAGCCCTTCTTGAAGCAGCGGATGACGTCTTCGTTGATGATGTTGGTGATGATGGCGCGCGTCTCAAAGAAACATCAGGTGTAAGACCTTAGGGTCTTGTTCATCTCTTGCTTCACATGGGATAGATCGTGGCGAGTACCCGCTCTGATCATGGATACTTGGAAGTTGTCGATGAAGGCCCGCTTGAGGTTCTCCCATGAGCCGATGGAGTTTGGCTTGAGGCTTTCAAGCCAAGTGAGAGGTGCGGACTCCAGAGCCACCGGCAAGTAGAGAGCTTTAGCGGAGTTGGATTCCCCTGAAACTTCAATAGCAATGGAGTAGCATCGAATCCACTGGCACGGGTCCTGCTTACCGTTGTACTTGGGGATTCCGACTGGTTTGAACTCCTTTGGATAGGACTTGTCGGTGATGTTGGAGGTGAAGGTGGGGAAGCGGTCGCTGTCGTCATCGTCGTGCCACCTGCTAGTACGGTCCCTTCTTCTTGCTTTGATAATATGCTGCACGTCATGGCCGTCGTTGAACTTCTGCCTGAGGTTGATCGTGGGAGCGTCGTGTAGGCTGGCCTTGAGTGGAGCTTAGCCTTGAGGCCTTGTGCCATGCTAGTTCCGAGGTTGACGACTAGATTGCTGTACTTCTTGTTCATTGTTGCCACACGTGGACAGGTGGCCCTCATTGTGCTGGCGGCTGTCGTTCCTCCGGTTCGCGGGGTTTCCTCCGAGGGTGCGACTGATCTACGTGATTTCACCATGGCGCTCAGACCTCGATGGCAGATTTCGAGTGGAAGACATTGGATGTTGCCCATCGAGTTGTACAAACGCACGCTGGGTCAGATACTGCAGCCATTGTATCTGAGGGTTGTGTGATAGTTGTTGAGGTAGTAGGGCTGCTTTTGTGATGGCACCAATCGGCGTATGGTACTCCCGATCCGCGACTGCTGCGAAAGCGTTGTTGAGATCCCTTTTGGTACATTGGGTCACGAGCGTGATTCTCCGTGTTCCGCCTGTGCTGGGCGCGCTTGGCATTCTTCACTCGCCAGATCCTTCGGTGCTCCTCATTCTCATCCTGGGGGGGCGTCAGCTGTGGGCTCGTCGGTGGAGACATCCGCGAGTTGCTCATTGTCGTACCCGGGGCCCAGCTCGTCATCCTCCGCGTTGCGAAGGGAGGCCATGTAGACTTGACGATCCAACGGGTTGTTAGCCGTAGGGCTGTACTCGAGTAGCGCTGTGCTACTATCTCCCTCTTCTGCGATTGGAGAGAGAGGTTTGCCCTCCTGGAAGGACAACTCCTGTGTGAAGACCACAAGGCGGGACTTGTAATCGAGTAGTTCGGTGGGCTCAAAGCCCTTCCAGTACACGAAACGGCTTTACGACATTGATGTTATGGTTAAAACCAGATGGCTGCCCAAAAATGATTCCGTGTGGCCATCGGGTTGCGAGTGGTTTTCAAGAGCGGGGGCCACCCGACGGGCGATGGCTCCCTCATCTCTAAGTCCTCCTCGGGACTGGCTTGAAGGTGTAGTATTGAACGACAAGTACTCTTCGTTGGAGTCCGAGTAGGTGTCAAAAACGCCCCCCCCCCCGACGAGCGGTGGCTCCCACATCCTTGGGCTTGAGTAGCAGATCTAAGTCTTCTTCCAAGTAGGAGAGGGACTTAGATTGTGTGGTCCCCTCAGATCGGTTTGAGTCCGATCCGACTAGTTTTGGGGCATCAAGAGTGGAAGTCGCGTCAAAAACGAACATCTTTTTGATCTGCAGGGCCAGATTAGGGAGCAGCAACTCGTCGAGGCCGCTGCTTCGAGTTGATGTAGAGGCCTTCGGTTCCCTGGAGTCGACTAGGTGGCTGTTGAAAGGACCCAAGCCGTTGGCGATGCAGATCCAGGAATCGAAGATGAAAGTTGTGCCCTTGTCGAGCATGGTGCTGGTGAAGTTGAACGATGCCATCGAATTCTACGGTGGATGCCCGATGAACACCCCTACCTGGTGCGCCAGCAGTCGGTGTTTTACCGCCACGCTCACCGAGGGATACCCCCGAGGTGGTGAGTTTGTATGTAGGGTGTCGCCAAGATCAGGAATTTGAAGGTGCAAGGAACACAAGGTTTAGACAGGTTCAAGCCGTCGAGAGTGTAATACACTACATCCTATGTGGTTTGTATTTCCTTAGGTGGTGATCGGGTGATCTCCTCTGTTTGGAGGGGGTCCCTATCCGCCCTTATATAGTTTTGGGGGCCAGGTTTACATGGAAGTCCTAGTCGGGTATAAGCCTAGGAGTCCTACCCGAGTACTTCTTAGGTAGTTTCCTACCGTGTCCAACTAGTTTCACTACTGCACGAGTAGTCCTACTGCACTAGGAGTAGTTACAACAAATATACGGCGTGGGCCATGTCTCATCCTGTATCCTATGAAAAGTATGCCACATGCACAGTCCCGTGTACCCGGGTCTGACAGGATGGCTTGAAAAAAAGACTCTATGATGAGAAAAGCAAAACGGGTGGCAAGTGGATCAACGAGATCTCGTCAGTAATCTGGGAGCTTCACACACAACCAAGCAAAGCCACAGGACAGTCACCTTTCTTCCTCATACACGGGTCTGAAGCTATACTACCTACTGACATCATGTGGAAGTCTCCTCGACCGGAGATGTATGAAGAAGGCAAGGCTGATAGTGCAAGACATCTCGAACTTTGACTCGGTAGAGGAAATCAGATGCAACGTCTTGCTCTAGTCAGCCCGCTACTTTCAATAACTCCATCGTTACCATGACCGGAATGTTCAACAACATTCTTTCAACGTTGGAGATATTGTCCTTCATCGCATCCAAGACAAAACCGGGCTGCACAAGCTTAATTCTCGATGGGAGGGACCCTTTCTCATGCACAAGGTTACAGGATCTGGATCGTATCACGTATAGTACCTTGATATCCAGGAGGTTCCAAACTCCTGGAATATCGAGCACCTACGGCGTTTATACCCTTAGCCAACTTGTATCCTAAGTTGTCAGTTGCGGCGTAGCATGGTCTACTGGAGGGGCATCACTCTCACACTTCTCGTACTACTCCGTTTACTAGTTCATGACTAGTACTACATAGAGTTTACTGAAGAGGCATCACTTCCATACTGCCAGTACTACTCCATCTACTGGTTTACGACTGGTACTACGTCGAGTTTACTGCATGAGCCTTACTCCCATACTCCCAGTACTACTCCGTCTACTAGTTTATGACTGGTACTACGTCGAGTTTACTGCATGGACCTTGCTCCCATACTCCTAGTACTACTCTGTCTACCAGTTCACAACTCGTACTACGTTGGCTTTACTGCATGGGCCTTGCTCCCATACTCCCAGTACTACTCCATCAACCGGTTCACGACTGGTACTACGTCGAGTTTACTGCATGAGCCTTGCTCCCATACTCTCAGTATTACTCCGTCTACTGGTTCACGACTCGTACTACGTTGAGTTTACTGCATGGGCTTTGCTCCCATACTCTCAGTACTACTCCCTCTACTGGTTCATGATTGGTACTACATAGAGTTTGCTGCATGCGCATCACTTCCATACAGCCAGTACTACTCCGTCTACTGGTTCACGACTGGTACTGTGTGGAGTCTACTATATGAGTCTTGCTCCCACGCTTCCAGTAACGGTCAACTTACTAGTTCTCGACTGGTACTCTATGTTACTGAATGGGCCACGGTCCCATGACACTGCTTTTATTAGTTTCTGACTATTTTTACGCGTGTTCGACTACTTCGACTACTCGACTCGCCTACAAAACTAGTCGGAATCGACTCCAACTAGTCGGCTTCATCGACAATTCAAGATCCAGCGGCAACTTGGCCAATGCCTAGGCTCAGGGGCTGGTGCCATTGACTACTAGGTGTAACTTGTGCGACTCATCTAGCTCCGAGGCTCGGGGGCTGGATACGACACGGCTCTCAGCGATGAAGATTTAATTTGAGCGGTAATTTAGGATGCTTTTTTGAGAAATTATTTATTTAACCATTTTTTCAGGGAACTTATCCCGAAAAAAGTGGTTTTCGAATTTCTGAACCAATTTGCTCATCTTAACCATCAAATTCTTACCGTCATATATTGCATGCCACGATCCTTTGGATCCTTTATTCCAAACCTTCGGGATTTAGATTCAAGGCTTGGGGGCTGCGGGATATGTGTCATTATCGACTTATTTTTCAAATCTTTTGGAAGATAAGGACAGACTGTCAGGGATAGATCCCCTGGGTACCGCAAGAAAGCTACCCGAGAGCTAAAAGAAGTCTGATTCCTACTAGGATTCCGCTGTAATCCTATTAGGACTCGTATGCTGTAATCCAATTGGGACTCCTACCTTGTAATCCTACTAGGAATCCCGCCCCCCGGGATATATAAAGAAGGGCAGGGGTACCTAGATAGGCAGAGCAACTAGAAGAGCAATTAGAGCCACCAAGAGGGAGAGATCCAACAGAGAGCCGCCTACAGGCAGCTCAACGCCCAAGCGCAGGGCGCAATATTCAACACCCCCAAACAGGACGTAGGGTATTACGCTACTCTAGCGGCCCGAACCTGTCTAAATCTGTGTCTTGTGTCCTTGCGTTCACCTTCAAGTTCCAGATCCGGTGATCCCTCACCAAATAAACACCTACCTTAGGGTATCCCTAGGTAGGCCGACGGTAAAAACACCGACAGTTGGCGCCCACCGTGGGGCCGATCGTCATGATCATTGGGCGAATTTGAAGGACTTCTTCATCAACATCAATCTACTCAAGGTGGCGGATTGCTACTTCGTGCATATGCATTGGCGGATCGATTCATCGAGTTCGAGATCGGATCCTTCGACGAACGGCAACATCGACGTTGACTACTCGGCTCGACTTCGCCTCGCGCTACAACGTTGATGCGCCGCGGCTGCCAACCTCGATGACCCGGTTCAGCTTCGGCTTGTGCCGCAATGTCCGCGCGCAGCAGCGACGAGTTCGACTGCTTCGACTCCGCCGACGACTACTTCGACTACTCGTCTCGACTAGAAACTAGTCGAGGGCGAGCATCACAGCAACGACTACATCAACTACTCGTTTCGACTTGAAAACTAGTCAGAATCGACTCCGGCTAGTCGAGCTTCATCAACAAACCGTCGCAGCTCCATCAACAAGCTCCACGGTTTCGTCGACATTCGTCCACGAATCAAGCTAAGTCACTTATACCTTTTCCGACTTGTTCTTCACAAGATCGGCTACCTTTGGGGGTACGCCTCTCAACGGGCATGAAAACCCTCAGGGGCTACACCATGATCGACTACTTGTCCGTGTACTACTCTCGATGGGCAATAAAACCCTCCAGAGCTACACTTCGTCGACTACTTTTGCGCACGGCGCATCCTCTTTGTCGCATGACGACCACTTTCTGCTCGTTGTCTCCTCTTAACGGTCGCTAATCTACTCGAGTAGCAAATGCCTTAATCCGTGAAGCCTCGAGTCCCCAGTCATGACCTAAGCGACCCGTCCTGTATGAGCGAAGGCAGGAGACCTAAGCGACTCTACATGATATGAGCGAAGGCAAGAGACCTAAGCGACTCGTACATGATATGAGCGAAGGCCATAAGACCTAAGCGACTCGTACATGCTATGGGCGAAGTCTAAACTGGGACCGGGTGAACCTAAAGGGTGGACTGCTCGGGAGATTTAAATGGCCTTCGCTCATACAGTAATAATGTGAAAAGACACCAAAATTTATTCGGTGTAAAATTTGCTGTGTCGAGCTACATAATGTATGCATTGTCTTTTTTCAGATCGAGCTTCGGCAACAACCCTTCAGGCAGCAAGGCGTGCCATCACGGTTCCGCCAGTTCCCAGGCTCGGGGGCTGGACGATGCACACTACTCGACATGGCTCCTTCGGCTCTCCTGGCTTGTAAGCTCGGGGGCTGGACGCCGCAAAACTACTCGAAGATGACTCATATGAAGACTGAGAGTGCAGAAGAAACCTTAAGTCACCACGCGGTTAAATAAACCAGCAGGAGGCGAAGAGTTTCACTGTGCAGAAGGCGAAGAGTAACACCAAAGCCACGATTCTTGGATCCTTTTTCCAAAGTTTAGATTTGGATTCAAGGCTCGGGGGCTGTGGGATATGTGGCATCGACTACTTATTTTTTCGAAAGTACTCGAAGAGTAAGCAAAGAAGACTCAAGACTAATTTGACCCTCAGCCTGATTCTTCGATTCAACCTAAGGCTCGATGGCTACTCCATATGGAGTGCGATTATTCATCGCACCCCATACAAAAGAAGGAATTCGAGGCATGAGCACCTCATAGCTTCGATGCAGCTAAAAGGGTACTCGAAGAGGAATTTCAAGATGGAGCTTCGAAAGAAGTCGAAGACTGCTTCAGAAGTACTCGAAGAGCCTGCAGTACTCAGCTACGAAGAGCTCGGGGGCTTGTCAGGGATAGATCCCCTGGGTACCGCAAGAAAGCTACCCGAGAGCTAAAAGAAGTCTGATTCCTACTAGGATTCCACTATAATCCTATTAGGACTCGTATGCTGTAATCCAATTGGGACTCCTACCTTGTAATCCTACTAGGAATCCCGCCCCCTGGGATATATAAAGAAGGGCAGGGGTACCTAGATAGGCAGAGCAACTAGAAGAGCAATTAGAGCCACCAAGAGGGAGAGATCCAACAGAGAGCCGCCTACAGGCAGCTCAACGCCCAAGCGCAGGGCGCAATATTCAACACCCCCAAACAGGACGTAGGGTATTACGCTACTCTAGCGGCCCGAACCTGTCTAAATCTGTGTCTTGTGTCCTTGCGTTCACCTTCAAGTTCCAGATCCGGTGATCCCTCACCAAATAAACACCTATCTTAGGGTATCCCTAGGTAGGCCGACGGTAAAAACACCGACACAGACGACTCAAGACTAAATTGACCCTCAGCCTGATCCTACAAGTCAATCTAAGGCTCGGAGGCTCCTCCACATGGAGTGTGAATTCAATCGCACCGCATATAAAAGAAGACTTGACAACTACTCGGAGCATGAGCACCTAACAGCCTCGATGCAGTCAAGGAAGTACTCGGAAGACACCTTGAAGATGGAGTTTGGGAGAACTTGAAGACGCATTCAGAAGTATTCGGAAGCCTACAGTACTCGACTATGAAGAGCTCGGAGGCTTATCAGACCCGGGCCCACGAGTCTACGCTCATGGCCTACATCTTATAGGATAAGGGGTGGGACATCGCTCATGCTCTACACTAGTTGTAACTACTTGTATAGTAGTAAAACTAGTCGGAGACAGTAGGAAACTAATTAAAAAGTACTCTGGTAGGACTCCTAGGCTCGTATCCGACTAGGACTTCAATTTAACCTCTCCCCTCAAACAATATAAGGGCGGGCAGGAACCCCCTCCGATCATCCGATCACCACCTAAGGCCATACAAACCACACAGGACATAGGGTATTACGCTCTCGGCGGCCTGAACCTGTCTAAACTTTGTGTTCCTTGCACCTTTGAGTTTCTGATCTCGGCGACACCCTACCTACAAACTCACCATCTCAGGGTATCCCTCGGTGGGCGTGGCGGTAAAACACCGATAGAGGTGGGCGAGTGGTTTGCTG
This sequence comes from Panicum hallii, assembly GCF_002211085.1. Classification (NCBI taxonomy): domain Eukaryota; kingdom Viridiplantae; phylum Streptophyta; class Magnoliopsida; order Poales; family Poaceae; genus Panicum; species Panicum hallii. Next base: position 38,653,076 of record NC_038049.1, on the reverse strand, counting down.
CACCTCTCGTTCGACGTTGCCACACACTAACTACTGGTCCTGGTTGCGCTTGCGATTGTCATTCCTCCGATATCCGGGGCCTCCTCCAGAGGTGCGGCTAATCTGCGCAGTGTCACCATGGCGCTCAAATCTCGAGGGGATGTTCCGAGTGGAGGATACTAGGTGTTGCCCATCAAGTTGCACAAGCGCGCGTTGGGTTAGATACTGCAGCCTTTGTATTTGAGGGTTGGGTGGAATTATTGAGCTAGGAGCGCTGCTTCTGCAATGGTGCCAATCGGTGTACGATACTCCCGATCCGCAGCTGTTGCAAAAGCGTTATTGAGGTTCCTTTGGTGCATTAGGTTGCGAGCAAGATTTTCTGTGTTCTGCCTGTGCTGGGTGCGCTTGGTGTTCTTTATCCGTCGGATCCTTCTATGCTCCTCATTCTCTTCCTGGGGGCGTCCGTCGTACGCTCGTCGGCAGACACATCTGCGAGTAGTTCAGCGTCGTACTCGGGACCTAGCTCGTCATCATCCGTATTGTGAAGGGAAGCCATGTAGACTTGATGATCCGGTGAGTTGTCAGCCATATGGCTGTACTCGAGTAGCTCTGTGCTACCCTCTCTCTCTTCCGAGATGGGAGAGAGAGATTTGCCCTCCTGGAAGGGCAGTTCCTACGCGAAGGCCTCAAGGTGGGAGTCGTATTCGAGTAGCTCAGAGGGCTCTAAGCCCTTCCAGTACACAAAATGGCCTTGCGGCATAGATGTTATGGTCAAACCCAGATGACTACCCGAAAAGGATTCGGAGTGGACATCAGGTTGCAAGTGGTTGTCGAGAACGGGGGTCTCCCGACAAGCGGTGGCTCCCTCGTCCTCGAGTCCTCCTCGGCTCTGGCTTGAAGGTGTAGTACTAGTCGATGAGCACTCTTCGTTGGAGTCCGAGCAGTTGTCAGAAACGGGTGGCCCCTAACAGGCGGTGCCTCCCACATCCTCAAGCTTGAGCAAATGATTTAAATTCTCCTGCAAGTCGGAGAGGGACTCAGATTGTGTAGTCTCCTCAGATCGGTTTGAATTCGATCCGACTAGTTCTGGTGCAGCACGAGTTGAAGTCGCGTTAAAAACGGACATCTTTTCGATCTGCCGAACTAGATCGGGGAGCAGCAACTCGTCGAGGTTGTCTATAAACTCGTCGAGGTCGCTGCGTCGAGTTGGTGTAGAGGCCTCCAGCTTCCTGGAGTCGGCTAGGCGGCTGTTGAAGCCACCCAAGCCGTTAGCGACGCAGATCCAGGAGCCAAAGACGAAAGTTGTGCCCTCATCGAGTATGGTGCTGGTGAAGCTGAGAGATGCCATCGAGTTCTCCAGTGGATGCTTGATAAACACCCTTACCTGACGCACCAGCTGTCGGTGTTTTACCGCCACGCCCACCGAGGGATATCCCCAAGGTGGTGAGTTTGTATATAGGGTGTCGCTGAGATCAGGAACTCAAAGGTGCAAGGAACATAAAGTTTAGATAGGTTCGGGCCGCCGAGAGCGTAATACCCTACGTCATGTGTGGTTTGTATTATCTTAGATGGTGATCGGGTGATCTGATGATTGGAGGAGGTCCCTGTCCGCCCTTATATAGTCTGGAAGGATAGGGTTACATGAAAGTCCTAGTCGGATACGAGCCTAGGAGTCTTATTCGAGTCCTTTTCGGGTAGTTTTCTACTTTTTCTGACTAATTTTACCACTGTATGAGTAATTCTACTACGCTACGAGTAGTTACAACTAGTGTAGGGCGTGGGCCATATCCCACCCTTTATCCTGTAAGATGTAAGTCATGTGCGCAGTCCCGTGGGGCTAGATCTGACAGTACTAATTTCATATTTTTTTGATTTAAAATGAATTAATTTTGATTTTTTTAAATCTAATTAGAATTTTTCATTTAAAAAATACAAAACCACATTCAAAATTATCCTAAAGGCCAAATTTGCCAAGTTTTAACAGTTGGATGTCCTCTCTTATCTGGTTTTGTAGTTGAAAATTGAAAATCGGACTTTTATGATAGTTCAATTGTGTAAATCAGACTTTCCCCCGATAAGAAAGAGTGATTTTAGTGAATTTTTAAGATCTCGGCTACCATGTACTAACCATGGTAGCGACTCTCTAAATTTTTGCATTTGAATTTGGGCTCAGCATTTGTAACGGTTCAGAACTTGGGGAGAGCAGATTGATTTTTTTTTGTTGCGCCAATTTGGTTTGCGGGTTGTCACAATTTTGAGACGAGAACTGCATTTTCATCCTGTGATTGTAAAAGCTACGGTTCGCAATCGCAAGCTGAGACGAACATGAACTTTTAAAAGCCTCGGTGACTGCAAAAGCCTTTCTAAAATTTCAGTCGTTGAACCACCACCATGCATGACGCGGGCCGTGGCCGGAGAGCCGGCGACAGGCATGTGCGGCCGCTCGGCAAAGCCGCATATCCCGGCGCCTGCGTGCGTGCGCGTCCCTGCCGCCGTCGGTCGCTCTCCGCCGGACACCGGTTTACTGCCGCCGGCCGGCAACGCGCGGATCGACCGACGACGAGTCGGTGGGCGCGCGCGCGCCCGCACTTGGCCTTGGCCGACGTCGCCGCCGGCCTGGCCCCATCGCGGTGGCGCGCGTAGTCGATCGTCACGGGAGACGGGAGGGCAGCACGCGCCCGCGCCGATTGCATTTGAACATGTGCTCATTTGTAACAATTCAAATGTTCGGGGAGAGCGGATTTGCACCAATTTGGTTTGTGGATTGATACAATTTGAGATGAAAGACTGCATTTTTCATCTTGTGATTGTAAAAGCTACAGTTCACAATCTTAAGCTGAAACGAACCTGCACTAAAAAAGCCTCTATATTTAAATTTTGAGAAAAATCGTCTTTTTTTTTGAAAAAATGGATTCCAATGAAATAGTATAATCACTGCTGGATTTTTGGATTTTCCTGGAGACCAAGATGATGGCAAAAGGTCGAAGAGACACGATACCATTAGGGCCCAAATTGGCCCAATTCCTTCACCGCGAGTCCGCGCCGGTCATCTGTTGCGCGCGGCGGGGTAGTCGAACGGCAGCGGCAGCACGGTGTCGTTGAGCGGTGCGGCGTGCCGGAACCCGTACGCCCGGAGCACCTGGTTGTCGGCGAACCCCAGCGCGCGGCGCATCCCGCCGTCGCAGAGCTCCCTGGAGTACATCGGGTTCCGCCTGCCGCCGCACGGGTTGCACCCCGTGAAGTGCGTGACGAACGGCCGGCGCCACCCGCGCTGCCCGCCGCCGTCGGGGCCCGGGACGGCGGCCCGCACGGCCGCATTCCGCGCCGCCGCGTACGCCAGGTGCTCCCGCTCGGCGTGCCGGCGCCGGAGCCCCGGGCCGGCTGCCCGCTCCGCCGCCTCGTACCGCGCCGCGACTCCGTGGAGCTTGCCCACGATCTCCGCGAAGTAGCCCTGGAAGTAGTATTCGGTGCCGAGGTAGGTCTTGTCCCCCCACCGCTCCCGGTTGGCGAGGAGCAGGTACGCGAGCGCCGACTGGTCGCACGCCACGTCGGAGTCCCGGTCGCTGAGCGCCGCCTTGATCGTCCTCCCCCACGCTGCGTGGTCCGGGTAGGCGGGGCCCATGCGCGCCCACTCGTCCAGGAAGTCGAGCGACCACTGGCAGTTGCGGATGAGGAACACGCCGGCGTTGAGCCCCAGCCACCGCCTCCTCTCGTACACCTCCTTGGGCCAGCCGTAGAGGACGAGGTTGTAGGCGGCGTACTTGGCGAGCGGGAGGGAGAAGTCCATGTCGGTGAAGACGGCGTCGGCGTCGACCCACCAGACCCACTCCGCCTCCGGGTGCGCGAGCATGGCGGCGCGCACGGCGGGGATCTTGGCCCAGTACGCCGCCATGGACGGCTCCAGCAGCGCGTTGTTGTACAGGAGCTCGACCCCGTGGAGGCGGCAGTAGTCGACCTTGTTCTTGAGGAACCGCAGGAGGAGGTGGTCGCCCCCAGGTCCCCGGCACGGCTCCGGCTGCGACCCGCTCACCATCACCACGCGCTCCGGCCGGCGGCGCCCGCCGCCGCCGCCGAGCCCGCGCGACCGCAGCCACGCCGCGCGCTTGGCGTCCCACCCGGTGAGGCGGCGGCCGCCCACGGCCTCGTACGACAGCTCCGGGTCGTCGTAGAACGTGTGCGGCCCGTCCGCCGGGCCCGGGACAGGGAACGCGACGAGGCCGCGGCCGGGCGCGAGCGCGGACGACGCCGGGCCCAGGAGCGCGAGCGCCAGCACGGCCGCCGCCACGCCGGCCGCGAACACGAGCGCGTCGCGCGAGCGGCCAGCCGGCCTCGGTGGGGCCGCGCCCTTCTTGCCCTCGGCGGCCTCCGACGACGCGCCGCCGGCCATAGGAGGGGAGGAGAGGAGAGGAGCTAGCGCGGCGTGCGAGGGTGCGTGGCTCGGGAGTCGCGAGGAGGGGGAGTGGAGTGCGCGCGGGGAAAGCGCGAGGGGTACGGTGCAAGGCAAGTACGCGATTCCCGGCGATCGGTCACGTGAGGTGCTCGGCGCCGGCTCCGGTCTCGGCGCGCGACGCGGCTCGGGATCGGCGAAACAGTTGGTTGGCCGGAATTCTTTTATGTCCAGGACTAGGAGGCGGCCGGGATGCGATCCAGGAGTCGGTGCTGCATGCTGCTGCCGTTGAGAGCGAGGGAACTGCAGATTCGAGAAGGCATCGTGCACCTCCTTATCGGAGACCGGAAGCACTTTCAGGCTTGATGTGTCTAGTTTACTCTGCATTTGGGTGCAGCATATGCCATATGGTGTTGGGGGAATACACAAAGGTACATGCTGCATTCTTGACTTGGTATATAAAACTAGCACTCCCAACTCATTAAGCCACACATGCAAGCTGTTTTTTCTATGTAAAACGTCTTGTTGTTTCATTAAAAATTATCTTCTAAAAACATTAAAGTACTGGAGCTTGACTCCATTGCGCTGACATTTATGGATACCTATATTCATGGAGCTTTTCCTATCTTTTAGCGAACATGCCTAGACACGTATTTCATTAAAAGAGAAGCAGTAATAGTGTAATAGTGTAATACAGGATACAAATATCATGAACCGCGGTTCATAGCAAGAGAGATCCAAAAGGAGAAAAAAATGGAGCTCTCCCTATCATGGGCAACTTGGCATGGCACCTGCTAACAAAGATGAAAATATTTAGAAGGACGCACATTAAAAAAAGTGAGCACAACAATTACGAGAAAACTATAGGAGAGGCATGTGGAGTAGTAGTAATTCAGAACGACTGCTTCAACTCTACATAGAAAATTTTGAGTCTGAACCCAAATATTCCTTTTACCTAGAACAAAATAACACCGCCTTCTCATTTTTATTCATACCATGAGTCGAAGATAGTTCACAATTACAATGGTAATAGTACCTCTTTGCCTCCTTATTATAATATTATCTATGAAACAATTTTGATCTTCGCAAAAATAGGGAACAATATTTCTAGTCTTACATAAAAGCAACTGCAGAAGGAATTGGAAGCAGGCGCTTTACCTCTTTATCAGTAAGTGTAATGTGCAAAATAACACCAAGATCATAGAAAGAAACAAATGTGAAACTAAAGCTCAGTATGTCGATGCTCTTAATTTTTTCCCATAGAGCCGAAGTCCTTGGAGATGGGCAAAAAGGGCAAAGATACAGGAGCGGGACGTGAGGCACATTTATCAAGGTAAAAAAATGATCAAATCGAATCACACGGCATATATCCATTTGACATTGTCATTGTCATTGCTTTGCTGAGCCCACCCATATACTAGTAGAACTGGTAGCTGCGCCAAAACATACATTTTAATCTAAAAGTTTTGAAAGTGGTCTGTTTATATAGCGATTTCATTTTGTGAAGCACGTAGAACAAAACAGATGCTCATATATACACATGCATGCTCATCTTTATGAATATATGCATGCAACTCCTACCTCCTATAAGCACCCGCCATATCTTAAAATTGACGAAGTCATGATGCAAATATCAGCAAGAAACCGAACCACGTGAACAACTCTTAATTTTTTTTATTTACTAAAACAACGCTTAATTCACTATATAACAAAATAGTATAGACACAAAAAAGGAAAAGAAATGATCCAAACTCTACACGGGTTCTTTTGTATACTGCCGGTTACGGCCCACTGTAGCCCATCACACACCATGGGCTCGTTCCGTTTCCGTTCCGCCTCTCTCTTTTCTCTCTCGGAAACGCCGTCAGTGAGAACGCTCTCGTCTCTTCTTGTCTCGTCGCCCACGTGGGCTCGCCGTCGCCGCGAGCTCCACCTTCCCTCCCTCCCCACTCCACCATTCCAGCCCGAGCGCGATGTGGCGAGCGGCGGTGAGGCGGTGGACACCGCCGCTGCTGCGGCGTCTCTCGTCGGACGCCGCCGCCGCCTCCAAGGCGCCGCGGCAGCGGGTGGCGGCGCTGTGGGGGAACGGGGACTACGGGCGGTTGGGGCTGGGCGCGCTGGAGTCGCGGTGGAGCCCCGCGGCCTGCCCCTTCTTCCTTGCCCGCGCCGCGGACCCGCCCGCCTCCCTCGCCTGCGGCGGCGCGCACACCCTCTTCCTCACGGGTACGCCCCCGCTCGCCTCCTGCCTCCTCCTCTTCTCTTAACATCATCATCTACTCGTCTAGTAATTCGAGAGATCATGCTTGAGCTGATTCAGCGGCTTGGTTCAAGTAGTTAACTAATTGTGTTTACCCACAAGACTAACATTACTAGATATGTTATGCGCTTGATTTTGACCTTCTTGCCCTAAGCAGGCGTCATTGTAGTTGTATTAGGAATACACAATGTCTTGGGACCCTAATGCCTTGCTCTTCCAGCCTGAAATTAGCTTTTATGACTTAACGATCAATATTTATATGCTTGGAAAATTACTATTTTTTTCCAGTTTGTGTTGTAATTGCATCGTAATGCAGGAGATATTTGCCCTTGTGTTTTGGTGCAGAGAGCGGGCGTGTGTTCTCCACGGGTCTGAACGACTTTGGGCAGCTCGGGATAGGATCCTCTGTTACACATAGGCTGGTATGGCTTCTTTCCTTTTTTATTTTCATATGTTTGCGTTTACGTTGCCAATTACACATACGCTGGCATGCTTTACCGCCATTTCTTTGCTGGCTCTGGCGGATGCTTTGCCGCCGTCGTCGCGTTGGTGCTTCTCTTCAGGCGGATGCTTGGCCGCCTTGGTTGCTCTGGTCGGGTGGATTTTTTGCCACCTTTGACGTGTTGTAACTTTGTGCACCCTTGACGTTGTTGTATGTTGTAGCAGGTTCAGAGGTGTGGTCGTGTCTAGGTTTGTGGGCTGGTGTGTGTTCCCTCCCTGCTGTTCTTGCCGTTCTTGCTCTGTTGGGGTCGCCTGCCACTTGCTTGGTGATGTTTTGTAACCGCCTTAATAGCCTCTGTCTATTAAGGTCTGTAATGGTCGTATTGCTTTCCTCTTAATAAAATACGTGCTTAGGCACGTTCGCGAAAAACATTGCCAATTAACATAGATCCTTCTAGCTCTGGAGGGAAGAAAACGTAAAAGCTGCATGCATACAAATATGAACTGGAGAGGGGGCAATTATATATCCTAATTCATGTAATGAAACCATTCTACCATATGGCTATGTATTCCAGTGAAGTAATTTCGTTATTACCTCGGAGACACAGATATCAATCCTTGGAAGTAGGCAATATTTATCTAATTGGTCCTTGTCAGAACCACATTTTCCACCAGATGTTGGATACATTGGTCTTAAGAAACAAAGCAGACATAATTGGTTATTCACAACATTTATTGACCTTTTATTTATGTGAAATTCAGTAAGCTTTGGTTTTCCTATCTGTAATTTGAATGAATTCGATAGTTTTCGTGATAAGCTATGAACCCTATGAATCTGATTATTCCACATATTGTGTTCTTTTTTTTGTCAGTAGTAAATCAGTTCTTCTATTTGTCATGTAGGAGCCTGTCGAAGTTTCTGGATTTCATGAGAGAGTTGTAGAAATTTCAGCTGGCAACCATCATTCTTGTGCAATTACTGGTAAGAGAAAATAATCAGATTCTGTTATCTGCATAGTTTTATTTGCCAGAATAAGGTGAATTTATGAAGTCATAATAGAAGACAGAAAAGGATCTTCTATGTTACTATAAACTATTAGTGGAGCAAAGGACAGTTCAAGCTTCTCGGGTTTTAAGGGTGCATAATTGAGTGTTTTATTACTTCCTATTTGTGTGGTGCACACAATAATCTAGGTCTTGAGTGTTACATTTGTGCTGAACAAGCTCCTTTTTTATTGAGGAGAACTAGAAGAAGCTATTATAAATATTAGTGGACTATCCAGACCGTAAACTCATTTACGTGAAAGTAGCCTAAACATAGAAGTATGGGATGAAGGTAATAAATCTTTTTGGTCTTTCTGGTTGTTATTATACTGATATAATGCGGGGCCTTCTTGATGTGAAGCATATTGCCAGTTATCATGTAGGAAGGTACATGTGGGTAAGTTGCTGTAATCCTTCATTATAAGATTGTTGCTATGGTCCTTATTACTCTATTAGATATTGAAAGTAGATTTGATAAAACCAAAATTACATATTAGGTAGGCTGCATTTTCAAACGTAAAAGGCTATATGGAATGGTGCCCTCTCCCTATGCCTAAATTTGTACACTCACACCTTAAATGACATAAATATTGTCCATTTGCTCATGGAGTTGTAATACAATGTTCTGTAAAAGGTTTTGAATTATTTAATGTTATTGTCACTGAATGCTGCACTGTAGCTGTGTAGCATACAACACATTGCTCTATAATAACCTTTTATAGATATTTGAGTAAGTATAACATTAAAGAAATGTGATTACCACATCTTATATTAATGTACCAAATTGCTTTGTGCTGCACATGTGTGCATCTTAATAATTGTATTACCAAGTGCTTGACTATCTTGAACAGTGGATGGTAAACTCTTTGTTTGGGGCAGAAACTCAGGTGGCCAGCTTGGCCTTGGAAAAGGTAATTACACCATCCCCAATTCCCATTATTTACTTTCTTAATGCCACCTTGTCATGAAGGATTGATAGTTGAGTGTTCTAGTATATATACTTTGACACTATCAACAGCAACTTATTGACACTGATGACTGTGGGGTCACTTGGTCCCACAAAAAAAATCTAATAAAATCTCTATGTGAGGTTAGGGAATGTATAGCTCTTAGATATTGCTCAAGCATGGTTTCAACTCACCGTACATGGCTTTACATTATTTTGCATGGAGCATAATCCTTCTTCTATTAAGGTTTTCCTATTAATATGGTACTCACTACTCAGTTGTTCCATTAAGTTATATATTAACATCAGCTTTTATTTCTGAGGTGGAATTGTTTTTTCTTGACTTGGTTTAGGGGCAGGAAAAGTAGTTTCTACCCCGACGAAGGTTGATTGTTTGACTGACTTCAGAGTGAAAATGGTTGCTTTGGGATCAGAGCATTCAATTGCTGTTACAGGTGACTAAGAAATTGGTGTTTTACAGCAATTATATTTAAATGTTGCTACCTTCAAGATTGTAAATCTCTGTCATTTGCTTCTCAAGATGAAGGTGAAGTCTTAAGTTGGGGAGCTGCTGGTTCCGGTAGGCTCGGACATGGCCATCAATCTAGCATACTGGGATTCTCTTTGTCCTCAAGGTATGGTAATATTTGTTTCACAAACACTTAATCTGCAAAATACTTTTGTCATGGCACTGAATTGTGTATATACTCTATGTCACGGAAGAATTTATTGTCTTCTAATTAGAAGATAAAAAAATTAACCATGAGAGATGAAAATCTCTACTAAACGTTGGCATGCCTAAGAACACATGAGAGTCATGGGTATGATTTTAATAGGGATGGGCCTTGCAAGTATCTTAAGCTTGTGGCATATGAATTTGATGTGGCATATATGGGCATTGTCTTTGCTTTTCTTAAAATGAACAAGGTTGCCAGATGATGTAGTGTGAGCTTTGAGTAAAATGTTTGGTGGCAAATAGAAAGTTTCAAACTTGGAAGGCTTATGTCGGCTTTTAGGCTAAAATAGGTATCACAATTCTGAGAGTGTTTGCATTATACTCCCTTCGTCCTGAAATATAAGGCATTTTGATTTGTCCTAAGTCAAACTAGTCTAAGTTTGACCAAATTTATAGAGAAAAATATTAACATATAACACATCAAATAAGTAAATTATGAAAATATATTTCATAATGAATTTAACTATTCTCATTTGACTTTCAAAATATCATTACTCCTTTCTATAAACTTGGTCAAACTTAGTACAGTTTGACTTAGGACAAACCAAAATGCCTTTTATTTCAGGACGGAGGGAGTATGTGCTAAATTGTTACAAGGATGATAAATTGATATCTATATCCTCATTTGTGCAGTGAATATACTCCAAGGTTGATCAAAAACCTTGAAGGTATCAAGGTATTTGCTTTGAAACTCAATATGCCTCTTAATCAATAGTATTCGCTTGTTGTCATGTAGTGATTCTCTTCTCTTTCTGTTTTTTATATGCATTTGCTAGATTAAAAAGATAGCTGCAGGAATGTTGCACTCTGCTTGCATTGATGGTAAGCTTACAGAAAAGCAATAATCAAATTGTAAAAATCACTATTTCCCCATCTTATGATTCCCCTATGTCAAAATTGCAGAAAAAGGTACTTTGTTCATATTTGGGCAGAAGGCTGAGAAGGTGGTATCCAATCAGGGCACATTTGCATTTTTTTTAAACTGCCCTTATCGAAATATTTTTTTTATTCCCTTCATTTCCTACGATTTAACTAAAATTTTTAGGGATTTGGAAGATCAAATGAAGCATTCAGACCAGCTGTTGTTGAAGAGATACTGTTTGCAGAAGAAGTTGCTTGTGGAGGTTACCATACTTGTGCTGTAACAGGTATTGGGGTTTGATGCAGTCTTTGTTTTGTATAATGCTAAACTGTCAGTTTTCTAGTTGTGATTTTCCATACAATTTTGAAAGATTTAATGTGATGTTTTACAGATAATGGTGATCTGTACTCTTGGGGTTCAAATGAAAATGGCTGCCTTGGTCTGGGGTATTTCATCTACCGCATTTTCGAGAACTTTCCTACTTCAACTTGTATCCTACCTATTTCAATGTATATCCAACATCAAAATTGTATTCTTACATAATTCTCTCTCACCAGAAGTACGGATATGGTTCGGGCTCCAGAAATTTTGGAAAGCTCACTATTTAAGCTTCCTGTATCTAAGGTTTGTACTTCTGGTCACTTATGTCAAGCTTTTCTTTATAGCGCATCACTTAAAGATAATTCTTGTATTGATGCATCACTTTAAAGTTTTTTTTGTATATAGCTTATGTTGGATATTGTCATATTGACTCCTTGACAATTTGCCCTCTGTAGGTGTCTTGTGGTTGGAAGCACACTGCTGTAATTTCAGGTATCATAATTAAACCCCCCCCCCCCCCCCCCCCTTCACCAGTATGTTGGTTCTAATTGGTAGCAAATGCTGGTAAACAGATTTCTTTTTCTCGAGTCTTGGCAACTGTTCTCAATCAAGGTTCAATACATCGTTCGGTTTTTTGATATCTTGTAATTTGAAAACTTTGTGTTAAACGTTCTAGCGACAAGGATATAGAACAGTAGGCCAGGCTATACTTTGAACTTTGAAGTGACAAATACTTTTGAGTTGAATTCTTAATATAGTATAAGATACAGTATATCAGGTGCTTCCATGCTTGTCATTGCAATGCTGAGACTAAGCTCTAGCTATCTGTGCATACACACAAGCAAATGGGAAAACCTTTATTCTGTATATCCGTGCGCATAACTCAGACAGAGTCAGAGTAGCAATGTGCTATCTCTTGGTCAGTTCCTTTCGATCTATTTCAGTTAGACAAACATACTAGGAGCTCCTTCGGAAGAGAAGAATTGATCTAGGAACCTCTCAGATTTAGATCAAATTTGAACTACATCCCAAAGATTTGGATCCCAATCCCACCTTTTCCAAACAAGTCTTAAAGGTCATTTGCAGGTTGAATCAGATTAGCTATGCATCTTTAAAAATCAGTACTGTATTTTCTGAAATCCATAGTTCTAGTTCTAAAAGAGAGTGTGCATTAATTAAAAAATAGGGCTCTGGCAGGACTCTGGGTAGTGGCCTAAAAAGGTTTTTGGGGCATGAGCATGGAGTGAAGTTGGTTTTCTTTTCTTTTGCTCTGGCTTTTTAAGCTGAAATGGAAGAGAACTAGACAAGAGTACTTGTGTTATATATTGGATAATTGGAGTACTTGTTGAAAGAAGTTTCTTCTGGTTATATTTCATTGCGTAGTGTTTCTGTGCTCTGAGCATCTCAAAACATCCAGGTGATGATATTTACACCTGGGGTTGGGGAGGCGCTAATGGTACTTTTTTCGAAGAGGGTCATTCTTCTGGTGGACAACTGGTGAGTTACTTGCTGTCACTACAACTGCTTGTTCTTCATGATGATGCTGCACAGCATGCGTAATCCCCACTGAACATCAGTCACTCATATGTTCACATTGCCTTTCTACCAGGGACATGGAAACGACGTAGACTATTTTGAACCTATGATGGTGCCATTCAGCAAGAATGCAAGAGCGGTCCATGTATCATGTGGCTTCAATCATACTGGTGCAATTTATGAGTACTCCGAGGACTGACTGACGTGCCATCTGCAGACTGCAGAATGACATGTTGCAGATTAATTATCCAATCATACTAAGCACAGGTGTACAGAGGAACAGCAGAAATAAGCTAAGGTAATGGCTCTGCATCTATGTGAAGAGAATATAGAACAAAATGATAACACCTCTTGAGCGAGGGGGATGTAAATTGAACAGAATAAGAGATAAACTGGATGCCTTTTGTGATGCATCAGGGTTACAGCAGGTCAGTGTATAGTGTTCATTTATTTTGTGGATATGTATTATTTTTCCGGCTAATAAGGAATCCATTGCCTGAGATCTCACCACGCTGGTGTTGTACATGATGAGTTCTTGTCTATGTTTGCTGTGTTTCTATGTAAATGATATCTGAATAAGAATAGATCATGTTTGTACAGTTAAATATGTATATGTCCAACCGTTATTACCAGATGATTTATTGCCCCTCCCTTAGTCATCCTATGTTTAGTGTGTGGTGGCACGGAGATTTTCTTATATGAAAACAATACAAGACAAACATCCCCAAAAAAGGTTGCCCACGATTAAGGATGGCAACGGGTACGAAATACCCGCGTACCCGCGGATACTAAACCCGATGGGCGCGGGTATGGGTTTAGATTTGTGCCCGCGGGTACGGGCGCGGGTACAGATCTAAACCCGACGGATAGTTTGTAACGGATTTGAAAAATTAATACCCGAACCCGCAAACCCGCCAGACCCGCTGACATGTGGGCCCCGCATGTTTATATATATACACACATTTTAGGGTTTCGTCCGGCCATCCCGATTCCCAGGCTCCCAGCGACCCAGCCGCCAGCCGCCCCCGTCAGCCGCCCGCAGCCCCCGTCCGCCCCGCCGCTGCCCGCCCCCGTCCGCGCCCCGCCGCCGGCCGCCCGCCCGCCCCGCCGCCGGCCCCCGCCCGCCCACGTTTGCCCCGCCGCCGCCGCCCGCCCGCCCTCGTCCGCCCCACCGCCGGCCGTCCGCGCCCGCCCGCCCACGTCCGCCCCGCCGCCGCCGCCCGCCCGCCCTCGTCCGCCCTCGTCCGCCCCGCCCACGTCTGCCCCGCCGCCGCCGCCCGCCCGCCCCCGTCCGCCCCGCCGCCGGCCGCCCGCGCCCGCCCGCCCACGTCCGCCCCGCCGCCGCCGCCCACCCGCCTTCGTCCGCCCCGCCGCCGGCCGCCCCCGTCCGCCCTCGTCCGCCCCGCCCCCGTCTGCCCCGCCGCCGCCGCCCGCCCGCCCTCGTCCGCCCCGCCGCCGGCCGCCCCCGTCCGCCCTCGTCCGCCCCGCCCCGTCTGCCCCGCCGCCGCCGCCCGCCCGGTTATTTTGCGGAGGTGTTGAGGTAATGCACATTTGCTCCTAGAAACATGAACATTGTGTTGGAAAATGTCCAAATTTGATCTGCAGTTCAGAGTTCTCTTCTTTGACATGAAGAATGGTGCCACATAATTCCACACATTATAAGTCTAGTGCAATGGAGAAGTTGATGCACAATGAGACTGCGCAAACTCGGAACTAGATGGTCTAGGTCGATTACCTTTGAATGAGTAGAATTTGTATAAATTTTCAATTGTATATCGATCAAAACATAAACTGGCCACTGGCGGTGATGGCCGTCGCGGACGTGCATGAGTTCCTCCTCTCCACCATCGCGCTTGCGTAGGAGAGGAAGCAATTGAGAGAGGCACACATGGTAGATTGAGATAGACAGCATGAGTGGTTTGGTGGGGTATTTCTATTGGATTTTTGAAAATTCAAATGTATTCTTTTTATCAATTCATGCATCCATTTTAAGAACCGATTGAAGTAGCATGATACTCACAACTAATTCAACAAAACGAGACTGAATATGCATTTTTTTTATTTTTTAGATCAATGTTTTCAAACAACTAGTTATTTTAAAATATTGAACCATATTTTTTACAATGTACACCTAGATTTTGTAAATGTGTTGATAGGTGCAAGGTTAATCATTTTTTTGATTGTATCATTTCAACAATTGGGATTTACAATGTCAACATTTTGACATTACAATTTCAACATTTTGAATATGAAATGTTGAACATATGTTAAAAATTGTTGAGATATTCTCCATAAATGTTGAATTAAGCACTTAATTGTTTTTGAAAGGTAAACATTATGAAATATGAATTACTGAAAGTATTAGGGAAATGTGTGCAAAAGAGAGATGGACTAAAAAGAAGAAAGTAAGCCTAGGCTGGCCTTTCTCGCGCGCTGGGCCAAACTGGGCCTTCTACTCCTGCTTGCGGTGCTGGCTGGGCTGCTCGACGTGGAACCAAAGAACATCCGGCATTCCGGCGGCTCTTTCTTTCCTCTCACACGCCTTATCTGTCTGTCGGCCTTCTTCTCTCCTAGCGGCGACGACAGACACGGCGAGTGGCGCCGCCCTTGTCCTTCGTCAGGAGCTTCGCCGGCCGACAAGGGTATGTCCGCCCATTCGCTTCCCTTCGTTTACTGCTGCATGAAATCGAACACCCAAGTCCCTATTTGTTACCTATACTGGGTCCGCCCTTGCCTGTGGGCGGCGATGGAGGAAGGGTCTGGCGGCGGCACAGAATAGATGAATGGGGGACTCGACCTGTGTGCTTGCAAAACACTGAAGGGTAACTTTGGGTATCACAAAATCGTAGCTTTGGGCCAAAAATGGAAAGGAAAGAGGAAAGATGAAAAGCCAGAGTGGCATATAAGTGCAGTGATATCTTGCGGTGATGTGTAGCTAAATGACTGTTCTACCCGAATGACCAATGCTGCCGAAAAGGGTATCACATAATCCCCATGGAGGTTGGTTCGGCCATGATCAGCTTAGTGCAAAATGTGCAATTGGACCATCTATTCTGATTGAAAGGGATGATAGGGTAGGTTTAACAAGTAGAAACATTGGTGATGTTTGAAGTTTACATGATTCTTCTGTTATCCTGAAACACTGTCAAAACTCAAGATTTTCGTTCTTGTTCACACAGGTTTTGACTGGCACAATAGATTGCGATTCACGGAAGGCGCATTGGCCACAATGGCTCTAATGCTCCTCCGAGGGATGAGTACACCGATCTCATTTAGATCAAGTACAGGTTTATTCTTTACTGTTCTACGACCTCGATTGGCCCGCTTCACAACCAGGGTGGAGAGTGCACAAGCAACTGAGGCCAAAGCAGCAGCCAAATCAATTCAACTGGCGACCAAGGAGGCGTCCGAGCAGAAGTTACAAGGGTTTGAAGCGATCATTGGAATTGAGACCCATGTCCAACTCTCGACTG
This sequence comes from Panicum hallii, assembly GCF_002211085.1. Lineage (NCBI taxonomy): Eukaryota > Viridiplantae > Streptophyta > Magnoliopsida > Poales > Poaceae > Panicum > Panicum hallii. The sequence goes on along the minus strand of NC_038049.1, from coordinate 38,637,094 downwards.
TCACAAAAGCATTTTGTTCTTGCCCGTACAACTATGGCTCCCAGCCCAATAGCACTATCTGCCCCACCTGCATGGGCCACCCAGGGACGCTGCCAGTTCTGAATGAGAAGGTCGTTGAGTGTGCCGTGAAGTTGGGCCTTGCTCTCAACTGTGAGATCTCAATGACATCCAAGTTTGATCGGAAGCAATATTTCTACCCAGACCTCCCCAAGGGGTACCAGATTTCCCAGTTTGACATTCCAATTGCCAAGAAGGGCTACGTTGATTTGGATCTTCCAGTGGAATTTGGTGGTGGACATAGGAAGTTTGGGATCACAAGGGTTCACATGGAAGAAGATGCTGGCAAGCTGCTTCATTCTGAATCCGGCAGTTACTCGCAGGTTTGCCTTGACTATTTTCTGTCAGAGATCTATACTCTTATCAGTTTTCATGATATTCTGATATGCTTATCATATTAGTCTGGCATAACAGCTATGAAACTGCAAAAATCAGTTTTCACATTTACCACAGTGTAAATGTTAAACTTCTAGATTAATTCATAGAACCATAAAATATATATTAAACATTTGAAATCAGTAAACAGCATTTGGATCTTAGGCAAGTGGAATCATTGCGTTGCTGAGAAAGCATTAAAGTTTGTTAGGACAGGAAAAAGCTTGATTTTGAGGGCAATTTCTTGTGTTTTTGCGAATAAAATCTTGCTAGCTGAGGAGAGCCAAATTGGCTCACAGTCAAGAGCAAACAAGCTCTATGGTGAGAACACTGATGGTAACCACTACTCATAATACAGGCAAACAATAATCCTTGCTTTTCGGGCTGTAGCTCAGATGGGCTAGCTGGGCATAGCCTCGGTAGACAAGCTAAGCAGTAAATAGAGACATTACATTCTTCCTGCAGACAAGAATTATTTGAAATTTTCAATCCTCTGGCGATAAACACATGCAATGGAATAAGGAATTAGATTTCTTGTAAGTATGATACATGGAAGGACATACATTGATGCAAATAAATAAACCTTAAGCACTGCTCTGGTATTTAAGGAATGTCAAGAGATAGTCAAAAGAAAAGAAAGCTAATTTGTCATCAAAGAATTACACATCGGATCATCACTTCGGTAACAACAACTTCATTTATTAATCTGTGGCTTCTACTCTGGCTGTCTAGGTTGACCTAAACAGGGCTGGTGTACCTTTGCTTGAAATTGTCTCGGAGCCAGACATGAGAACAGGGATAGAGGCTGCTGAATATGGTGCTGAGCTGCAAAGGATTGTTAGGTACCTCGGAGTGAGTAATGGTAATATGCAGGAAGGTTCCCTTCGTTGTGATGTGAATGTTTCTGTCCGACCTGTTGGACAGTCAGAATTCGGTACAAAGGTAATGCCCATATTTTTTGGAATTTCCCTTACTGATTGTTTTGCTACATTGTTTTGCTACATGACATTTGTTCAGTGTTACGACTTGCTGATTCATCAGTAAACTAAGTTATTATGTGCAGGCTAAATATAGTAGGGGCTACATTATCTGACTCCTGACAATTCTACCTTGTCTTTTCGTGATGGCTTGAATTTTCAACTGTGCAAAGAAAAAAAATCACATTGCATGCTAGTTATATTTGGGAATATACATAATTCAATGGTGGCATGTAATGCTAATTATACCCAGGAACCTGCATACTTGCAGTTCAGTGGTTTCTTAGTTCTTCCAGACTAGTACATGCCACACTATTTTAAGGGAAAATACAATAAATTGTGCTTTACTGTTTATCCACCATTATACATGGCATCACATTCTTTCAATTCTGACAGGTAGAAATAAAGAATATGAACTCATTTTCTGAGATCAATAGGGCAATCGATTATGAGATCTCCCGACAAATCCTGCTCCATAAAGAAGGCCAGGCTGATCAAATTGTGCAAGAAACCCGTTTATGGGATGAATCTTCTCAGGTTGCTGGCCCCAACCTTAACCTTTTCTTTCACTGGCCTTTTACTACCATTTTTAATTAATTGTTTTTGTCTACATCTTCAGAAAACTTTCACAATGCGAAAAAAGGAGGGACTTGCCGACTACAGATATTTTCCTGAGCCCGATCTTCCCGAAGTTGTTCTCACTACTGACTATATTGATGAAATCAGCAAGTCCATGCCGGAGCTTCCAGAAGCAAAACGTAGGCGTTATGAGAATATGGGACTTAGCATGCAAGATGTTCTGTTCCTTGCTAATGACGACAATGTATTTATCTTCTGCGTTATTTCCCCTTTCTTGTGCATGTGTGTGTCCAAAGATAGTTTAGAAGATCCCATTTAGGGTCTGCTCTTCAACTGGCTATCTAGTTGACAAGTTCTCTTTTGTCTGGATGTCACATATTTTCCTGGTGACCTAATTCCATGGACCTTCTTTTTATAATGCATAGGATCATACCAGAATTTTTTGTCCTAGAGAAGATAATACATTTTCTTTATTGTTGAGAATAGCTTCAGTAATCTTATCAGTCTAATACCTTCCCAGGTTGCTCACTTCTTTGATTCTACTCTTGAGCATGGTGCTGATGCAAAGCTGGCTTGCAACTGGATCATGGGTGACATTGCTGCTTATCTAAAAAATGAAAAGCTTTCCATTGATGAAACTAAATTAACACCTCTGGAGCTTTCTGAACTTATCGCATCCATCAAGAACGGAATTATCAGTGGGAAGATTGGCAAGGAGGTAACTTTGCTAAACGTCCTTGGTTTTTCTTTCTCCTGCTAATTTTGGGATCCATGTCTTCAGTGTCTTGGTTAGAGCCTGTAGAGTCTTCGACGATAATGTCTCTAAAAATCTGTCCTTGCAGATACTGGTTGAGCTCATTTCCAAAGGTGGCACAGTTAAGGGTGTGATAGAGGAGAAAGATTTGGTTCAGGTAACTGTTCTCACATTTGTTAATATTTTGGAAACATAGTAGTTTGTAAATCTAAAAGATACTGTGAATACACACCATCCTTCAGCATTGCCAATGGCGGCTTTCAACCTTTTCCTTTAATGATAGACAGGCGAAAAGACTGGGAAAAAACATTGGCATGCCCTTGTGTTTGACTTTTTTGTATTTTCTCATTTGTACATTCTTGTACTCTCATGAGAGTAGTTTGGGTGGGGGGCCCTCTACTCTAATATACTTGATGCCATTTATTTATTTTGATTTCTGGTTAGGTTTGATGTCACAAAAAAAAATTGTTACATGAAATGGCAGATAGCAGATCCAGCAGCAATCGAGGCAATGGTAGATAAAGTAATTGCTGACAATCCAAAGCAACTTGAGCAGTACCGTGCTGGGAAAACTAAGTTGCAAGGATTTTTTGCAGGCCAGGTTTGTCAATTTTGAACACTAGCATCTTTTTGACTCTGCAGCTTCAAAACCTGATCGGTGATCATATTGTTTCAATCGATTGCAGGTGATGAAAGCATCGAAGGGTAAGGCCAACCCTGTTTTGTTGAATAAAATCCTTGGAGAGAAGTTAAATGCCAATTAGTTCTTATTGCCCGCTACATGGATTAACGAGCACGAGATTCGGTGAAAACCCAGAAAATTATTTGCCGGCTAGGAAATCCCTTGTTTGGGTCTGGAAGTTGTTACCTCTACTCCATTAAATCAGAATGTGATTAGCGCTTTCGTTTCCTTGTGGATATTGTAAAAGTCCAGTTCACAATACGCATCTTTGTACTTGACTCGCTCATTTGAAAGGAAGCGTACCCGTTGCATCTTGTGCAAGCAGCAAACATAACTGAAGATTAAAATTGCATACGCTTTCCATGGATTTTGTACTGGTATTATTGACAATCTCCATCTTGGTTTATAATTTTCATCTGTAACATATAATAACTTTTTTATGGAACCAAAAAGTTGATAAATAGAATGATGACTTGAACTGTGAGAATGAAATCAAGTCACAAAATTAGGGGTGGTAAAGGGCCATAAAATTTGACCTAGATAATCTAAGGGTCGGATTCTAATCTTATACGATTTTGAGCTAAAAAGACTTTAATCTTATATAATTTTAAGTTAAAAATATATAATGATCAAGTTGGATCCGTTACGAGTTACCACCCCTGCGCACAATACTATAGCTGATTGATCGTGAGAAAGAAATTAAGGGCGCGTTTGGATGCAAGCCGATGCTTGCTAGGGCCGGAGCCAGGAATCAAACTTAAAAGGGCCGAACCAAGCCATATTAAATCAATAAATAATAAATTTATTTGTAACGGTGTATAGAATGTTGGCGTCAATAAAAGTTATGCCAGATATTTTTTCACACTAAACAACGGTCAGGATGCGGGCTCTAAACGACAAACACGAGAAGCTCAACTCTTCTGTACGCACTCATATAGAATGCACTGCCGCGTGACACAATTCCAAACAAGCCCGATAATAATTATGATTGTAGAATGTATAGTATGATAGAATACTTATTTATATTTATATTGTAATGTAGTATGGATAATTATATTTCACCGATGTCAACAGATGGTCAAAAGATGAATAAACTGACAGTGCTTTTTATAGTTTTAGCATTGCTTATTTATAAAAAAATAACTTATATGTCTGGTAAAATAGGATAAAAATCTAACCATGTTTGGTTCTAATGATTGGGAGTCCTAATTATTAAAAAAGAGGTCTAAATGATTCATGATTAGTCTAAATCAGTAACCTAGCTTATTTATCTGATCATTAGAGTGGGCCACCCTCCACCCCCGCCCCCCCCCCCCCAAAAAAAAAAGTGATGCTTGCCAAGCCAAATCTGGCCGTTGACCAGTACAGGTGAGCCCATTTGGATGGGTGCCAAATATTGGCCTGCTCATGCTCCCGCAGACTCAGACTCAAACTCGGGCGGCCGAAAGCACCACCAAATTTTGGCCGGCCAAAGCCATGGGCAGGGCCCCAAGTTCACACAATACTACCTGCAGCTGATTAATCGTAAGAGAAACAAATCAATTTCACACAATTCTACAGCTGATCGATCATGAGAAAGAAATCAAGTTCTCTCCATCTCAAATTATACATCATTTTATCTTTTCTAGTAAAACCAAAACAAGGTATAATTTGGAACGGATGAAAGGCCAAAATAACCTATAATTTGGAACGAAATATAGATCATTGCAGCAGCAGACAAAACAACAGCGGCTTACCATGTGATACACCAGAGAATCACTGATAAAATATGGCAATATTAAATAGAGTCAAGCACTGCTCAAATACTGGGTTAAATATGACAAAACACTTAGTCAATCATGTAAAATAAGAGGCAACTACCAAGCAATTATTGGGAAACAAAAGTTACACAGGACAGCTACATAACTGCATCACATCAGCAGCCCATCACAGCTAAGCTGTGGCAACTACTTCAAACTATATTTACATTTTACAACACAAGAACAGTCCTGTTAGTGCATACAATGAGGGACTAATCCTCGTTGTCGTAGTCCTCATCCTCATCAACCTGCACCGTCAGATGCCCAAAACCAGATGGACCAACACCAATGTTTGCAATGGTGGCATCTGGCATTGGCCAATCTGACTGATGGTCGGTATTCGCTTCTTCCACCTTAGATGCACCTGGCGCAGCTGCTGGTGGAGGAGCCTCTACTGGAGGTTGTGCACTTTGTGTTATGTTCTCATTGCTATGGTTGCTCTCTGGAACTGTCTCGTCTCCTGGTAAGGGTTCACCTTGTTCAGCAAACATGCTGCTCTCATCCTCAAATTGTACATAACCAACTTCCTTTCTCTTGGTTGGTGGCCGTCCTCGCCCCCTGCCTCGACCTCTCCCACGTCCTCTAGGGCTGATGTTTGCACTTCTTATGGCCTGAAAAGGCGAAGATCCATTACCACAGCCATTGTTATAACGATATTAATCATATGGGCTGTGGTGGTTGATGTAGCCATACCATTTTGCTGGATCTTGATTCATCATTCTCTGGGTCACTGCCATTTGACTTTCTGTAAAGTGAATTTCAAGCACTAATAAGGCACTTGTTGCAGTGAGTTATGAAGAGCTGATTAAACAACTGAATTTACCTTCTTCTAGGTAACCCTCTTTCATCCCCACAAGAGTCTGCACCACCAAGGTCTGGTACCTTGTTGACAACTTCAGTTAGGAAATCAAAAGAACTGTACCTCTTCACACATTGCTTCCTGAAGATCAAAAAGATAAACATAATTGTGAATATACTAATAGCTCAAAACCGAAACATCAAGCATATACTAATTGTGAATACAGAGATAAAGCTGAAACAAAATCTATCATGAAGAAACAGATGACATTATGAGCCACAATGTGACAAACATTTTTTTTTAAAAAAAAGAAGTTTGATGATCCATCTACATACATTTTAAAATGGAATTAACTTATGAGAATTCAAATAACCCACATTTGCCTATATGAGATGAGGGAAGTATCTGCTCAGTTTCAGTAGGATATCCTCTACAAATCTCCTTGAGCTCAATTCCCAGAAACCACACTATAGCACTTTGTACATTGTAAACAAATAGTATCGGTTTCCAAATTGGTTACCAAAACCAACCTGCTTTCATGTTCAAGATTCAGATCTTAGGATGTTATTTTGATGTGACACTTCCGCTGAAAGCGATCAGTCCATCGCTTCCTTCAGATGTCAGTCAAGAACATTAGTTGAGTCTAATTTGAGTACCTTATGTTTTCCCTATACAAATTAGTTGGCCATAGGCAGGGACCGACCAGTTCTCGAACCCCACCTACAGATATTATAAACATTAACTTAGATAACAGCTATTTTTAAACAGTGCACTTTTAAATCAATGAATTCCCACAAAACGACATATGCAGTGGTATGGAAAAGTGCCATAGTTATATGAGGCATGTGGTATATCCAATAAATTATCCGCCAAGTTATGGGCAATTTGTTCAATAACATAAACAAAGGTGTCCTCAAACAAGATCCTCAGGTCTACAGTGGAAGCCAGCCAAACTTCAACATGGTTAAAAACAAACAGATGGTGGAGCATATCTAAGGGAAAAGAAAACTTTCTCATCTTCACCAAGAAACGAAAAATGTACATGTTATAAAAATGAAGGGATAGGTAAACAGCACAGCCTATATCATACTTAAAAGTTCAAAATTATCAATGGCCACTGAAAGATTTTCAGACTCGAAGTCCCCAGACATGATAAATAATTGAATCAAACGATTCAATGAATATTATTAGACCAGTACCTAACCCCTTTACAAGATAGTCATTAATCTAAAGAAACATGGAGGGATACATAGAATACATCTTCAGTCTGTCAAAATCAAAATGTCTGGTGGTACTCACAGGTGGAATGAATTCAGAGTCTTTGCACCACTTTGAAGCGTAATTTCATAGGTCCGATCAATCAAATCTTGCAAAAACAATTCAAGAGCCCTTGCTGCATGTAAACAAAAAAAATTCAAAATGTCAGGAATTCAATCTATATGCTTCAACATGATTTCAACAACAATTTGCAGCATATCCAGAACAATAGACAGATGAAACATTGCCCAGAAACTCAGGAAATAAATTGATAATGCTGACCGCAAACTGCCGTAAACTTATAAGGTGACTCTTCTATAATTTATGTAGTAAGAATGAACCCAAAATCAGTTTGTGCATAAAATTGTTAGCCAGATGACCAGACCTCAGAGTATGAGATAAAGACCAACCTTTTTCATGTTTTATTGGTGTAGTAATACTAGATTATTGTGGTACAAGAATGCAGTTATGTAAATATCAAAGCACAATGATTCTTATGAAACTTACAAACTAAAACAGGCACCGCTAGTGCAATCTTGCCAACGTCTTCATCTGCTTGCATTATCTTTTTTATCCGAGCCTATCATAACAGAGAAAATAATTAGTTGATAACTTCACATATTAGAACTGTGTAAATATTCAAACATTCCTCAAAAGACCGTATGGTATGGAATTAGTGCACCTCATGCAATGAAAACAGTAAGGCAAATGCTCAAAATTATCTAAGAAAGATATCCCAACCTATTGTAATAAGCAGAGGCACCAAAAGGCAAAACCCATAACTTTCAGATATCAACACATTGATACAGACATCAAAGAAGTTGTTAAAATCACATTTTTTTCTCATGACAAATATAGCAAATGCTGCAATTCGCAAATATTAGCCAGGTAAATACAATAGATGAGGCTCGCTCCTGCAGCACAAAACATGAAACTATGTTGGCTTGGAGCTGTGTAGCTTGGAACTTCAACTATGTTGGCTCTATGAAAACATAAGAATGGGAGGATTCCAAGATTCAGAACCAACACAAAAACACAATGAAGTTTTCTGCATCAGCACTACACTGCAGGTCCCATAAATTGATGCTTGCATGTCCAGTTCAGGTGAACCTGGGACCAAGCATGCGAACAGAATATGACACCACTTATCATACCTTGGAAGCCAACCAATGGAGAGCATCAGAACCTATGGCACTGCAACCGAAGACTAGGTAGTTCCTTCTATCGTGAATTTGCGCCGAAAAGAACCAATTACTCATTAGCTATGGGCCAGTGCTAGACGTTTCTTCCCCTAACTAAACACCACAATTACGAGCGACCATCAAGAATATAAGAACAGAGGAGGTTGTCATCTCTGAAACATCCCTCCTACAGTAACATAATAAAACCCCTAGGTTGCACACGTCGGATCGGCAACCGCACAGGGTAATCACTCTGGCACCAGATCATATGTTGCGTGTATCCCAGCAATACATGGCCACATGACCCGGAAATCTAAAGACCAAACCACGGGAAGGAACAGTGGCACTACATCACGAATCTAGCCCACCCTATGCATCTAGGACGCCATGCGACAGAGCACAAACCTGCAGACGTGGAGATCACACCAGGTCGCCCCGTTCGCACGAGCTTCACACTCACCACAAGCCCAGAGCAGAGCTGATTCACTGGGCCGCGAGCCCCAACAAATTTCTCCATCCTTCCATCAACGCCAGCCCTCCCTCACCCCCCGCACAACACGAACAGAGAAGCGGCCGCAGAAATACCAAGCCGCCTTAGTTCATCGCCACCGAGACAGGCAGGTTTCGAAAAATGAAAATAAATAATAAAAATAATATGGGAAAAAAACCAAAACGAATTAATTTTCCCATGCGCGCGCGAGCGAGCACAGGAGCCGATCTGCGCCTTCGCCTCGCCTCGCCTCCCCGCACAGCCCAGCCAGCCCCCATCCCGCCCCACGAGAACAAAACAACGACGCCGCGAGTCAACGGCGGCCGCCGCCACCGGATCCCGCCCGCGGACACGAAGATCCGCACCGCGCGCGGCGGGGCAGATCGGATCACGCGCGCGCGCGCGCGCCAGGGGGTGCAGATCAGAGCCACAGACAGACGCACGGAGAGAGATAGGGAGAGAGGGAAGACACGAACCGCGGGGAACCGGGTGCCGAGCTTCTTCCGCATCTTCGCCGCCGCCGCCGCCGCCGCCGCCGCCTCGCCTCCGGCTCGACGGACGCTAACGCTATCGTAGTCTACTCTCTCTCTCTCTCTTAATTTTTTTCTGCTTTTTTTTGGGCGGCTTGGATGTCTTTTCTTCTTTTGGCGTCGCCCCGCTTTGACGGCGTCGCCCATCGCGAGGAGCCCGTGCTCGCAGCGTCGCGTCACGAAAGGCAGCCGGATTGGGCCGGGCTCCCACTGTCTGCACAAGACCAAATTTACTGGCCCGAGATGCCAGTCTTAGGGCTCAAAGGGGGCCTGCTGGAGACTCTACTAGGAGTTCGCGTACAATTGACAATATTGTGTTTTGAGCCATGGAACGCGAAGAAAAAAAATATCGACCTATCTCGCGTAAAAAAAAGATATTTTTTTGCGATTAAAAAAAGACATGTTTATCCATAGTTTTTTGCTACTTCAAATCAAAATAACACAAATTAAAACTTAAGCTCCAATGAAAAGATTACTAGCCAACAGCAGGTCAGCAAGATTCCATCCAAAATTACTCGTAAAAAAAAAGATTCCATCCAAAATTTCCGATAGGATTCACCGACTCATCCCAGTTTTAGAGAGGTTTTGAAGAAGCACCGCGATGCCAATCAGAACTTCAAAACAAGCAATAGCATGAAGCGCAAAGGGATTTCAATCCCTCATCTACAAAAGTTTATTTATATATCAGAACTAACAAATCAATACAGTACTTAATTACCACTAACTTAAAATGTTCTGCGACGCTTGTCTAGACGATCGCGAACAAGATGCTATGAGAGCAAATCTGACATTGTACATAACTACAAGAACAATCTGTTCCCTGATCTTTAACTGAAGCTGAAGCTAGCAAACGTTCCAATCACACACACATGAATAAACATGAGAAGACAGAGCTCCTGAACTGACTAAATCCAGGCATCCAAGGAACCCAGACTCGCCGAAGTCAACATGAAGCTGAACCTATGGTCAGAACTGATTCCACCTTATCTAGCGCAGGAATCAATTGCTGTCCTTTGCAGCATCTGCAAGTGTACAGGAGTGTTATTCAGAAGAAGGCATACAAAAATTATTTTCCTTGGTGTTCAGATGGCTGGCACACCAAGGGCATAAAAACAATTGAATGCCCAGAGGCAGTAACAAGCATCCAACTCAAGACTGCTAACTGCTGCGGTAGTGTATAGTAAACTTTTCATGTAAAAATGCAATAAACAGATTCAAAAAGCAAGGTCAGCAGCACATGAGCTACAAAAGTGTGTGCTGAATCAAATGTATTATGAATCTATGATAATCATATACAATCATATAGAAATTCTCAACCTGCTGGCCACTGTTAGAACATACAGATGTGAGTGTAATGGAACTATGCACAGCGAGCTCGCAAATAACCTGTTGCATTCTAAATTTATGAGTAACTAAAAGATAGTGTGTAGTTCTTTCAGTTTCCACCATTCCAAAATTGAGGATGATTTAATAGCTACTAGATGTTTCTGCAAAATGCCTCATGGAAACAGCCTTTCAGGATTTTTCACGATACCGTCCACCGATGGGATGAAGTTTTTCTTATTTCGGGAGCACACATTCACCATGTATGCAGATACTACAAAGGTCAGGTTCAAGAATATCTTCCAAATGAAGCAAGGCAACATAGGTGTGCTGCAGTGCATATAGCATCAGCCATCAAGGTTTTTTCTTTTGGGAGATTAAGACGACAAGATTACATCTAAAACCAGGCCAGCTGCTAGTGTGGAGCATAGAAAAATCTGTCTGGCGGCAAGAATAAAGAAATGCCCCAGCTGGTAATGAAGGCCCTTCATGTTTGTTACTTCTTCGATCCATTTTCAGGATCCAAACTTGTACAGAGATATGATGCGCTTTCACAAAAAAATATCATTGCAGTAGTAAGATCATCTCCAAGATAGCAAAAATGTTGAACTCCTTTTTGGGCAAGTTCGGTGCGTTCAACAGGGCGAGTCTAAGGGAAACTCCTTCCTAATTGTAGCTGGGGCTGAACTGGACTATAGTAATTTAAAGAAAACTACAGCATATACTTAAAAGTGCACTTATCTCAACATTAAATAACTTGTAAGGTGCTGAAAGCAAATCATGTAAAAAATGATTGAATCATACCATCGCCAGCTTCTGCATCATCATTATCACCTTTGTCTCCACCCTCTACATTCTCCTGATCATATTCATCATTGTCTTGCGCATCATCATCTTCATCATCATCACTATCAGCTTCAATTTTAGGTGGTGGTGGCAGGGGTATGAAATTTGATGTACTTCTCCGACGAGAACTAGTGATAATATTACTCATGTCTATGCCCTCAAGTTCCTTTGCTCTTTCTTTTCTTTTCTTCACTGCTTTGATTTCTGCCCATTTAACATTAAAAAGCATGTTAGAAAAAGAGGGATGAGCCCAACATGGTTCATTTTAATACCTTACAGAACCAACAACTTCTGTTATATTCGAAGTTTGAGAGCAAGGTAAAGGTTACTGGTACCGATACATCACTCAATTAAGTAAAAAACAAAAGGAAACATAAAACAGAAATTTCCCTAAATAATCTATTATTTAGCAAGAAAACACACCTTTTTCAGAAGGATTTTTTGACAATCCTTCCTTTTTAAGCATATCCTCTAACTCCTTTATCAAACAGGCCTCACGTTTGTGCTCAGGAGCTTGTTTGGCTTTCCGATACACAGTAGGTGGAATACTAAATTAAAGGAAACATATTAGTAAATTTATCATTCTAAAATCCATAATTCGATATGGTAAATCAAGTATAAGGTAGTACGTCATTCCACAAGACTTGATTATCGACTTCAGATGCTCTACATGTTTCCCGTAAGCTGGAGCCTGTTGTCGTTTTCTCTGCACACCGAAACATGAAGATATATGAGTAAGACACACCTGTTCACATGACAAGAAATTAAGTGTGACAAAAGTTCAAGCTGAAAACCTTGTTATCTTCCTCAGCAGATGAATGAGAATTATCCTCTTCTGCTGAGTTGCCACCCTGTTCATCAGCATTTCTATCTGAATCTCGTTTTGCAACCTTTTTAGACAGTTTCTTCTCATCTGCAACTTTTTTCTGCTTTTTGACGATTTTACCCTTTTCCGCCCTTTTCTTTCTTGGTCTTGTATCCTCATCACTGTCTTCCATCTCACTCTGGCTATTATTTAATTCAGAGCTATCTGAGTCTTCACGGGTTCTTTTTGAACCTTTACTTGTTTTTTGGTCAGTATCCATGGGAGGTCCCTTTTTACTTTTTTTCTTTGTCCCATTTGCAGGTTCTTGCAAAACCTGCCACACAGAAAAAGAAAAGAAACAGAACCAAATTTCATATCCTCGAATTAATAAATATAAAAAAGGTTCAAAGCACATTCAATTAAAGAAAATAGATGTTACTCATGCATATTTTAAACTGACCTTGTCTAATTCTGTAGTAATGAAGTTCTTGTAGGCATCTAAAGCTTTCTTCTGAAGCTTGAGATCTTCTTCCAAAGTACGGCGAACTCCTTGCAGAGTAAGAGTTCTGCATTTATTTCATTTTGTGAATACATACTGAAAAGCGAAATGCACAAAAGACAGGTAAATGGACATTGAGTAGAAAAAAAAGGGGCATTGGGTATACCCAAAAACATCATTAAATTCTCTTTTCTGTTTCAGCAGCCGTATTTTTATGATCCAAAATCTAGTGTCCAAACTTCAAACCACAACGAGTAAAATACAACACTAAATAAGAAAGCGCGGTCTAGGAAAATTTCTTAGAACAGAATACCCAAAGTATATACTAACAATACTCCTTGCTACTTCTCCAAATATTGAGCAGGATACGCAGCAACCATTCCAACCAAAATACTTACTCTGACCACTAAGCATTAACAGTTCTCTACTTATCATGCACTCGAGGGTGCAACATTGATCAATTATTTTCCAATAGTATTAGAAAAATATAGGATGATGAAAGTACAGTTGATGGTGTATCTCTACCCCTATAAATCCACCAGTTAAATCTTTGCTACGTCCACCTGACCAAATTGTTAGAATATAATTGTGACAGCCCATATTGGGCATGCGGTCTATTGGCCTTGTACATTGTAACCCTAGCCTATTAGGCTATATAATGAAGGTCACCCCCCCTGATTAGGGTGTGCGGTGTTTTCTACATGGTATCATCCCTAATTACCGATCCCTTCCTTCCGCTCGCTTCTCCTCTGCCCGTGCGCCCTCCTCCTCGTCGCACGCCACCGCACCGCCTGGCCGCCGTCCGGTAGCAGCGTCGCCCTTCCCGTCCGCCTGCTACGTCCGCGCCGCGCCCTACTGCCGCGCGTCTTGCTCCGTGCCGCTTCAGGTCGCCGCCCGGCCGCGCCGCTTCAGGTCGCCGCCTCCGCACCGTGCCCTACTGCCGCGCGTCTTGCTCCCCGCCGCTTCAAGTCGCCGCCCGGCCGCGCCGCTTCAGGTCGCCGCCCGGCCGCGCCGCTTCAGGTCGCGCGCCGCCATCTCGGTCGCGCGCCGCCGCTGCCGGGGAGCCACGCCGCCCCCGCCAGGAAGCCGCCTCCCCCCGTCCGATTGACTGCGCCATGACGTCCTCCACGACTTCCTCGGCCACGTCCGGCGTCCTGGGCTCCGGAACCGCCGGCGCTTTTGGGGACGGCGTTGCTCCACCCTTCTTCGCCGCCTACGCCTCCGTTAATGTGAAGCAGCATGTCCCGATCAACCTCAGCCTTGAGCGTCCCAACTACTCCAAGTGGAAGGCCTTCTTCACCGCCCTCTGCGGCAAGTACGGACTGCTCGGCCACATCGACGGCACGGCGGCCGTGCGCCCGGCTGACCCCTCGTGGTCTCAGCCCGACGCCTGCGTTCGCGGTTGGATGTACGACTCCATTGAAGACCCTGTCCTCGACCTCGCCATGGAGCCCGATCAGGATGCCCGCGCGCTGTACGTCTCCATCGAGGCGCTGTTCCAGGCAAACCAGGAGTCCCGCGCCGTCGTCCTCGAGCAGGAGTTCCACAACCTATCCCAAGGCGACCTCTCCGTCGACGCCTACGCCCAGCAGATGAAGCGCACCGCTGATGCGCTCCGGGAGGTCGGCCACAACATCTCCCCCGCGCAGCTCGTGCTCAACCTTCTGCGCGGCCTCAACTCCCGTTTCGTCACCACTGCCGACATCATCGCGAACACCTCGCCGCTCCCCGACTTCAAGTCTGCCACCAACATGCTCCGTGTCAAGGAACTCCGCCTCGGCACCGAGCACAAGGAGGCTTCGGCCTCAGCCCTCGTCGCCTCCACCGCCTCCTCCTGCACGTCGCCGTCCTGCCGGTCCACCTCCAACAGTGGGCACGGTGGCAAGGGCAAGGGGGGCAAGGGCAAGGGCGGTCGCGGTGGCAATGGTGGCAGCAGCAGTGGCAATGGCGGCGGTCGGCGCAACCAGCAGCAAGGCGGCGGACGACAGGCTCCCCCGCCGGCTGGTCCTTGGGTCTGTTACAATCCTTGGACTGGTCAGTGGGCTCCCCCGGGCGGCCAGTGGCCTCCTCGGCAGCAGCAGTGGACGCCACCCGCACCGCCTCCACAGCAGGCACACACTGCCTTTGCGCCAACGCAGTTCTCCGCCACGGGTGGTTCTCCAGGCTGGAACTCGGCCGGCCTGATCGCTGCCCTCAACCA
The DNA here is from genome assembly GCF_002211085.1 of Panicum hallii. Lineage (NCBI taxonomy): Eukaryota > Viridiplantae > Streptophyta > Magnoliopsida > Poales > Poaceae > Panicum > Panicum hallii. Next base: position 38,621,941 of record NC_038049.1, on the reverse strand, counting down.
GCTGGCGGTTCAGGAGTCTTCTCCCTGGGTAATGGACAGCGGAGCGACATCCCACATGTCCTCCAACGACGGTATACTTCTTTCCCATCTCCCGTCACCACCGTCCTCCATTACGGTCGGTAATGGGCAATCCATTCCTATTTTCCGTCGTGGCACATCTCTTTTACAAATAGCTGATCGTCCCTTTCATCTTGATAATGTACTTGTCGCTCCTCAGCTTACTCGTAACCTGTTATCTGTTCGACAGCTTACTCGCGACAATAACTGTTCCATTGAGTTTGACGCCTCTGGTTTTTCTGTTAAGGATCTCCAGACCAAGACGGTCCTCCTTCGGTGCAATAGCAATGGGGATCTCTACACCATTCCACATCGCATGCCTCCTCGCCGCCATGTCGCTGTTGTCTCCTCGGAGCTGTGGCATTCCCACCTTGGTCATCCAGCACCAGTCGTCATCCAGACTCTAAATAAACTTTCAGCTATTCGGTGTAATAAAGCAGCTCGCCACATTTGTCATGCCTGCCAGCTAGGCAAACATGCTAAGCTGCCTTTTGCTAGTTCAGCATCTAGTACCTCAGCACCATTTGAACTCGTCCATTGTGATGTCTGGACCTCTCCAGTTTTGAGTATTTCTGGCTATAAATATTATCTTGTGTTAGTTGATGATTTTACACATTATTGTTGGACGTTTCCCCTGCGCCAAAAATCTGAAGTTCATGAGCATATTGTTCAGTTTATTGCTTACGCTCACACACAATTCAGCTATATTGTGCGCTGTTTTCAGGCAGATAATGGCACGGAGTTCCTTAACAATGCCACTGCTACCTTCCTGGCTGGCCGCGGCATCCTTCTTCGCACCTCGTGCCCCTACACATCCGCCCAGAATGGCAAAGCTGAGCGGATGCTTCGCACACTGAACAATGCTGTTCGGACGCTTCTGATTCATGCCGCCATGCCTCCCTCTTACTGGGTCGAAGCGCTTTCCACCGCTGTGTTTCTTATCAACCGGCGGCCTTCATCGTCCATACATAACGGTATTCCTTATCATCTTCTTTATCGCAAGATGCCAGATTACTCACTCCTTCGAGTTTTTGGTTGTCTGTGCTATCCGAACATCAGTGCCACGACTCCCCACAAACTGTCTCCTCGCTCAGCAGCGTGTGTCTTCCTCGGTTACCCTCCTTCCCAGAAGGGCTACCGGTGTCTTGATCTTTCCACTCGCAAGATCATCATCTCTCGCCACGTTGTTTTTGATGAGACTCACTTTCCGTTTGCGGCTTCCAAGCCCCGACCGGATTCGTTTGATTTTTTGTTACAGGACATACTTCCCGTGCCTGCCCCGTCTACCTCAGACGCTCGGCACACGCGGGCCTCGGTCGTGCCGGCTTCATCTACCTCGGACGATGCCGGCGACCCTGTCGGGCTGGATCCGGCCATCCTGTGGCATGGTGCTGCCTACCAGCTGCCCCGGGAGGCTGCGCCTGTGCTGCCGGCTCCTGCACCACCTAGTGCCGGCACCGGCGCCCCGGCTCCTGACGCCGGGCCCCGACAGCGGTTCGGTCTTCACTACAGCCGTCGTCCGCGTCCAGCCCCAGCTCCACAACCGCAGCCGGAGGTTCCACAGGCCCTGGAGCCGCCGGCAGTGGTGCTCTCGGCTCCAGCACCGCAGGCGACAGCGCCCCGGTCTCCAGAGCCTCCTGTGCGGGAGACTCGTTCCCGGACGGGCTCCTTGCCGCCGCCCATGCAGCGGTACGGCTTCACTGCAGCAGCCTCCAGCCTGGCGTCGCCATTGCCAGGCAACACCCGCGCCGCGCTCGCCGATGCGAATTGGCGCGCGGCGATGACTGAAGAATACAAGGCGCTCGTTGATAATGGCACCTGGCGTCTCGTTCCTCGCCCGCCTCGTGCCAACGTCATCACCGGCAAGTGGGTCTTCAAGCACAAGTATCGTGCTGACGGCTCCCTGGCTCGCCATAAGGCCAGGTGGGTCGTTCGTGGTTTTTCGCAGCGGTACGGCATCGACTACGACGAGACGTTCAGCCCGGTTGTCAAACCGGCCACCATCCGGGTCATCCTCAGCATCGCCGCTTCTCGCTCCTGGCCGATCCATCAGCTGGACGTGAAGAACGCCTTTCTTCACGGCCATCTGAACGAGACGGTCTATTGTCAGCAGCCGCCCGGCTTCGTCGACCCAGCCGCTCCTGACCACGTCTGTCTCCTGCAAAAGTCCTTGTATGGGCTCAAGCAGGCGCCCCGGGCATGGCACAAGCGCTTCTCCGGCTTCGTCCAGCGGTCTGGCTTCACTGCGTCGACCTCCGACACGTCCCTGGCGCCGACGTCGCCTACTTGCTGCTCTACGTCGACGACATCATTCTGACAGCCTCGTCGACCAAGCTCCTTAGTCACATCATCGAGCTCCTTCATTCCGAGTTCGCCATGACAGATCTCGGGGATCTTCACCACTTCCTCGGGATCTCTTGTCACGCGTTCCTCTGACGGCCTCTTCCTCTCCCAGCATCAGTATGCTGCGGATCTGCTCCAGCGCGCCGGCATGGCTGAGTGTCACTCTACGGCGACCCCTGTAGACACTCATGCCAAGCTGTCAGCTACGGACGGCACCCCGGTGGCAGATGCCACTCAGTATCGCAGCCTCGCCGGAGCTCTACAGTACCTCACGCTGACTCGTCCGGACCTCGCCTATGCAGTTCAGCAGGTGTGCCTCTTCATGCATGACCCGCGAGAGCCTCATCTTGCGATGCTCAAGCGCGTCCTGCGGTATGTCAAGGGCACTCTCTCCACCGGACTTCACATCGGCACAGGCAGCATCACCAGCTTGACTGCCTACTCTGATGCCGATTGGGCGGGTTGTCCAAACTCTCGGCGCTCTACTTCAGGGTACTGTGTCTTCCTCGGCGACAACTTAGTCTCTTGGTCATCCAAACGACAGACTACGGTCTCTCGTTCGAGTGCGGAGGCCGAGTATCGTGCTGTTGCGCACGCTGTGGCTGAGACTTGTTGGCTTCGTCAGTTGCTCCAGGAGCTCCATGCACCCATTTCTTCGGCGACGATCGTCTACTGCGACAACGTCAGTGCTGTCTATATGACCGCCAACCCAGTTCATCATCGTCGCACGAAGCACATTGAGATAGATATTCACTTCGTCCGTGAGAAGGTTGCTTTGGGACAGGTCCGGGTGCTTCATGTCCCATCGTCTCATCAGTTCGCGGACATTATGACCAAAGGGTTACCTATACAGTTGTTCACTGACTTTAGGTCTAGTCTTTGTGTTCGTGACACTCCCGCTTAGACTGAGGGAGGGTGTTAGAATATAATTGTGACAGCCCATATTGGGCATGCGGCCCATTGGCCTTGTACATTGTAACCCTAGCCTATTAGGCTATATAATGAAGGTCACCCCCCCTGATTAGGGTGTGCGGTGTTTTCTACACAAATGTCCCCCACGGTGATGTTCTTTACTCCATCCACATCGAACTGTGCACCCAGAAATTCAACTCCCTCAGATTTAACTGTCCAGATCTCTCGCATGTTCTCTCTCCTTACTCGCTCAAATCGAACGGTTCATGTTATTTGGATCATCCCGCGTAACCCTGCGTTCACCTTCTCCTCCCACGGACGGACCCGAACTTTTTATCAAATGCGGTTTGCCACGGACCCGTCTCTCTCTCTTCTATCTCCCACTGCTGATCCAACCAGGGTGGCGGCCTGTGCTGCTCGAGAAGCGGAGCAGCGATGTGGGGCATGCAGCCCCAAGAAGCAGTGGCCGCCCATGAAGGATGAGGAGGACACGCCGAACATGGCCCCATCCCCAGGCGGATGACGCGTCGCCCCACTTCCACCTCCAGTTCGCCTGTGCAAGCTGTCGGCGGTGCCGCTGCGCGTGAGGGATTTATAGGCAGCAGGAGAGGCGGCGCCCATGGCAGTGATGCTGCAGGGGCCGCACTTGAGAGCGGCGACAACGTGGCTGGTTCGGATCCATGGGCGGCAACAACAGTGGTGGCGCGGCGGGGATGTTCGTGTACAGCGACATCTCTGCATCTCGATACATCCGCGCACACAAGCACCGGCACGAACATCTATCGGCTCCTCTATCTACGACCTGTCACCATCAACCATCGAGACCATCAAACCTGCAGGTTCACCATCACTGTCTCCTGCACCTTAGGTTTAATGAATCTGTGTTGCCGTTTTGCTTCTGTGCGCTGACTGACTGTAATATGTAATGCTCGATTCTCTGCTCCATTGTGCTGACAACATCAACTGCATAAGAGCGTTGTTCCTACAATTTCCATTGGTGGTAGAATCATGCACAACATGGTAGTCCTGTTTCCAAGTAAAGGAGCAGTCCTTTCTTTGTGTGTATGTTTATTTTTCATCCATCTATACGAACAGCATAGGTTCATTACAATTATAATGAGTACTGATTGCTTTCAACTTCGTTCTTTTCTCACTGAGCAATAACTATGGTCTTATATACAGTTTGATGCACTTGCTGTGGGAAGAGCATCATTTGACAAAAAAAAAATCCAAGAGCTACAGGTGGGTGTAAGATAAACCTGTTTAATTTATTTGAAGGATGTACATTAAGCTAACTCCTATAAATTATGTGTAAACTTCAAACATTAAGGCAAAGATTGAAGGCACGATGTTACTGGAGCTCAAGAACAACTATAGTTAAGCCGCTGGTAACATGCTTCTCGCCATTCTGAGTTCCTTCATTCAAGTAAAGTTCTTAGCGTTATATGGCTTAGTAATGATATGATGCATTTCATTGCTGCTACACAGGTGTTTTTAATGAATCAACAAACAATGTGTAAATTTGGAGAAGCCAGATTAGTATGCATGTAAGGTTGAATTAACTCCTTCCACAATACCTCAGTATACTACAGAAATCAAATTTCTCCAATTTGGTTTTCGATGGTCAGTTATTATTTTTCTTGTGATGTTTTGGCACAATAACTTTCTTTTGATCTTTTAGCCCTACATTTCTAGGTGTACAACATAAATAACTTGAAGATAACCATGGTCTTAAAAAATAGTACAATTTATTGGCATAATTTGATCTTATAGCTCATTATCTGATGAATTATTGTCCAATAGGATGGCTGTACAACATGGACTTCAGATCTACTGTTGCTAAAACAATACTTTGCATTGGCAAAGCAAGTGAACTATACCATAAATGTGATAGGTATTATTTTTGTCCATTACATGCATTTTCTCATTTTGTATTAGAGCTAACCGTTGTATAAACAATATTCTATCAATTGTATCATCTTAGCAAAGTGTAGGACTGGACCATGTTTAATAGTTCCTTTTCTTGTTTTTGGGTAGAACCTACTGGACGATGTATTGTTAGCAGTCAAAGAGTTTTTGCACCATCAGAGAAAATTTTAAGCAATATGGGCATTTGGCTTGCCAGTAAGATTGTCAATGTGGTCATGGTTGGTATTGTATATGATTTATGAAATATCTTCATAGTTTTATTCAACCCTTTTGTGTGCGAAGTGTTTATTGTAGTCATTTCCATTTCACTTAACTGCTTTGCAGACACTTGCAGCTCTACTTTATGAAATTAGCATGCTGTTTGATATTGCAGGAAAGAAACACCTTATCAATCTTGAATTTTGCTTAAGCTACCTATCTGACCCACTGTGTTTCACTCATTGCAGGCAAGCCAGTAAGTGAAATATTTCTGAGATTTGCTGAAACTTGCTTCATCAATCAATTTCCAAGGTCGTTCTGAATACACAATATATTGGAGAATTCAGATAAGTAATGCCACTTCATTATAGTTTTCTACTTTTTTCTAAGTATGGGGTGTAGTTCTTTGCAAGCTGCAAGGGGGTGCGATGGTTTTTGCTAATTCAGATACAAGTAAGGGAATCAGGATGAGGTCCTTGATTGTTCAATTCAAATGCACATAGATCTATGATACATTAATTACTCCCTAACTTTAGTGCTCAGATGTCTTAACATAAATAACCATGTGTGCAGAAAGCTAGAAACTAGATTCATCACCGAGCAAGCACAGAGACAATGATGGTGCATGGAGACAACAATGAATCACGAAGTTGAGTGGGCCTAGCTTGACATGAGGACATCTTGATTCTCAAAATGCAGAATTTGGCGCGTAAGAAAATTTACTTCTGAAAATATGCAAGCTCGTAGTACTATTTTTCTGTGTTTGGCAGTTAGTTAATTTGGAATTTAACCTTACATGGCCTTAATTGTATCTTACGATGGTATGTACTTGGTCTGTACCTTTCAATAAATGATATTTTCAGACAATGATTTAATCATGCATTATACTCACATGCAATAAGTTAGAGAAAAATATCACCATAGCGTTAGCACGGGCAATATATTAGTCTGTTAATATCATCTTCTTGTCCCAATGCTTCATACACATTAACTTGCAAAGTTGAAAAGTTTAATAAACTAAAACATGGTAACAATGGAGATATGTATCAACTTATGATAATCATACATTAGCAACAAGTAGTGGAGAAAACATACTCAGAATTCTTTCTAAAATAAGAAGCCCTCTTCTCAATGGCTCCTTTTATCATGTCTTCACTAATATCACTGCTGGAAGTTTTATCCTTTTCTCCCTCGGGATCTTTTCCTGTCTCACTGGATCTTACTACTTGATCATCAGCACTGGAGGATGTTTTTTTTGAAACAGGCGTTGGTTTAGCATCATCTGGCCCTTCTTTGGATAAATTGTCATCTTTTGCATCAGCGTCCTCTGATGCATTATCATTTGTGTTTTCATCATCAGATTCAGCAAAAACCTGTTATAATACTTGGCCAAAAACAAAAAGGGCAAGAGAAAGTGAGTGATACAGAAAGCAACTAACAAAAGAAGAAAAAGGACAAAAGATTGACGGAATCTTCCAAAACAAAAGGTAACAGGCTCCATCTGGGAATAGAACTGCCACTATATCAAATATAGATATATCATATATCCGGATAACCTTGGTCCCAGTTTTTAGAGAAAATGACGACATGAATTTTCAAAGCTCGTAAGTGCTAACTTTAAATGCAAAATCAGAGCCTGGAATTTAAGATTACATAACATTAGCTGTATAAGTGTAGTAACATCGTTCTAAAAACTACCACTACCCACCAGTTTCCCCTTAATTTTGAATTTACTGTGCAGAACATAATATGTCTGAGCACCATCCTATGCCTGCTAGTAGATAATGGTCTGCATATTTCTTAAAGGAAAAAGGATGGATTAAAGAATTTTGCTGTCAGCAGTTGGCATAAATAAACAAATCACTTGGAACACGAACACAGTGGGTTTGGATAAATAGTCTAATAGAGGGGGTAGTAAACTATATTATATACTTCCAAATTCATCTGGTTCCATCAGAGGACTCAAAAACTGAATAGATTGAATACTTATGTACAGGCCCCAACAATTTTTTATCAGAATATTTTCATCTTGTTAAAAAAACCATTTGGTAAATCTGTAGAATTAAGAAGTATGCACAATGCTCAGTTATAGTTTTTCCCACATTTTTAGAAAAAAGAAAGATCATCTAAGAGTATGAAAATTTGTATGTATAGAAAAACCATCGCAACACTTTAAAAGGAATACCTCTGTAAACCGCTGAACATACCTTGTCTACACATTGCTTTATGAACTTTTTGTGTGCATCAAGTGAATATGTCTCCAAACCTAGGTCCTTCTCCAGTGCTCTCCTGACGCCTTCAAGGGTCAAGGAGCTGAAAAAGAAAATCTCTTGTGTAAGTGTAACACTCCTCTTTGTTAAAGCTGAAAAAGTTCAAATCCAATATCCCTCTCTACTCTGAAATTGACTCTTAGTACAAAATCAACATTAAGCCATATCACCTCTAAAGCTATAGCCAGCAGATCATACTCAAAAAAATATTAACCATCAGACTTGATCTATGTGACAGCCTGACAGGGTTTTCAGGTAGACACCCAAATGGTGGAAGTTTTTAAAAACACGCGTCCTGTCATGAAAACATGAAAAAGCACCCTTTCAGCCTTTTGTGAAAAGGCATGTTTATATGGCACCTTTAATATTTTACTTCAGTTAGTGATTGAACTTCTTAAGACTAAATATACCGTGAAAGGACAACATGTTTCTATATATGACACTCTTAGAAAATTATATAAATACATAAGAATTGTTCAAAGATGGTAGGAAAAATTCCACTAATTCTCCCACAGAAAAACATCATTGAGCGTTAGTAGTAATGAAAGAAGAAATATTATATCCTCCTCCTCTTACTCTTGCTCAGATTCACGCAGGAGCCATCACACCAAGCCCTCAAGGAAAGGCACAAGACAAGGTACTACACCAAGTATTGATCACCCCACACAAAACAACAACGCCCTCTGTTTCAAAAGGCAGCACCTCGGCACCAGGCGGAGCAGCATTGCGTCGCGTAGCACCTAGGTGTTTTTTCACCAAGAATGGTTTAAGATTTCATCTATGTATGGAAGTTTGACTAATTGGACATGGAGATAAATATGGCCAAGGAACAGTTATGAATGCATGATAACGTCAGATTTTTTTGGTTTCAATATTCCAATTTTTCTTTACTTAACTATAATTATAGCCATCTGCAAAATTACAAGTGCCTAGGCAATGCCGTCACCTAGGCAGAGCCTGACAGTCTAGCACTTTTTGAAACACTGACAACACTCAACATTAAAATCATTGCCTCCCTGTGAAGAACTGAAATGCAGATTCAGGACAACACAAAAGCAATCAGCGTAAATTGAAGACAAAGGGTAAAAATCCCAACTTGGGTTCTACTGGAAAACAGGATAACTTCTCAATCACGGCATATCTGGGATTACAACAGGCAGGCCATTGTATATAAATACACCTTGACAGTGCAGTAATCAAGTTTAACAGACGAAACGACAAAATTGAAGGAAAGAATGAGCTGGACACAACAATAAAAATGGAAAACAACTTCACGCCACAGCATAACGGCCCACCAACTGCCGCCATCAGGTTCCTATAAACGAATCAGTACGAAGAAATCTCTGACGTCTAGGAGTTGCCGGCTGCTGCTGAGACCCGCACCGCCCATTGAGAAGACCCTGGTTCAGGATTCATCACCACCTCTTGTCGCTCGACTTCTCCTCCTACCCACCCGGCCACCACGACAGCATAATAAGAAACCCCGCCCGCCCCACTACTCCAAAAGCTCAAAACCCTCCCCCAGTGCACGAACATCCGATGCAAACAACGCCCGACCAACCGAGAAGGGCAGCAATTCCAGACGCCAGCGGCAGCCGCGGCACGGACCTGAGCCCTAGGCCGCGCAAAACCCTAGGGGGGGGGACAGGACGGGCGCACCAGCCCGAGGAGGCGGAGTAAGGGGAGGGAGGTGTGCTCACTCGGCCTGCTTCTTGAAGTCGGGGACCCGGGCGCGCATGGCCTTCTCGATCTCCGCCTCCCTCTCGCGCGCCGCCCCAGCGGTGGCGTCGGCGGCGTCTCCCATGCGGTGCCCCGGGGGTGGCCGCCGCTTGCTGCTGCTGGCTGCTTCTGCCCCCGTCGCTCGTGCTCGGCTGTCGGCTCTGCCGTTTTCGGTCTCGCCGCAGAAGGAATGGAACACGCCGAGCACGGCTGCCGGGTGATTTGAGGTGTCGTGAGCGTTACGTTGGGCTGGGCCGGGCCCCCACCCAACGCGACGCTGAGTGTTAGAATGGTGGGCCGGGCCCCAGCGCCCTCCATCCCCCGGCGTATATGTATCTGGGCCTATCCTTGCCGGTTAATTACACCAGCTTGCCACTGGATATATTGTGGCGGGCACGAGCCCCCCTCGCCTCATCCTGCGCCACCACCCCCCCCCCCCGGCGGCGGCGACGACTCTACCTGACCTGGCCTGCGGCCGCCCGCTTTCCCAGCCAGCACGCCATCCAGCCGCCGTCGCCATAGCCGTTGTCCCTCTCTGATCGTCGGGTCTCGGCCAGATCCGGGGGCACCGGGCTCCGCAGAGGCCCTAGATTGCGTCGCGTGGGATGCCGCGCGACTTGTCGCGGTCGCGGTCGCCGCCGCGCCGGCGCCGGCGGTCGCCGTCCCCCGCGCGGTACCACGGCCGGAGGGGGCGCAGGGACCGAAGCCCGAGCCCCGTCCGTAGCAGATCCCCCTATCGCCCCGCGTATAGGTGACCTCAGCTACCCTGTCGCACCACCACAGAAATCTGGCGACTCTTTTTTATTTATTTATTTTAGGTCGTACTGTAAAAAAACATGAGGCGATGCTAATCCGCTTATGGAATTTTTGTACTGTATAGTTTATTTGATGGAAATGGGACGTGCGCTTCTGCTTATACTTATTGGATCTATCAATTGTTGTTTGAGCTAGCTAGTGTGGTAGTATGTTGTGGTATACCATATTTCAATAAATTATGTTTATGAAAATGTGCGATGTTGATGATGCTTGAGAACGATACAGATTTCCAAGGAAAAAAATTACTCCGGTTTCCTTTGCTGCACAGAGTGGAAATCAGCATGTAATGAGCAGATGATGCTTAGATGTAGTTATGCCATGTTTTGCTTTACTTGCCTGTACGGACTAACAAGAGTTGCTTTCGTAAAAAGCATGGAATCCACAAAGATTTTACTCTGTGCTGTATTGCTGTGGAATGCTCCACCCCCAAAGGTTATTGTAACAGTGTCTGAGGTAACTGCTTCGCCCGCATTTTAGGGCTTCAGGAGCTGACGGTAATTCCTTGTTTAATGCTGTTATGCCCCTAGTTTTATCCTCACAGTGCTAATCTTTGTACTGCAGAAGGAGGAGCCCTTCACATTCCCCAAGAAGGCGCAAGAGCCGTTCTCCGTCTCCTAGGAGGCGCAAGAGTCGGTCTCCATCACAAAAGCGTTACGGAAGAAAGAGAAGTCCGAGTGTCACTAGCTCTCCAATCACCGCATCTCAAAGTTCCCACCTTGGGTTGGCGGAGAATAAGAATGCTACTGATAAGCAAAGGCTAGAAGAAGAAAAGAAAAGGTGGGAAGTATCTGCTTTGCTACATAGTCCAGATTATTCCTTCTACAGACCAAACTATTAACTGCTACACCATTTCCTGTACCTCTTCTGCGATGTTGATAATGAATTTTGTACTAATTAGCTGCTGTTTGCACCAGAGTATATTTCAAGGTCAGCTCTATTTGACAATCTGCCTATCTATTTTTCAGAGTACATCTGCTGCCGTTTTATTATTGCACTTTCAAAGTAATAATGAAAAAAAACTACTTGAGAAAATGAGAATATGAATATTGGATGTGGGTCACTTTGGTTTTATAAAACAATTGCAATTCCAAATTTTGAATTCTGTAGGAGTTCCTGCTTTGCTAGAAATTGTGGCTTTCAGTGTAGCTAGCTCCAAAGAAATCATCAGTGGTGGACCTAATGAATTGTAACTTTCCTGTCAAAAAAGAGCATTGGAAATAAGTTGTCTGTTCTCAAAAATAATGTGTTGGATGTAACAAAATAGTTTGCAACTCTGTCCGCAAATTTAAGCTGTTTCTGAGTAAGATAGTATTTTGCCATGTGGTATGTACATGTCCTTTTTACTGTCTACTTTGATTGCTGTTAAAAGGTATTTGTGGAGTTTGTTTTCAATTTGAGTTTGTTGTGTTGAATTAGTATCTGTGTTCCAAGAATTAATTAGAACATTCCTATTTATTCCAGGAAGTTGATTTCGAACATTTTCTTTAACAGTGCTCAATAGAATTTTGTGAAAGAAATAAAAGAAGGGTATGTGCAAAGTTTAACTGGTACCATTGATTAAAATCTGTAGCGGGTTATAGTAGCTATCCTACTCATGACCTGGGAAATTTTGTATTAGTTTTTTGTCTAAGCCGAAATCTACAGTAAAACTACTGCATAATTTTTTTTAGTGACTATATATTTGAGCAGAGATAAGTTGTTGCCAGGATTACATCATATGTTGCTTGGAAAGAAATCTTTTGATCGCAGCTATTCAGTTACGTTTGCTTTTGTCATGTAGCTGAACTATTTTTTTGTAGGAAATAATCTCATATGTCTGTTTATGTTTATTTGAATGCCAATGGAGCGGCTGCTATATATGTTCCGTTGTGTTTTGGGTATAAAAGTTACTTAGTATTAGTATTTAGTACACTTTAGTGCCCTTTCTTCTTGGCTTCACTTACTGTGTGTTAAACTTCACTGTGAAGACAATGTCATTTTAGCTAGGCCGTAGTACAATAGTTTGAGAATGTCTAAGTTGGTTTGATCACTGCATTGTAATGATATTTTTAGAAGGTAAGTAGACCAAAAAGGCTGCATTACAACGATCTACTGTGGTGTCATCTCAGTTCACTTCTTTCTTGTGTTCTAAATCTATAATGCAGTGAGATTTAGCTTGTTTCTGTTAAATTTAAGCCATAGTGATAACCTGTCGTTTCAAAGTGTCCAAAAATTATTCTTGCTGTTGCAGTTCCACTACTAAGTAGTATTGTGCAATATATTGTATAATTGCTTTGAAGTTCGAACATTGACTTTGATTGGGCATGTAGCGTGCAAGAATATTCTTTAGCTGGAATATTGAAATGCTTCATGATAAGCTCTAAAACTGCCACAAGTTACTTGACATTCTTCTCTACAGGCTTTACCGAAGGAAGCTACTGCTATAGTTCCACTTGTTATATTTGATGATGCAATTGGTGATCCTTTATCTACTCTTGACCAGTTTTGATAATTCGTTTTTGGATCTGGAACGTACTAGAGGTATGCCTGAAAATGCATTAGCTTGTAGTCAAAACTATGCTGATGAAAGGCATAGTAGATCATAGATAGTGTTAAAATTTTAAATCATGTGCTCTGTTTGGCTGCTTTTTTGGCCTCTAAGAGTTAAATAAAATCGGCATTGGCCATGCCTTTCCCTAGTTCATCTCATTAACTTGCTATATCACCTGCAGGCGACAAAAAGAAGTTGAACTGAGACTATTAGAGGAGGAAACGGCAAAAAGAGTTGAGCAGGCTATTAGGAAAAAAGTTGAGGAGAGTTTGAATTGTGAGGAAATTAAGCATGAAATACAACGGCGAATTGAGGAAGGGCGAAAAAGGATATTTGAGGAGGTAGCGATCCAGATTGAGAAAGAAAAGGAGGCAGCTTTAAATGAAGCCAGGCAGAAAGCGGTAAGCGAAGTTTAGCCATATGTTTTTCTCCGGCCTTTCTTTATGTTACGTAATTATAAGAGTTACTTTGCCATTTTGTTTTGAACGGTACATGGAACTTCGAATAGTCTTGTTATGTTCCTGCTGCTAGATTGCTATGTTCTTGTTGCAACACGATGCAGAGACCCAGCTAAGGGCATTTATTCACTGGGGTTTTGTGAATGCAGGAACGAGAAAAACAGGAGCGGGAGGAGCAAGAGAAGAAGCTTGAAGAAGAACGAAAGAAAGCCGAAGAGGCATTGATGAAAGAAGCGATGGAACAGCAGCAGAAAGAGCTAGAGCGGTATCAGGAGCTAGAGAGGCTTCAGAAAGAAAGGGAGGAGGCCATGAAGCGGAAACAGATGGAGGAAGAGCAGCACAGGCAGAACCAGATGAAGCTGCTGGGCAAGAACAAGTCGCGGCCAAAGCTGTCGTTCGCTCTTGGAATGAAGTAGCATCTGGTTCACCATAGTGAAACTAGCATTTTAATTTATCTGTAACCGTGAATCTGTGTATGAAACCGCCCATGTGTTCCGCAGACAATTGCAATGTGTTAATTGTTCTTGATCTGCTGCGTGAGGTGTGCGTCTCAATACTGTCGTGGTGCATCATATTCTTCAGCCACTCCTTTTCTGTTTCGTTGAACGTTGCGTAGGGACAAAACCGCTACCATATTTGGTATTAAGGGTATAGCTGTATAGTTGACTGACGGCATTTAAGTACTTGAAATACAGAAGATCGTATGATGTGTAAAAAGTTCGTAGAAATTTTGCATTTCACCACACATATACAGGGATTTTAACCCTGCATTCTCAGTGTTTCGTTAGCGAATCACAAATAAGCCCTACACACGATCAAAGAAAAACTGATTTGCTAAATGATGTTAAAATATTCATGAAATGAGAATTTGATTTCAAAATGGTATTGGGGAAGAAGCACAACAAAAATCCACTAGTTTGGCTAGATTTCTTATGGCATGACTCATAAGTGCATGACACATTGACACGGCAAAATTCCTATTAAAAAAACACAACCAAATCCGATCAACAATATCGTAAGCCATATAATCAAATGTTATTTTACATAAATAAATTTAATTCTCAAGGTGCAAAGAGTTTTCAAAGGGTTCTCAAAAATTCGAGATAGATCTAATTAGACTTTTTTTTCCTTTTTTACGAATTTTATGTTTTTTCCACTATGGCATTTTTTTCCACGATGGAATATAGAGCGGACTAGTTAAAAAAAGAAAATCCTATTTAGGATAATAATTGGATAATAGAGCCTCTACCCTGTCAACGGATAGCGAGAGAACAAAATCTTGGACATGTCTACAAGGGAGAGTGTTTTGGGCTCAAGTTTTTGTTAGTCAATACTCTCAATTATTATAATAGGCATCTCTTTTGTCTTCCTTCCAATCATAATCTTCCTCCTCTTAGCTATGAACTTCTCTACTATGGTCACATTGCCTCGTCCACGAACTCTAGTCTCTTGCGAGTTGCAACTCTCATCACCATTCACCAGCGGTGCACAATAATTTATCTAATTTTGCCATTATATCTAATTTGTCTAATTTTACCTTAGCCATGACCATCCTCCTCCATCCCGATCGTTGGCACCAAGCCACACCCATCAACCAAATAGTCAAATACCACTATCAAGGTAGTTTACCCTTATGACCTCCCTCTAATCAAATGAAATCCAAATGCCAAAAAAAAACTTTATCTGAGAAGCTTTTATCCAGAAGAGGGGAGAAGAGCAGAATTTCATCTCTGAGAGAAATATGAGTAGTGTTTGTATATCTGTTGAAATATAATTGTTTAAACCTCTATCTTATCCAAAATAAGCACAGAACATTTCAAGTAAATGAAGTCTGGAATTCTACCAAGGAGGAAAGGAAGAAAGAGAGCCAGCCAGCCAGGCTCCACTGCCCAGTGTGCATTCCTCTCACTGCAGATGGGTCCCACGCCAACTCGGGCGAGGTTAGCCACGGAAGTGGGGTCCGCAACCTCAGCACGCGCAAACACTCGCTTTCCCAAGCAAGCGAGCAGCTTTTCGCACTGCGCACTCCACACTCCCATCCCCACGCCAGCCACGCCGCGCCGGCGAGCAAACCAATCCAGCAATGCCGGCGGCCGATCCCCCCGCCGCCGCGGACGCGGCGTCCGATGAAGGCGCGCCTGCCCGCGCACCCACGCCGCGGCCTCCGCCCCGCCCCCTCTCGCTCGCCTCCGCCCTCCCCTTCTGGTTCTACCTCGCCGCCGCCGTCTCCCTCGTCGCGCTCCTCCTCCCCCGCATCTCCCCTGGCTCCTCCTCTCCCGCGCCTCTCCCACCCCTCCTCCGCGGGCACCTCGCCTCCGGCAGCGTCCTCAAGCTCGATCCAGCCCCCGGCCTCTTCGCCGTGACCTCCCGCCCCGGCGGCGGCGGCCCCGCGCCCCGCGTCCTCATCCTCCCGGGCCTCGCCGCGGGATCCTTCTCCTTCCGCCGCGTCCTCTCCTCGCTCTCCTCCCGCGGCGTCCTCTCCGCGGCGCTCGACCTCCCCGGCCAGGGCCTCTCCCCAGCGCCGCCCGCCGCGCCCGCGCCCGCGCGGACGAGCGTTCTCCGGGAGATCATGGACCGCGGCGTCTTCCACGCCTTCGAGCACCTCGTCCAGACCGGCGAGGTCCCGTACCAAGAGGAACCGGCTGCCCCGCCGGCGCCGTCCCCGCACGCGCCCGCCGAGGCGGCTGCAGCCGTCGCCCGAGCCGTGGAGGCTCTCGGCGTGGCTCCCGTCCACCTTGTGCTCCACGACTCCGCGCTCGCGGCCGGGGCCGCGTTCGCGTCGGCCAATCCGGGAGCCGTCCGGAGCATGACGCTGATCGACGCCACCGTGGCCCTGCCGGCGTTTCCGGCTGCGGTGTTCGATGTGCCCGTGCTTGGTAGACTTGTGCTGCGTGTGCCGGCGCTGTTCCGTGGTTTGGTGCGGCTGTGCTGCGCGCGGGGGTTGGGGGCCGAGGAGGCGGAGGCACACCGGGCGGCGATGCAGGGGGAGGGGAGGACACAAGGGGTGATTGAGGCTTGGAAGGCGATGAATCACAGCTTTCAGCTGGGGGAATGGAGGGGTTCTTCAGACGAGGTGAGACGGCTGCCGATGATGGTGCTATGGTCAGGTTCTTGGTCAGATATGTGGATTGATGAGGGGAAGAAAGTGGTTGCTGCATTGCCGGATGCCAAATTTGTCTACCATTCGGGTGGCCGATGGCCTCAGGTCAGTTTGATGATTTAAGCTTAGTTTGAATTGAGCATTGAACAAAATTTAGGAGATGATCAACATTGGGCACTTCATAGTCCAGACTCCGCATCTGACTGATCTGCCCCTAGACTGATCTTCCCCATCCTGTTATGAATTTTCAGTGAAATTTCTTTAAGACATTTCTTTTAGTAACATTTGTGATGTGATGATCGGTGAAAGATGCCAATCATTCTAAGAATAGGTGGTACTTGTCAGTAGTGAATCTCAAGCAATCATTGCTAATTTGGTGTTTGCCATCTCAGTATAACATAAAGTGCCAAGGTGAGATGATGATTTTGTTATTTTCGTTCCTTTGCTCAGGAGGATGTCTCGGAGGAAATATCAGGGCTGATAGCAGATTTTGTGACCTCTTCTGAAGAAGCATCAGGTGGTCGAATCGAGTAGCCTGTTATATGACATCCTATGAGTTCACAGCCATGGTCAAGGATCAAGATCTTGGATTTGAAAATGCCTTGTGTGCATACATATGGCCCATTCAAACAAGAAGATGACTCTTCCTCAGACAATTTGGTAGCTCCTGCTGCTAGCATGAAACACTTACCTAAGGGCGGACATCATGTTCATGTACTATATCTTCTTTAAAGGATAGTTTAACAGATGCACCCATAGAGCTCTTGGGTTGATTTTGAAGTTGATGCAGTGATGAGTATTATTAATTAAGGCTTTTTTTCAGAAGAGTTTCTGCTTGCGGCATCTGTACTGAGTTTCTGACTTATACCGGCTTTGTTGCTAAATTGGTACCGATCCTTGCTGTCTTGCTTGAGTAGTTGAGTTGTAAAATGGTGTGGGGTGGGGTGCAGACTCATGCTAGTGTTCAATTTTTTTTATCAAACATGTCCTATTCTAGTAATGTATTCATTTAAGCAGTACTTTGAAGACATTATATTTTGTGCAATTGTTTCCTGAGGTGCATTCATTCATGCAATGATTGTTCCTATGAAATTCCTGCCATATTCTTTTGCTCCAACAAGACCTAGGTCTGAGCTACAATTTTGAGGTCTTGAGCTGTGCCCATTCTGGGATTTAAATTCCCAGGTGCCTTGAAAATGGTTTGGTTCTGCTTTTCATTTTATGTGTGCACTCCCCCTTGAAATCACAATGCCAAGCTTGAAAGCTATACCATAACCTTCATTAACACGGCTAACAATTTATTTCACTAAATTGATTTCCTACCAAATGAATTATCACATGGAATTACATCAAGATTTATGTCGAGCCTGTGGCGATTGCCCTTCTTGATGTGTATTCCTAGGAAACAGAAGCTCATGTATTTGTTTCTCTGCGCTGAATTCTGAAGTGGCCTGCAGTTCAAAAGGTTCAGGAATCAGAACCACATGAAAACGCAATGCAAATAGCCAAATACCTTCTTTTCAGTCAACATTTGTTTTCAAGTGGTTGTTTTAAGAATCCAGTTTCAGTGTTATATTTTTTTGAGAACATGCTAAATGTCAATGTGTATTTACTGATGCTGATGTAAGTGGGTTCATATATTCAGAATGTGAGAAGCAGCACAGACCTTTGTTGGGAAAGCAAATCTCAATGTCTGAACTTGAGTTCCTGAACACACTCTCAAGTCAAATCCAAGGCAGTCCACTCCAATCACCGCTGCTTCCTGCATAGTATAACCAGGCAGTGTTTTCAGTACTAAGTTGAGAGAGATGTGCTTCAATTCCCTAATGTCCAGTCTTGAAAGGGGGTGATGCAATCATCCCGAAGAAACCTTACCTCTACTTGAATGGCCTTGCACCTCCAGCATAGCGATTTCAGAGCCTGTGCGATCTTGTCTCCACCAGCTCTCAGGCGCGATATTATGTTCGGTGCGGAATGCGCAATGATGTCTGGCCTAGCTTTGCGGTATTCTTCGATCTTTACCTTTGGCTACAGGTAGAGACTTTAAACTATGATCAGCAAATGCATAATACCAGTACTAAAGTTTGGTAACAACTCATATTGTGAAGTTAGAATTATGGAGGAGTGCTAGAAGTACATGCCTCGGTTCCATATGCCGTGATCAACTCAATGCTGAGGACCTCAACCTTGAAGAAGGTGGCACCGCTCTCCTTTTTATCTTTCTGTGCCTCATCACCTGCATTAAATTTAGAAACTTGTAAGAATCACCGTAGTTTTGTAAAATGTGGATATCTGCTGAATATAATGTTGAATTCCAGGTTTATTGCGGTCTCTACTTGATAAATGCTTGGCAACCATGGTGCTCTCTTCAGCAAAGGCAGGCCTCAGCTGACCCTCAACAACAAGGCTTGCAGGTGGCCGGTCCAGCCAGTCTATATTAGACTTGGTTGCAGTCTGGAATGGAATTAAGAGAATTGTTGGCAACAGAACATGGTAATACATATACAAATTACATATACCAAACCAAAATCATGTACCTCTACAATCATCCTTGCAAAGTACAATGGATGGCACGAATTCACGGTCTCGAGGTTGGACCAGCTTGGTAGATCGTCATCTTCATCGTCCTCACCATCATCATCGTCTTCATCATCAACAGCAAACACACCCTCCTGCACATTTTCAGACATGTAGGTTGATCATCAACCCCTCTAGAGTTCGGACAGGTAAAGTCAGCAGCTTGAGAATTATTTTCACCACGTCGTTGAAGTCATCGTCAAAATCACTTTCCTCATCGTCCTCCGAGCCGTCATCATCCTCATCGTCATCGTCATCTTCTTGCGCAAAATCTGTGGCGGAGGCCGCTGCAAGATCCAGGTCGGCAAAGACCTGTGTGTTATCCAACCCAATGATGACATGCTGCATCCATGAACCAACAACATGAACCGGTCGGCTCATCAGACTGACAAATTCATGAAGTGATGGAACAGGGGATGGAGGAAATTGGATGAACAGAGCCGTCACCGCGATCTTGTCCTCGCCCATGATGCTCTCCAGCAGCGCGTCCTCGTTGTCGACCTCGAAGTAGATATCTGAGAGGCAACAAGCAGCTTCAAGAGGGAAGACCAGAGCGTGCACCAAACCAACAAGTTACAGGAGCTGCCAGCTGCATTGCGTCAGCCGTGGAGCTCGGTTGGCGATGGCGTACCTCCGTTCTCGTCGGTGAGGTAGGGGAACTCCGGCAGGATGATCCGCTCGTGGACGCCGTCGCCGACGAGCGTGGAGATCATCACCGTCGCCTTGTTGTTCACCTGCACGGGCACGCGCTGATTCCCTTAGCATTTCTTGGTCAGCGATTGAGTGAAAACAGAGCCAGACTGCCAGAGAAAGCGGTCTGGGTGCTGCCATCAGGTGGCGACCTCGACGATTGTGCGGGCAGACTCGGCGTCGGTCAGGTGGGCCGGCTCCCCGTCGTCCAGCTTCGCCGCCTCGGGAATGTCCTCGAACGGGTGGTACCGGCCCCTCGCCGGCAGCTCGTCCATGTGGTCCGGCGCCGACGCGACGGCCCTGCACCAGCCAACAGCCATCCCATCAGTCACCTGGCGGCTCCACCACCAAGGCTCTGCCCGCGCGCGATCAGGACATAACGTACCGGCAATGGCGGACGCGGCCGCCCCGGCGCGCGCGCCCATTGCCCCACCAGGCGTGGCAGCGGCAGCGGGAGGGGAGGCTCTGGCACCGGAGCGAGGGACCCGGGCTGGCGGTGGCTCGCCTCCTCGCGAGGGCGAGGCTAGGAGCGCGGCGGGCGGAGGGGAAGGGGGAGCACGAGGGGTCCGGCGCTGCAGCGGTGGCAGCCGCCGGCAGCATGGTATACCATGGAAAGGGAGGCGCGGCGGAGATAGTATGTTTAGATAGTTTTGGGTGGCGCGGGCGCCGGCCTCTCGCTCCCTATCCCAAAAACCGGAGCTGACGCGAATAATGCTCGAGGATGACGACGGGCCGGGGGGCATCTTCTTCGTGAGGTCTCGATGGGCTGCGGGTTGCGTGGGCTGATAGTGTGTGGGTTACGACTTACGACTTGCAGGTGGCAGCCTAGTCGATTGTATAGAACATTTTTTTTACTATACTACTGTCTTTCAAAAATGGAAAAAAATAAAGATTGTATGGAGTGCATTGACTTTGAAGGTCAATACATTTCACTTGATGCACATCAAGCTCCCACTACCACCAACACATGTGTATTCATATACCCCGAACAATAAAAACTTAAAAGTAGTAATGTAAAACATATGCTTGTATGTTACTATAACTAGTTACGGCAAGTTCTAGCCAGAACATGTGGAGACTAGATTTGTAAACGTCTTGTAGAATAAAGTGTCATTTCACTATTTAGATGGATCCACGAGCAATCTATTTTTATCTCTCATGTTTTCCATCATCCTTATGCTCTTTGGATTTCACCAAACTTATCCTCTTCGAGCCCAATATCACCGCCCGCCTCCTTTTATATAGTCAAGGCGGTTCTATCTCACCTCCTTACTCCCAGAGTGCTCCTCGGTACAATCATATTATCCTCAAGATTATTATCCACTCCAACTCTGAATTCTTTCACCACCACTTTGAAGACGGCAAATCCGAACATCACCTTTTTAGTCTCACTCACTTGGTTGCGTCCCACACTTTTGTCTAGCTCGTTACATGAAGGGCTCTACAAAATCGACATGCTAGTCATATAGAGGTCTTGTAACCGGTTGTGACAAGATCAAACTCTCTCTCTCTTCTTACTCTTTCATCCACATTAATTTTTGACGAATCATCTTGGCTTCGATTCAGGCTGAGATCTTGATTTTATTTCGCTTTTTCTTATGATTGCGTTTTTGACCAATAATTAATTTTATAATTAGATCGATATATCTGAGTAACAAATGATTAGTTTTCTTATTTCCCCAAATTTGAAACGTATCCAGCAAAAGAGGAATCATCGAAGGTGAAGCAAATAATTACCGTAGCAGTAGCCCGGAAAGAACACATGCGTACAACAAACTTAAATGTGATCCTACGGTAAATCCTGTTCCGATTCCAAAATTCAAACTTGATTTCAAATTCTGAAATGTCTGAGTAGTAAAACCCGAATTGAAGGAGCAGCTAGATCCAAAACCCAGTCGAAAGCTCCATACCTCTCTGCTCATAAATGCTGTAAGCTTGCAGATTCTAGAATTTATTATAAATAAAGAAAGGAAAAAAGAAATCCGCATCCCCCACTCGTCCGTGCGTGAGTGCGTGCCACCCGGCCCAATCCCATCCGTCCCCTCGCCTCCCCCCGCTCCCACACACGAATCCACCCACCCCGCCGCCGCCGCCGCGATGGACGCCGGCGAGGCGT
This sequence comes from Panicum hallii, assembly GCF_002211085.1. Lineage (NCBI taxonomy): Eukaryota > Viridiplantae > Streptophyta > Magnoliopsida > Poales > Poaceae > Panicum > Panicum hallii. The sequence continues at coordinate 38,600,226 of NC_038049.1, read as the reverse complement.
CGGAGCTCCAGGCGCGGCTGGCCGCGGCCGTGCACGCGCTCAACCACGACGCGGACCCCTCCGCGCGCCTCGCCGCCAACCAGTGGCTCCTCGCGCTGCAGCGCTCGCCGCAGGGGTGGGCGGTGGCCACCGCGCTCCTGGCCGCGCCGGACCCGCCCCCGCCCGCCGACCTCCTCTTCTTCGCCGCGCAGATGCTCCGCCGGAAGATCCAGGCCCCCGGCCCCGCGCTCCCCGGGGCCGGCCTGGCGCCGCAGCTGCTCGACGCGCTGCTCCTCGCCGCGCGGCGGTTCTGCGCCACCCCGGCCCCGCGCCAGCTGCTCACGCAGATCTGCCTGGCCCTCTCCGCGCTCGCGCTCCGCGCCGAGGGCGGCGTCGACGGCCTCTTCGCGCGGTTGCCGCACCTGCCTGCGCCCGCGGTGCTGGAGCTGCTCACCGTGCTCCCCGAGGAGGCCGCGCAGGACCAAGCCGGCGACACGGGGGTCGACGCCGCCGCGCGGTGCCGGTTCACGCGCGAGCTGCTCGCCCACGCGCCCGCGGTGCTCGAGTTCCTTCACTCTCAGTCAGAGAAGGTGCCTGCCAACGACGACGGGGTGCCCCTCCACGAGCGCAACCGCAGAATCCTTCGGTGCCTACTGAGCTGGGTACGTATACGCGCACTGCCCTCTCCTTTGCTCCGTGATCAGCAGCGTTCTGCTCTAGCTCGCTCGACTGCTGACATAAAACCAATGGCATAGGTCCGCGTGGGATGCTTCTCGGAGACGCCGGCCACCACGCTTGCCACACACCCACTTCTCACGTTCGCGTTCAACTCGCTGCAGGTGCCAAAAATGCAGCCTCCGCTTCCTTATAAGCAATGAAAAGTGTACTTTGAGGAATTACTTGTGCACTCAGCTGCTCACACGCTGTTTTGTTGCTTTGTGGCTAATGAAGGTGCCCTTCTCGTTTGATGTGTCCATAGAGGTTATGACTGAGCTTGTTAGCCAGCACCAAGTAAGTTCAATTCTTCTGCATTCTGATTCGTGCTACTTTGTTGCTTACTGCGTTGGTCCAATCAAATCATCTACTAACATCTACTGTTCAGTTTTTGTATGAAGTAGTAGTTGAGCTGTATTTTGTTACCCAAAATGGTTTATTCCTAGAACTTCTTTGAACTTACATTCTGCAATGTTCAGAGCTTCAGTTAGACAGTGAGGTCTATTCGCCTTGGATATCTATGTGTCGTGAAGTTTAATACAGGAAGTGTTGCTATGAGTAAATTCCTGTTCTCTATCTTCTTTCTACACGCAGAGGGGGCATACCCTGTTTCAAATTTCACAAAATAGAACCCAAGAAGTCACAGGTCCAGGTCTTAGAATTATACATTCCAGAGTATATGTAGGAATAGGAACAAGTACATGCTGGCCTAGCTCAAATGCATATAAATCATCTACTGAATAACTAGGAAAACTGCAATGAGAACTAAAGTACATAGCTCATTGACCATGTCCTTGGTCAAACTTTGGCAGTATAATTGTCCCACGAATTCCTCTGGCAGTCATTGTCTCCTTAAGCACTACCCAAACTTTAGTGTTTCGTTTATCTTCTGCCCTGGGTGTCCAACACAAAAATCCATCCTCACTGTTACTGGTCATGAGTCTTGGCACATCAAGCTGCATCACTTCAAAGTTTGAGTAGTTTTCCTCCGAATCATCTGCATATATATATTGTTATTTCATTATTCTTTGACAATATGCGATAAATCTTCTCTATATAAAGCTCTGATCTTGGATATGCCAATATATATGAGTTTTATTTCTTTCACATTCATTAATTAATGCAATTTGGTGGGATGAGAAACTTTAGTGCTATGATATGAAGTACGCATTTCTCTTTCTTATTCCACTGTCTGATGATGTGTATTGAATTGACCTGTTTAGGGGTCATCTTCTTTATCATGCGATGATAAGTACCATAAATAGAATCCTTAACTGGCAACAGCTTCTGTTTCCATTTTTTTCCCTTGATTTTTTTTGGGTATCCTAACAACTACAAGCTGTTTTCAACTTATAATAAAGTTTTTGATTCATTTTGCTGTCTGGTCGCAGGAGTTACCTGAGGCCTTTCTAAGTAAGATGCCTTATATAAGGGAAGTTCTTCTCCTACCGGCTCTAGCCAACAGAAGTGAGAAGATCATTGCTGGTCTTGCTTGTTTGATGTGTGAAGTTGGCCAAGCAGTAAGATTTGTTTCATTATACTTTAGTATGATGTCTTTCAGTATCTAAATTATAAGAAAAATCCTAATACGTCAATAGTGTGTTCGAATGGATATCTGACTTTTCGTAGAGTTAGTGGAAAGTGATAACTAATAATTGGCTGTTTCAAGGTAAGAGGAAAAGACTAACTAAAACACACTAATGCAATGTTCTAGTGCTCTGTTATCTCTAATGCTCCTAGAATTAGCACAAGGGCTGAAAGTGACGACTTCTAATATGAAATGACGTATTACCATTTAACGCATTTTTCTTTTCCTCGTGAGCTTGAATCTGGTGAACACAACCTGATAGCTGTTCAACTTTCTTAGGCACCTGCTTTGGTTGCAGAAGGGGGTAGCCAAGCACTTGCTCTCGCCGATGCACTTTTGAGGTCAATTTATTGCACTGTTTATGTGGTACTTTTCCTTGAGTTTTAATGTTTACTTTGAAGGCTTTCAAATAATGTCATACTGGAGTTCATTTCATTTTACCATTTTGCTGAAGTGCTCTTCCTCCTTTGCAGATGTGTTGCTTTTACTAGTGAAGATTGGGAAATTGCAGATTCGACCTTGCAATTTTGGTAATGACGCTTTCCTTTCCCCCCTTCATTTTCATGCATGACAATACCCTCCTTTACAATATTAAATAACAATTAGCTGATGCTCTCTGGGAGCAAATTGTGCTCTTCTTTTCTTGATTTGTATGGAGGTGTTGTTGGTCTTTTGTCTGTGCGTACTAATGTAGGATGGGGTGGATTGGTGACTGGTTACCATCTCCTATGTTGTTGTTGGGGTCTAGTATAGGCCTAGGTTTGGCAGAGGGATTTGATCTTCAACTGGAGTTCTGACAAACTTCTCGAAAGCTGTGTTTCCTTGCTAGTTTGTGGCCCATATTACTTAAAAGCTGTGTCTGACAGCTTTGTTGACCATTTCAACTTTTCTCATGTGATATTTCACTAATCTCAATTCCATTGTGGTTAACACCTGTATAATATTTGCTATGACTATTATTGATATAAGGTGCATGTAAGTGTGTAAATTGGAACATCTTCCCTATTATTCTACTGAAATGAAGTTGAATTCTTGGCATTAATGTGCATGTTTGGGATATAACTAATTGTATTTTTATGTTGAAACTCTGCAGGTGCAGTTTGGCACATTTTATTCTTGGTACTGATGTAAAGACAGCCAAAAGAAATGCATCGCAAGAGTTGTTTTTGCCTGTGTTTTCATCACTGCTGGACGCTCTTTTATTTCGTGCACAGGTTTGTCTGTTTTACTTTAACTTTATGTTTTGCTCATTTTGTGTGAGTAGCTATCGTCATCCAACCTGACTCTCCTGATTAAGACATAATACTAGTATTATTGCATATTAATCTGATCTCTCATAAGTTGCATATTTAACTTATTTTTCATAATCAAGTAGGCATCTGAAGCTCATTATCTTACAAATTCACCCTTTGGTTTATATCATACTTCATGTATTGTATTTCCCTTCATTTTACTAAATCAGCAATTGCACATTGAACTTTTTCTTGTATATCTAATTGTAAGAACAGGATTTTTGAACCCAGTTGTCTCTTATGCCTTGACATTCTGCCAATTTATAGATTGACACTGATGAGCATGGCACTGATGGAGCACCTTGCATACCTGATGGACTAGCACAGTTCAGAATGAATTTGGAGGAGCTCCTAGTTGATATTTGTTTGCTTCTAGGTGCCCCTGCATATATGAACAACGTATGTGGTGTTTGCTGAAAGATTGCCTATGACCCATTGCTAGCACACATCTGATTACATGTTTATGGTTTAACAAATGTTCTAACATGCTTCTTTCCTTTTGAACTCTATTTAGGATAAGTATGGTGTAAGAACACTAATAGCAATTTTGTGTATGTATCCAAGAAATGGCCATCGTTTACAAAAAGTGCGCAGTCCTTTTCATGGTAGATTTCAGGAATAACTGACATAACAAATGTGAGTTAAAAGGGAAAAAAAGTTGCATGACTTAATATTTTTAAGAATGAAGAGAGACTTGGTTGCTAAAGATAATCTATTCAGGTCAGTTGCTAAAAAAACTTGACACCTTTATGCCCATTATGTATTTTATTTATGTTTGATTTTGTTATGTCATGGTCATGACGTACAGCTCTTATTATTGATAACTGATATCATTTTAAACCTTTCATGTCAACGATTAATTTGCCATTTTTCTTCTGCACATTCAATGAGGCTATTGTGCTTAAAACTATGTGTTCTACTTGTATGTTGTATTATATTCAGCTCTTTTCTCGTGGTTGGGACTTCTCAAGCCAATCAGTTCCTTGGAAGGAGGTGGAAGTTAAGATGTATGCACTTAGCATGGTAAGTTTATACCACTTGGTAAAAATTGCTAATTACTGTCATAAGATGCAAATAACATTTGAATCTCACGGCTGATACTAAGTTTGTTGCTGTTTATGTGCTTATTCTCAGAATTCTGTATCTGATCACTTCCTGCTAGACCTTCTTTTAGATTGTTTGATATTATTTCCATCTCTGAAAGAAGCTTATATCACTTAACATCAAGCTGGCACTTCAAACTTTTGTGGGAACTTGTTGCATTTCAGAGGGTTCAATGGATTGTGTAATATCAATTTAAATGGGCCATAAGTAAAATCCATCCTATAATTGTTTTGGAACCAATCAAGAGGATGGTTTCCTACTTTTGGAGTGAATGACGTTATGTGTGTTTTGCATGCTTCAATTCTGTAACATTCATGTTCTGAAAGTTCTAACTTCTTCCCTCCCTCATTTTGCTATTGCTTAAACATGGGCATATCTTTGTATGTTTGGATACAAATCATATAAACATGTCAGGGAGAGCGTGTTTGATCTATATGCACAAAAACTGTTGAATTTCAGGTTGCTGACACAATTTTACAAGATGAAAGCCCATTCGATTTTTCGATGATAATGCATTTTGTGAACATTCTGTCCAGCAGAACTCCAGTTGAACTGAATGGAAGTTTATTCATGGTAGGACATCCTCAATATGCTTCCAGAGTTTTTTTAGTTATCTATCAGATTTTTTCTTTATTTTTAATTTGTGAAGCTAATTTTTTTTCTGTATTTCCCTAAATGTCAAGGTATACAAATCTTTTGGTGATGTAATTGGTTCTTACTCAAAGTGGCTATCGTCTTCTCAAAGTAACATTAAACCCTTACTGTAAGTATTTTGAATGTTTATGAAGATTAAAGATTCTATTTATTCAGTATGGCTGTTTAATATGTTTTTTTATCATTATGTTCAGCCTATTTTGTGCATCAGGAATTTCAAAATCTGTATCATCAAATGCTTGCTCCTTAGCCTTGCGCAAACTTTGCGAGGATGCTTCTTCATTCATCCACGAACCTCAGAATCTTGAAATTCTTTTCTGGATTAGTGAGGTAACACTCTCTCTTCTACTTTACCAAATTCATTCGACCATGATATTCTAGATGGTAGCGGTCATAACTAAAGAGAATATATGATGGCACTTTACCTATATCAAATTATATTCTGACATGTCAACTTAGTATTAAAAAGGTTGCTGAAAATATTTCATTGATTCTACCGTCATGTATCCTTCCTTTCTAAGACATGATCATAGGGAACATTGTTACTTAGGTATGAACCAGTAGGCTGCAGGAGAATTCTCTTGGGGGCTGTTTGTTCTTTTTTTTGCAGAGGATACAAATATACTGTGTACATGACTGGACATGGTAAACTAAATAAATATCGTCAAAAACATGTTTATCTAGAAAGGAAGCTGGTTTTGATTTTGCTATGCTCGCTATAGGATAAACTATTTGCATTAGTTACTTCTTTGGCTGCTGATGTCATAACTCATAGGTGCTCATACGTAATGTTTAGCTCTTTCAAGTATACCTTGATAAATCTTCTTTTCGGCATTGTATGCAATGTAATATTTAAGAACAGTGTTCTTATAGGGCATGGATAAAGGGAACCTGCGGCTAGAGGATGAGGAAGAGATAATTAGTGCAATTACACATGCTCTAAGTTCTGTTCATGACAAAGAGTTGAGGAAAAGTTCGCTGGCCAGGTTACTTTGTTCCAGCTACTCAGCAGTGGAAAAGATTGTATGCTCTCTTTACCTAGTGTAGCCGCTCTTCCAAAATCCATATGTGAACTGTTATTGACTGACATCATCTGCAATTTTTTCCTTCCATTGCCCAGATTGACATAGACAGAGATAACTCACTAAGGCAAAATCCAGCTACTTATACACAATCCTTAGACCTTGCTGTCCGTGGTCTTTACAGGTACATTAATAGTTTTTGCATTCTTTCATGTGGGTTGTGTGCGCTGTACTTCTTTTATCTCTTCTTAACTCAATGATAGGCAGCTGTCCTGCGTACTCGAGAAAAAAGTTTGATGTTTCTTTTTCTTTGAGGATTGCTTGACATGCTATTAGCAATCGATGGGATTTTTCATGTCTCACTGTCGTGCCAGAATCTTACAACTAGTTTGTTCTATTCTTCCTTTTCTTTTGTGTGCCTAAGGCATATCAATAAATAGTCTGCTATTACATTTTTGCTATTCACATGTTGGTCAAGATACTGGAAGTTTGATGTTATCTACAATATAAGAAATTATATCTTTTACAGGATGAGTGCTCTGTTTGGTCATTTATCTACACCAATTACATCTGGCCTGGTTGACGATGATATAATTTTAGTTCTTCTTGGAATATTTTGGCCACTCCTTGAAAAGCTTTTCCGATCTTCTCATATGGAGAATGTTAGTTTATCTGCAGCTGTATGTCGTTCTCTTTCTTCAGCTATACATACTTGTGGTAAGTTAAATGGATTTCTAAACTGAGAAATTTGAAGCTGTATAGCAAATGCATCAGTTATCTGATTTGGCATCTGTATTTTACAGGACAGCACTTTCATGTCTTGTTACCCAAAGTTCTGGAGTGCTTATCTACAAATTTCTTGCGGTTTCAAAGGCATGACTGCTTCTTGAGAACATGTAAGAAGCTATACTCTTATGCACAACTAAATTTTGCTTGCCAAAATTCAATTCAAAATAAAATGTTCTCTATACTTCGTCATAAATAAGGTTAATACTTGATAATGATGTGATCAAGAGGTTTGGCTGCTGCTGTTATTTTAAACATGTGCAAATACATAAGAGCTTATCTTGCATTAAACTCATTTTATATCTCTTAGTTAGAGCATTTGGGAACACCTAACTGCCTTAGCTATGCACTTTTGATATCTCTTAGTTAGAGCATTTGGGAACACTTAACTGCCTTAGCTATGCACTGTTGATATACTTCGGTACCACATATTGTTTTCTGAACTAGCTCATATAATCATAGTTATACATATTCTGATATCCATGGAACAATTCTATATACTATACGTCATCTTGTTTCAATTAAATTGTGGACTCTACTTGACCTCATTCAAATTTTCAGCTGCCAACGTTATCGAAGAATTTGGTCACAAGGAAGAATTTGGGGCTTTATGTGTTAGGACTTTTGAAACACTTAGCTCCGCATCATCAATATCGACTCTTAGTTCTTCTTATATGTGTGATCAAGAACCTGATCTACTTGAAGCCTATACCTACTTTACATCTATGTTTATCCGCTGCTGTCCAAAGGTTCTTATTTTTTCTCATGTTCAATATCTATATTTGTAAAGTATTTGAGCTCAGTACCTTGGCATGATATGGATTGGCATATTTGTGTATTCTCATGTTCTTTGTTGAATGCATAAATAATCAGGAAGCCCTTGTTGCATCTAGCTCGCTGCTTGAGCTATCGCTTCAAAAGGCAGCTGTATGCTCTACAGCAATGCACCGAGGAGCAGCACTTGCAGCAATGTCATATATGTCATGTGAGTGCTATCTGTTCACTTTTATGTATTGTTCTCTGCATTAACTGCATGTGTTTCTATTCACCTCATTCTTTGAATACATACAATGGGTAAACTTTTATCTGGAAAAGATGGAATTGAAGTGAAAACATATGTCAGAAAAAATATGAGCTCCTAAAACCCATTGGCCTGCTTGACTTTACATCTATGATATTTTTCTTTACCTGATAAGATGGATCTTAATACACAACAAAATACTCACACTGGTCTTTTCTGAATGGCATTTTTCACTTGTGCATGCTTACTAAAGAGAATATAATATAACTGTATATGCCTATGATATTTCTCTCTTTTAATCTTGCTACTGATTAAAGTCATTTGTCTTGGAAGTTGAGCGAACAAACAGATTGGGCCTTGTAGTCTCGCACAGCTTTAGCATCAACTAGTTAAAGTAGGTGCCATTCAAAGGAGAACCATTTTCTTACTTTCCATTTTTAAGCATCATTAACAGACGAACACAATATAGAAGGGAGTTAGTGTTTTCACTGCAGATGCATGGATGTAATTTCAGCTAGTTTCTGGATAACAAAAGGCAGTTTGTGTGGCAAAACCTTGCATCAGTTCATTAGGCTTGGTGAGTTCTGTATGGAATTACGACCGTTTAACATGCTTACTAAAGGCCTTTCTATAGCACCAGAGCAAGTTGGTGGCAAAGTGTCATGATTTTTCTTGTTTGCTTTCCTAAGTGTTTATTTTATTTATTTATTTATTATTTTTTTTGGGGGGGGGGGGTGTGGTGTGGTGTTAAAGTCTATCTGTCCTTGCTGACCATTTTATGCTAATATTAGGTGAACATTGTCATACAGATACCTTATATACTACTATCTCCGTTCCAAATTATAGGTCGTTTTAGCTTTTCTAGATATACGGCGTTTGCTTTGCACCTGTCTAGATACATAGCAAATACTATGTGTCTAGAAAAGCCAACACGACCTATAATTTGGAATGGAGGGAGTATAACCTGCCACCGCGTCATTCATCAGCTCAAGCTATTGCACTTAACCCCTGTTGTTGCATTCACATGATCATTTCCAACTAAATAATTCCAAAGTTACATGCCATCTGCAGGTTTTCTTGAGGTTGTTCTTGCTGCTGTGCTAGAATCTCCAGAGTGCATCCCTAATGGATCACCTGGTGTGGCCCTAATTCAAATCTTGGCTCGCTGTGGTGAAGGTCTATTGTCTAATGTACTTTATGCTCTACTTGGTGTATCAGCCTTGTCAAGGGTGGGTGCAATTTGGAGAACAATTTCATAGTACTTGTTACTATTGGTTAGCATATGTTTTTTCGGGATACTCAACACTCTGTTATGTGAGACATCTGAACTAAGCTAGTGCATTGTACCTGTGTATGTAAGCCTTTTAGTAAGCTCTTGATCTCATCTGAGTTTTGCTAGCATACCAATGGTGATGATACTATTTTATACCATTGCACCAAGTTTGCTCTTGTTGTCTTATTTGTTCTACTTATGGGGTAAATTATTTGACTAAATAGATCTCACAGAATATTCACACCACTGTTTCCATGCAGGTGCATAAATCTGCCACAATATTGCAACATCTGGCGGCATTGTGCAGTTTCTGTGAAAGAACAACATGGAAGGCTGTTCTTAATTGGAGTTCTCTTTGTGGGTGGCTACAATCAACGGTATTCGTTTTGCCACTGCTTTAATTGTGATTGTTCCGGACCTAGACACTCAAATAAGGCCAATATATTCTTTTATTTGTCTTTATTTAAGCTCTCAACTATGTTTTGAGTTTGCAATTATCGACCTGAGGTGTCTAAATCCACCATTTAACTTTCAGAAGCATGAGATGTGTTATCATGTACAAGCAAATTGATTAAAGGAGTAGCAATGCTTTGATGGTCATATTCTTAGTAACTGTCTGGCATAACTTCTTCTGTTATTGAACTTGAAACATGGAAGCTGTACTAAAAACATATATTGAAAATCATTGAGACATACCCTTCATTTGATTGCATGAAAATCCTATGCCAGATCTGGATTCGCAGATGTAGAGAGATTTGGCAGTTATTCATTCTCCTATCCAACATCTATCCTCGAAAGTTACTGTCTTGTATTGTCTGACTTGTTTCCAATCTTGTTTAGGTGAAATCATTGCCGTCAGAGTATCTAAAGCAAGGGGAAGCTGAAATGATAATTCCATTGTGGCTGAAGGTGCTCGAGGATGCAGGTTCTGACTATCTTCACAGTAGGACTGGTGATAATATCATAAACCATCAAGGATACATGCAAGGGAAGGGTGGTAGAACACTTAAACGCATAATCAGGGATTTTGCTGAAAGCCATCGAAATGCCCCAACCCCCTGTCCTTCATAATATGCGGATGGAACTGAATTCATCAGTCCTGATGGTGGAGGACGTGGTTTGTGTTGATCCTCGGGTTTGACATCCATATACAAATCTTTAAGCAGGGAATGGGCTACTTATTCCAATGACCTGGCTGGGACTTGGGAGTTTTGTCTTCCTTTGTATAGCAAGTGACCTGTGGGCAAAAGGTGGAGCAAGTTGTCAAACCAGGCTACTCTGAACGAACCGGGAGCCCCATGGACCTATATGTTTAATGGCCCTTCTCAAGGTTGGAATTTACATGCCACGGTCCAAAGTTTTGTTTCTCCATGGTCCATGAGGGGCATGTCGGAACGTTTGGGTATACTGGATACAGAGAGAAGGCGGAGAGGTGAATGCCTTAGCTGTATATATCATCATTCTTTCGCAATTAGTGCGATGTACAAAACATTCTTCTTTGTTCATACTCATCTTTTGAGCTTACATGGGCAAATTTTTGGTGGCATTTGATACGATTGTTATCATGCCAAGTTAATTTTGAATGTATGTATATATTTATTACTTCATCGGCGACGGCCCTGCGACTTAAAATTGCACTCACTGGCCTTGAGGGTCATTTATTGCCCCGGTCCTTCCAGGACGAAAGGTATAAGAGCGTCTGGAGATATCTCAAGCAGATTATTCATCTCTCTTTTTAATATTTTTAAAAATATCTCTTTAATAATGGGAGGTGTTCTAACAGATTACTAATTACATCGTCAATGCTAAAATATTTTTGATGATTGTTAAAATACATTTTTCTTTTGCTCAAATGTAGGGGCTCCTCTCTCTATTTTATCAATTTAGTAATTTGCTACAACACTGCTTACTAAAAATATAAAAAGTATTATTGGTGATGGAGAGAAAATATATAGAGATGAGTACTCTACTGGAGATGCTTAGAAAACGCAGTCCAAGATGACAATCATACATTTTTTTTTAAAAAAATGGATGCAGCCTAAATGCAGGTTGTATGGCGTCGACCTGGTCTGGTCATGTCTGTGAAGCACATTATCGGTCATATCAAGTGCAGTTTATAAAATTATCGGCAGAACTTTTAATTTGCACCTTTGGAGTTTGGACCTAAGTAGCCTAGGCAACAAAGGCGAGCACACACCTTGAAAAGCACAGGCTTGGCTAGATTATGCTCTCACATGTGGCTTTAACCTAGCTAGGAAGCCACTGCCCACTGCTAGGTTTCACAAGCAAAGATCACTAAGGACAAGGCGAGAAGCATGTTCGGCGCTTCCTTTCTTAAAGTTGTCAAACAATTGCTTAATTTCAAGAGCTTTTTTAGGGTATTATGAAAAGTACCATGCAAATATCTACAGCTTATAACGGTCTATTTGTAATGCAGAATTCCAGGAACGTAGGAATAGAACACCCTAACCTCTGTATCCTACGGAAAAAAGAAACATAAGAGGTTGCAAGAATAGTTTTGGATGGAATACATGAGAGAGAGAGAGAGAGAGAGAGAGAGAGAGAGAGAGAGAGAGAGAGAGGTGTTTTACTGATGTTATAGGCTTTCTATGAGGTTTTATCTCTTGGTAGAGTTTTCTACAGAATCCCTATGAAACAAGCCATTTCATCGCCTCATCGGAATGTCATAAGATTTGTGTCCTTTGTTCCAAAGGGCTTCGTGGGAAAAAATTTCTTGTAGATTCTAATCCTCCAAATTCCTCTACTTTGTTCCCAAAAGTACTAAAAAAGAAGATTCCTCATGACAAATTTTGCACCTCATTGGAAAAAGGAGGCATATATCATTAGTAAACAATATAGACTATAAAAATCTTTGAATTTTTAATTCAAAATATATTTACTTATTCCAAGTCTAACATCGGTGAAACTTCTTTAGTTTTGACCGTGGATGTGTAAAATGTCATAGAAATCATTGAGAACATCAAACTGGTGGTGTTGTTAGATGTATCACGAAGTATATTTTCTTAATATATAATTGTGGTATTTGAAATTATATACTTTACAGAGAACGCTATTGACTGTATTTCAGTGTCGTCCTAAATGATTTTTATTTTGCGGATCAGTGGGAATTGACAACAAGAAGGTAGGGCTTGGAAAAGACAGAAATCCTTTTTCCCGAACTTCCCTGGCTTTCAGGCTAATCACACTCCAATCACTGTCACATTTCATCTCCATCCCGTTCTTTATTCAAAATTTTGACAATTTCTAACTCTTTAACTATATCCACAATGACCCAAAGTTAAACAACAAAGAGATGTCCTGTAATCCCTCCTGATCCGGGATTAACCTGACAAGCTCTCAAAGGAATGGGAACATTGGGACGACGTGCATGCGAAGGCACTTGTGCCCCTCTCACCGGGTTGCCTATACGTGCATCTACCTATCAGCCTGTGCAATCCAAGTGTTCTTGTCAGCTTCCACACAATCGATCAGTGCATACATGATACATCTACAGCTAGAAGCAGATAGGTTTCAGTAACACCGGCCGATCGAATTGGTCCAATCCACAACATGTGGGTGGTGGACATGCACAAGGCGCTCGACGTCGCTGATCTGCCGGCGACGGTGGACAAATGGCCGCGGCACTCCATCTTCCGCGTGCCGCCGCGCTTCCGGGCCGTCCACGGCGGCGTCTACAAGCCGCAGACGGTGGCGCTCGGCCCCTTCCACCACGGCGACCCGGACCTCGCCCCCATGGAGCCGCACAAGCGCAGGGCCGTCGCGCACCTGCTCCGGCTCGCCGCGGCCGTGGAGGCGGCGGCCGCGGACCTGGAGGACGCGTACGAGGGGCTCGGCGCTGAGTGGCGCGGCGAGGTGAACCGGGGCGCGTTCCTGGAGATGATGGTCGCCGACGGCTGCTTCCTGCTGGAAGTGATGCGGCGGCGCTCCGACGACTACGCGTCATGCGACCCCGTCTTGAGCCGGCACGCCGCCGGGCACATCGCGCCGTTCGTGCAGCGCGACATGCTCATGATCGAGAACCAGCTGCCGCTACTCCTGCTGCACACGATCGCCGACGTCGAGGGTGGAGGAGCTCGGTGAGTGTTAGAGCTCGCCGGTGCACTGATCACCTTGATCGCCGGCGAGGTCCTATGGTTGAACACAAACGCACACAACTCACGCGAACACTTGGAACACAGATCTCGTTTTGGTGCTGCGCACAACCAGCAGCTTTTCTGACTCTATTTCTCTGAATATAAAGACTCTATGCAGAACGTGGCCAATGGCCACGCGAGAAGCTCGCCATGCCCGTCTCATCGTGTGCCATCCCACACGTCGAAGCATCCGAGGTTACTCACTCGCTACCTACAAGTCCGCTCATGGCGTGAACGTGCACACCTCAGAGCTTACAGGACGTGCATGCCTAACAAACTAACAGACATGCTCAGAATTTTAAGAACTAGACATAGCCTAAGCTAAGATAGGCGCTCAAGAGTTATTTCGACAAATCTCCTCCTAAGTCTTGATGCGCCCACCCACTGAAGAGATTGAAGGCCAATCTTCATGCAAAGCTCATTGAACTTCTTGCCCAAGGCTTTGCGAGAATATCCCCAAGCTGCTCCTCTGTTCTGATGAACTTCACCTCAATTTGACCTGAATTTGCATACTCCCGGATCAAATGAAATCTCGTGTCTATATATTTGGACCGGTCGTGATGCACTGGATTTTTGACCAACAAAATGGTGGATTTGTTGTCCACCCTTAGCAATGGCCTGCTTGTCCCTGAATTCTTGATCTCAGTCAGCAGCCTTGCTAACCAAACTGCTTGACAGGCAGTAGTGGCAGCAGCTATGTACTCCGCTTCACAGCTTGATAGTGCCACCACCTTCTGCTTTGCTGACTGCCAACTGATCGGACTCCTCCCAAGGAAGAAAAGGATTCCAGAAGTGCTCTTTCTCCCATCTATATCGCCAGCCATATCACTGTCGCTGTATCCCAAGAGTTCATCACTCCCTCCATTCCCCCTTGCATAGAACAGGCCCCAGTTTCTTGTCCCAGCTATATATCTCAAAATTTGCTTCACAGCTGCAAGATGCTCCTCATGGGGCTCCTCCATAAATCTACTCATGTACCCTACTGAAAAAGCCAGGTCGGGTCGAGTATTAACTAGGTACCTTAAGCTTCCAATCAAACTTCTGTATTCAGTTGCATTCACCTGAGGACTGTTGCTTTCCTTGCTCAGCTTTGTCTTTACCTGCATTGGCACTTCGCAAGAGTTACAATCCTCCATACCACTTTTCTCAAGAATTTTTTCTGCATAGCTCCTCTGAAATAAGCTGATCCCAGCTGCTTCCTGTCTAACTTCAATGCCCAGATAATAAGAAAGCAACCCAAGGTCACTCATTTTGAACACCTTAGTCATCTCGGCCTTGAACTTCTGGATGCTGCTGCTGCTAGGGCCAGTAATCACCAGATCATCCACATAGACACCTACAACCAGCCTCTCAATGCCTCCTCCTCGGCAGTAAATGGCATGTTCAGATGGGCATTTTATGAACCCCAAGACACCCAATTGTTTATCCAATTTTTGATTCCATGCACGAGGAGCTTGATGTAGACCATACAGAGCTTTGTGAAGTTTATATACCTTGTGTTCCTGCCCGGGCTGAGCAAACCCAGGTGCTTGCTGCACGTACACCTCCTCCTGAAGATCGCCGTTCAGGAACGCCGTCTTGACGTCCATGTGGTGTACTTGCCATCCCTCCTGTGCTGCTAATGCCAGAAGTAGCCACACAGCTTCCATGCATGCCACGGGTGCAAACACCTCATCGTAGTCGATCCCGTGGCGTTGTGCGTACCTCTTGACAACGAGCCATGCCTTATGCTGCACCACAACTCCATGCTCGTTTCTCTTGACCTTGAACACCCATTTGAGCCCAATGGCGCGCCGGCCAGGGGGTAGCTCGGTGAGCGTCCAGGTGCGGTTCTCCTTGATGGCACGCAGCTCCTCCTCCATCGCTCGGTGCCAGCATGGGTCCTGCTCGGCCTGGGCGAGTGACCCAGGTTCCTCGGCGCTCACAGCGAAGAGCTGCTCGCCGCCCAGATCACGCACGGCGTAGCTAGGTGGTGTCGCAGTGCCGATCACGTTGTCCATCGTGCGAAATCGAAGCGGCGCTTCGTCGTCGTGGTCGGCGTCCAGCTCCTCGTCCATCTCAGTCGGGGGCGTGGCGAATTGTACAGGTGGTGAAGCCACCCCCGCCGCTGCAGGCATCGGCAGTGGTGTTCCTGGCTCCATTCCGCCATCTGATGTAGCAGGTGCCACATCCTCCGTGCTTTCTTGTCCCGGCACCACCCTGTGCTAGACAGTGAAAGTGTCGTCGCTGCCGTGATTTGCACCAGTGCTGGTCTCGCCGCCTCCTGACCACTCCCACTGCGCTGCCTCGTCGAACACCACGTCGCGTGTGATGTGCACGCGCTTCGCCACCGGATCATAGGCCCGATATGCCTTGGACCCGCGCTCATACCCAACGAAGATCATCTTGTGGCCGCGATCTTCCATCTTCTTCAGGTGCGGCGCCGTGTTCTTGACGTACACGATGCAACCGAAGGTCTTCAAATGGTGCACCGCCGGCTTCTTCCCGTACCATGTCTCGAATGGAGTCTTGCCTTCCACAGTTTTCGTCGGCGCCTGGTTTAGGAGTTACACGGCAGTGTTCACCGCCTCCCCCCAAAACCAGGCCGGCAGCCCCTTTGCCTTGAGTAGACTGCGCGTGGTGCCAACCACCATCGCATTTTGGTGCTCGACGATGCCGTTCTGCTGTGGGGAGTATGGCGCCACCAGTTGCCGGTGCACGCCATCCGCCGCGCAGTACTCCATGAATTCCTTGGACGTGAACTCGCCGCCGCGATCCGTCCGGAGCGCCAGCAGCTTGCAGCTGGACTCCGCCTCCGCGCGCACCTGGAACTCCTTGATGGCAGCTGTTGGCAGCTGCTGCTCGATCCTTGGACGGCAGCAGGATCAGTCACATGTACCAGCTCTGATCATCGACAAGCAGCAGGAAGTAGGCATTGCCGCTTGGTGTTGCCGGCGTCACGGGGCCGCACAGATCGCCATGAACCAGCTCTAGAGCACGTTCCACTCGCCACTGTGCATAGTCCAAGAATGCCGTGCGCCGCTGCTTGCCGGCGAGGCATGCCTTGCAGAGCTGGTTCACCTGCTCGATAGCTGGCAGTCTGCGAACGAGCTCCTCGCGTGCCATCTTCCTCAGTGCCGGCATGTTGATGTGGTCGAGCCTAGCATGCCACCGCCAAGCACTCTCCTCGCCACGCGCTGCCAGGCACATCGGCCGTGCCACGTCGACGTTGAGCATGTACAGTCGATTGCCTGCGCGCGGAATCCTTGCCAGCAGACGCCCCCCAGGCTCTCGAATCTCCATGCCGCCGCGCCGGAGGTGGATGTCGTAGTTGGCCTCCTCCAACTGGCCGAGGCTCACGATGTTCGCCATGAGCCGCGGGATGTAGTAGACGCCGGTGATGGAGCGGTGCTCACCGTTCTTGCACGAGAAGAGGATTGTGCCGCGCCCCTCAATTTCCGCCATGGAGTCGTCGCCGAATCGCACCGTCCCGCACACCACCGTGTCTAGATCCGCGAATGCCGCCCGGGACCCCGTCATGTGGTTCGTGGCCCCAGTGTCGCAGATCCAAGACTTGGAGTCGCGCTCCTCCTTGGCGTCGAGCTGCACGAACACCTTCTCCTCCCGCAGATCGACTCTCCCGTCGGAGCTCGCCACGCTGCTGCTTGCTGGTGAGGCACGCCTCGCAGAGCTGGTCCACCTGCTTAATAGCCGGCAGTCTGCGAACAAGCTCCTCACGCGCCATCTTCCTCAGCGCCGGCATGTTGATGTGGTCGAGCTTGGCATGCCACCGCCAGGCACTCTCCTCGCCGCGCGCTTCCAGGCACACCGGCCATGCCACGTCAATGTTGAGCATGTACAGTCGATTGCTTGCGCGCGGAATCCTTGCCAGCAGACGCCCCCCGGGCTCTCGAATCTCCATGCCGCCGCGTCGGAGGTGGATGTCGTAGTTGGCCGCCTCCAACTGGCCGAGGCTCACGATGTTCGCCGTGAGCCGCGGGATGTAGTAGATGCCGGTGAAGGAGCGGTGCTCACCGTTCTTGCACGAGAAGAGGACCATGCCGCACCCCTCGATTTCCACCACGGAGTCATCGCCGAATCACACCGTCCCGCACACCATCGTGTCTAGATCCACGAATGCCGCCTGAGACCCCATCATGTGGTTCGTTGCCCCAGTGTCGTAGATCCAGGACTTGGAGTCACTCTCCTCCTTGGCGTCGAGCTGCACGAACACCTTCTCCTCCTGCAGATCAACTCTCCCGCCGGAGCTCGCCACCGACAGCTGCCACGCCGGCGCCTTGGACGTGCCAGAGCCCACAACATGTGGAGGTGGAGAGCATGAGCGCGCTGGGGATGATGCGCGCGGCGTGGCTGGAGACACTGGTGGCGGCGGCGTCGTGGATCTCGCCAACGAAGATGACCCGCATCGGACCGCTGGCATGGCCCTAAGCAGCATGAGCATCTCCTCCTCCTAGGCCACATTTGCTTGCTCCTTCTTGGGCTTGGACCTGCAGTCACGAGCCCAATGGCTTGTCTTGCCACACTTCCTGCATTGGTTCCGACCCACCTTGCCGATGCCGTTTCCTAGCCCAGAGGAAGAAGACGAGCCTGTGTCACCCCCACGTCCTCTGCCGCGTCCGCTTTTCCCGCCATGCTGGCTGGATCCGCCGCTCCTGCCATCGGCCGATGGCTTCTCTGCCTCATGCTGCTTCCACTTCGCCTCCCAAGCCTCCTCCGATAGGTACAACTTGCCATTGTGGTGGACCGACGGCGGCGGCGCCTCCAGCTCCTCCTCAGCTGCCTTCAACCGTCCCGTCGCCTCCTCCAGCGTGAGCGTGGACACGCCGGCATGCTCCGCAGGAATTTGCCCACCACCGTGGGCTCATCCAGAGTCACGCCGAGTGTCGCCAGCTGCGCCACCATGCCGCTCAACTGCAGAGAGTAGTCCTCCACATTCTCGTCCTCGCGCGACGTCGCCAAATCGAACTGCCAGCGCAGGTGTTGCGCCGTCGACTTCCTCAGGCGCTCATCGCCAACGCGCATGGTCATGATGGCATCCCATGCTGCGTTGGCCATCTCCTTGTTGGCGATGGTTGCCACCATCTCCGCCGGGACCGCGCTCGCCAGAACATCAAGTGCCATCATGTCCTCCTGCGGATCGACGCCACCTCGATCAACCGCCGCCCAGAGCGCCCGCGCCTTGAGCTTAACCGTCATCAACGCAGCCCGGTCGGAGTAGTTGGTCTTGGTGAGCGCGGGGTAGCTAGTCCCACCGCCCACCTCGTGAATTACCCGCTGCACGACGGTGCCGCTGGAGCCACCAGCGTTTCTGCCGCCGTTGCCACCATTGTTGGTGTCGGTGCTCGGCGGTGGTTGAGACATGGCGAACTCAACCGCCCGATCGAGATTCCACCGCCAGTACCTCACGATGATGGACTCCTAGCTCGTAACCTAGCTCTGATACCACGTGTTAGAGCTCGCCGGTGCACTGATCACCTTGAACGCTGGCGAGGTCTTGTGGTTGAACACAAATGCACACAACTCACGCGAACACTTGGAACACGATCTCGTTTTGGTGCTGCGCACAACCAGCAGTTTTTCTGACTCTATTTCTCTGAATATAAAGACTCTATACAGAACGTGGCCAATGGCCACGCGAGAAGCTCGCCATGCCCGTCTCATCGTGTGCCATCCCACACGTTGAAGCATTCGAGGTTACTCACTCGCTACAAGTCCGCTCATGGCGTGAACATGCACACCTTAGAGCTTACAGGACGCGCATGCCTAACAAACTAACAGACATGCTCATAATTTTAAGAACTAGACATAGCCTAAGCTAAGACAGGCGCTCAAGAGTTATTTCGACAGTGAGTGCTCGCTGCGCACAAGCATCGTTGTCTATCAATGCCGTGCTACAATCACGATGGATACTACTAACAAAGCTTTGCGCATTCCATGCCATGCCATGGAATTGCTGGACAGAGCGAGTCTTCCATCAACAGGGAGGTCCTCAAGTTCTTGGGTGTGGACTATGCAGGCCGCGCCGCTGGGTCGGGTCCAGGGCTGACTGGACTCCACCCTCTCGACCTCTACTGCCGAAGCCTCCTCAGCAACCTCCATCACCACAAGAGGCAAGCGCCGTACCCCAGCAGCAGCGTCGGCGTGGTTGCCCGCGCCGCGCAGCGCTCGGCGTAGACGTAGGAAGGCAGAAAACATAGTTGGTGTTTTGTTTGGCAGGTGCCATATACGGGCGCGTATAGGAGGAGGTCTACGAGCTTGCGAAAAGTGGCAGCCAATTAAATCTGAGTAGGAGAGTCTTTGCTTGTTTGCTAAGTACACGTGCAAGAGCACGAGGTCTGAATATGAATCTGTAGCTCGTAGGTCTGGCCGGTCATGTACTCAGGACTGTATAAGCAAGAGTATGTAATAGGATTTTGCAAGGTAAGAAATAGAGAACAAGAAAAAAGGCTAAGCTGTCGTGGCCTCGGAAATCTTTGTGTTCTTGTGTTTCATGTGTTCATGTGTGTTAGATCCTGGTGAAAGGCCAACAGTGATATCAAAGCCGAAGGTCAGAAAATCTAGAATATCTCTGGGGTCATATGGTGATGGGGGAGCCTGTGAATGTCTCCAGAAGGTCGCACGGGTTGTGTGTGGCTAGAGAGTTGGACTCGGCGTCTGATAGAACGTCTTTTGGAAGATCACAGGGGTTGCTTGTATGGAAGAGTTGGGCCTGATGTGTGACGGGGGAGATTGTTAGATTAGTCCCACATCGGAAATTGATGGTGGTGAGCACACCATATAACATGGGTGCAGCCCTCACCCATAAGACTAATCTTTTGAGTTGAGTTAGACCCAAGATCTTGGTTGTTGTGGGCTTCGGTAGATCTGGAGCTGGTAGAGCGCCGACTCATAGGTATATCGGGTCATGTCGAATTCTGTTGCACACTTTTGGAGGCAGGCGTCCGGTTCCGCCCTAGCTCCGGCTTTGTCGTTCGAGGCGCTGCACGGTGCCACGGGCAACGACGTGACAACGTTCGTGCTGTTCATGAGGGATATGGTCGACTCCCTGGGTGACATGGCGCTGCTGGCCAGGGAAGGGATCCTCTGGCATGACCTCGCCGGCGGGGAGCCTATTCAACGGCTGACCCAGGGACGTGGCCAAGACCTGGGAGAGCAGGCTGTGCGCCGTCGCCTAGGCGATCGTCGCACTCACCGTCTCCATCTTCCTCCTCATCGCCGATGTCATGCAGACCGCGTATAACGTCATGAGTTCAAATAGTGGTACCCTGCCTCAAATAACTATACCAGGCTATAGCGAAAGCTATAGCGGAGACTTAGAACCTTGTGCACAGTGGTCATAAAGCACAAGGCCATGGCCAGCCCACGGTTATCATCGTGCCTTTGCCGGACTGATCCGTAGCGCGGCACGTAGTGCCAGCCTGGCTTGGCAACACTTCATAAATATTGAAAATCCCACCATCTACCGTAATTTTCTACCCTCACCCCCTCCTCATGACCCCACCCCATGGCGCTGCTCCGACCCCACCCTCTCCCTCCAAGCCGCCCCCACCCCGCCCATCCATCCCTCTCACTGTGAGCTGCCCTTGCCCCATGGCCGCCCGCCCTTTTACCCCTCTTCCTCCACGCAGCCCCCGCTCCATGGCTAATTGTCCCTCCCTACATGGATTCAATTCTGTGGGCCGCCACTCCCCTGAGTCCCGCCGCTCTACTACCGGATTCCGTGTCTTACTTGTTCATGTGGCAGCGGCGAGGTAGCTTGTAGACCTGGTGCTCGTGAAGAACAACAAACTCTCATCTGTTGATCTATTGGAATGATTGTTGCTTGGTTATGTAATATTTTCGTTGGTCCGTGAACAATGTTGTACTTGTGTTATGAACTGTGTACAATGAGGCCGTGCCGACATGGCACATTAGTAGGTTTGCGCTGCTGGGCTTTTATAGGCTGTTGGACTAGGCTTCATAGATTGTACGATTCATAGAGTTTCTATCACACGGAAGGTGGATAGGAAACCCCCCCTCCCTCCCCTCTCCCCGCAGTGATGCTTCATGGATAAGCGAGACATGAATTAAAATGTGCCATGTCTCTTGCTCTTGTCTTCTCTGTATTCAGTGTGGTTAACTCATAACTTCACCTAGTCTCTCAGTTCTCCGTTCCCAGGTCTCCTGCTTTGGCCTAGAACCTCTAGCCATTGACCATCACCTTGACTCAATTTGTCATCATATTATAAAACAATTAAGATACATGCATGTTGTTCTCAACATCTCCAACCCAATATTTAACAATATATATCTAGTTCCTCGATGAGTGGTGAATATAGGATTTCAAGCTAAGGTGGCCCAATGAAATAATTTTTTAAAATTATTTAGGGAATAGATCAATTTAATCTTATAAAGTTTTAGTTTATCATTTTTCACCTTCTCAATTTGAGTATCAATTGTTATAGATAATAAAAATAATAATTAGTAACAACAAGTTTAAAGGTGTTGCTCGCAATAAAATCAAGAGGGTGGAGGTTGTTGGGCCGAATCTTAGGATGGGCCGGGTGGGCCCACCCCGGCCCACCCCCTAGATCCGCCCATAAATCGCATATGGTTCGTCCTCAAATGATCATGGTTCCTCAAACATAATAAGGTCCATGATCACAGATATGTAAACTATGACAAATCTAGTCATATGGTTCCTCAAAGAAGAAGTACGCAAATATCACCTCGTCTTGGGATGAGACTCGCCTGCAGTAGCGGCTCTTGCAATTAATTAATTAAGTCACTAACTTGTGGGTCTCGTCTTGTAATCCTGATGGCTGGAAAGTATACCTACACTTCTGTCGCATTGTCACCTTCACTGAAATTCCCGTTTGCTTCTTGGTCAGCACGCTGTCTTCATCACCTCCCATGCTTCTTGTCATGCATGTCCATATGCATGGCGAGGGTCACCTTAGGCAGAACTCCCTTCTACTACCAAGATATATAGGGTCTGATTTTAAGCATTTTTGGAATTGGAAGACATGTTTTTATCTGATTTTGTAGATAAGTGTAGGGAATTAAACTGATCTGCATGATACTAAGAGTTAATCATGCACGAGGAACCAAAAATAGATCGACTTTTTGATCACACAAACGTCTAGCTCGTGGTAAATGCAAGAAGAGAACATACATGTAAACGTGTCATTACTTAGCACATCAATCATTTGAGTGCCAAGGGACATATCAGATATGGCTGTAAATTAAAACTAACTTTCAAATTCGTGTATTACTAGCAGGCTTCGGTTGCAGCATTGTTCTAAGAAAAGATATGATCAGAGAAGCTACAGGATGCTAAGCTTCTCATGGAGGATAGGTATAAAGGTATAGTGGCTATAATAATGTGTTGCGCGTTCACAATGTGTACAAGTTTATATATACTCCTACGTCCTAAATTATTAGTCGTTTTAACTTTTCTAGATTTATAGACTTTGCTATGCACCTAGATATAAATATATATAGATGCATAGTAAAAATTATGTATAAAAAAATTAAAGTGACTAATAATTTAGGATAAGTATACAACTCAGCAGGTAGTGCGGCACATGAATGATTGCATGCTCCTTTCGGTAAAGCCTAGATGCTCAGTAGAACCTTTGAACCTTTCTCTTTAATCTAGGCACGGGTAACCTGATACGTGTCGTGTACATGCAAAAGAAAACGCATGTGATGCGTGTGCAGCTAGATGCCAAGCTGCCAAGGACTTAAGGCAGCTTGAGGCAGCTAGCTGGTAGCTAGGTTTTTCTGTAGCGAAATCGAGTTGGACAATATGTGGGTGGAATCCATGGAGAAGAAGCTGGACGGCGCCGAGCCGGTGGGGACGAAGGAGAAGTGGAAGCGGCACTCCATCTTCCGCGTGCCGCACCAGTTCAAGGCGGTCCACGGCAAGGTGTTCGCGCCGCAGACGGTGGCCCTGGGCCCCTTCCACCACCACGACGCCGCCCTGCGCCCCATGGAGGAGCACAAGCTCAGGGCCGTCCGGCGCCTGCTCCGGCGAGCCGGCGACAGGCCGCTGCGCGAGCTCGCCGCCGCCGTGGGGGACATGGCCGAGGAGCTGGAGGACGCGTACGCGGGGCTGGGCGCCGAGTGGCGCGGCGGGAACAGGGGCAGGTTCCTGGAGATGATGGTCGCGGACGGCTGCTTCCTGCTGGAGGTGATGCGGAGGAAGTTCAAGGACTACGACCCGGAGGACCCTGTGTTCGGCGAGCACGCCGGGAAGCACATCGCGGCGTTCGTGCAGCGGGACATGCTCATGATCGAGAACCAGCTGCCGCTGGCCCTGCTCCGGAGGATCGTCGCCGTCGAGAGCGGAAAACTTCCGGTGAGCAGCACATACATATCATCCTCGCTGCACATTCCTTCCATATACCGCTGCATGCTATTTAATTTAACCTTATTGAACTTGCATGTGGATTGTGATTGCCAGGACGAGCGTTCGATCAACAACCTAGTGGCCGAGTTCCTCTGCGAGGACGGTTGGTGTGCCACCGAGGTAGGTTCGCGACTCGGGCTTCACCCTCTCGACGTCTACCGCCGGAGCCTTCTCCGGCCTTGGCCGTTGCCGTCCAGACAAGAGGGGCAGAGAACCTACTGTTGCTTTCCGACAATAGGGGGAGCAGCAAGGGCCTGTCAGCAGCATTGCAGTTCTTGTTGTCTTCCAACAAGATCAGAGACAGGAGCAGCGCCGCCGTCGCCCCGCTCCCGTGGCGCACCCACAGCGGCGTCGGCGTCGCGCCCCCCACCTCTGCCCCCGCGCTCGGCGCAGAGGCTCTGGGAAGCGGGCATCCGGTTCAGGCGCAGCGAGACGCGCCTCCTCGACGACATCCGCTTCGACAGGTGCACGCGCAGGCTGAGGATGCCCAAGATCATCCTGGACGACTCCACCGAGTACAAGTTCAGCAACCTGATGGCGTTCGAGGCGCTGCACGCCGGCGCCGGGAGCGGCGGCGTGACGGCGTTCGTGCTGTTCCTGAGGGACATGGTCGACTCCGCGGGCGACGTGGCGGCGCTGCGCGAGGGCGGGGTCCTCGACCACGACCTCGCCGGCAGCGACTGGGCCGTGGTCAGGCTGGTCAACCGCCTGAGCAGGGACGTGGCCAAGTTCAGCGACAGCTACCTGTGCTGCGTCCGCCGTGAGGTTGAGGACTACTGCAACGGCGACAAGTGGCGCGTCTTCGTCTTCAATTCGTGGGCCAAGCTCAAGGGCACCTACCTGTCGAGCCCCTGGGCGTTCATCGCCCTCGTCGTCACCATCTGGCTCGTCGGCACCGACATGACCCAGACGCTGTACGCCGTCGAGACCTACGAGCGTGAATATGGAGGAAACGCCACCAAGAGCCCCTGACCGGTCGTGTGCATTGACGGATCGAGGACGTGCTACAGTGTTGCAAGTTGAAATTGCAGTGATCTTCTTGTCTCTCCTGTTGTGTACACGTAGAGCGTGTATGTGGATGCGTGCATGTTGTGTCGTCGCTTGTGTCATGTCGCATCATGTAGCTACATACGCATCCCTTGGTCCTGTTACTTGAGCTATAGCTAGGGTTTCCTTTGGAACGTGCTTTCTGTTTATGACAGTAATACAGAGAAGATTCGCCCCTGCATAGAAGGGTACGTAGACTTCTATGATTTGGGCAGACGTGATAGTAATCGTATTAGGTATGATGCCATTTTCAGCCATGAATAAAGTTACCGTCGGTATTTCTTCAATTTCAGCTCTATCTGGCACATGCTTGCAAACTTAAAAATATGTTACATAAACTTCAAAAATTCAAAGAACCGAGGAGCTAGCTACATGTACAGCTCAGCTTCTCACGGGACGGAAGATGTTGGTATAAAGGTAGCAGCTATAGAATAGCGACATCCTCAACTTCATATACACCACACGACGCGCGCATTCTCCTTTCGGTAAAGCCTTATCGATTAGCCTCGGCAACAAGGCAAGTACTAAGCCTCCTCGATCTGTCACTGCACATGCCTTTCAGCTTAATTACTGAATGAGGCTTGCCCTAACCTTTCTCTTTAACCTAGGCAGGCGTTATCTGATCGATACGTGTCCTATATGCAAAAGATCATGCACGTGATGCACGTGCAGCAAGCTAGAGGTCGGCGCCGTGAGTCAAGGCGCCGAGCTAACACTGCTCGGCGCCTTAGGTCATGGCGCCGAGCTATTTGCGTTGCATCGGATGTGGTGGTGATATGGCGCTGATATGGATAATATCTCGGCGCCATGGATCACGGCGCTGAGGTCAGCGGCATAAATCTCGACGCTTCTTTTGTGGATCTCAGCACTGAACTAAGTCTCCTACAGATTTTGGCATAAAAATACAAGAAATATTGTTCCGTGTTTCGTAAAGCAATGCGTCTGTTGTGTAGCTGGTTAGGGTACTTGGTTTTAGGTCTGGAGAGCTGGGTTCGAGCCCCAGCACTGGATGTGTTTTTGCATCATTTTTGATTGAATTTTTTTATCACGACTACGAAATCCCGTCAGACGCTCGCCGCATTAAGCGAGCATACAAGAAATCTACGTTTTGTTATTAAGCAATATTAGTTTAAGTGCCTGCAGAAAAAACTAAAAAATATAAAAAGAAATTAAAAAAACTGCTTACACCAAAATTGGAACCTGAAGCCTAGAACAGAGCGTCTTCACCAACTAGACTAAAATATAGTTGTTGCACGTTTTATTGGTAGTGTTGTTTTTATTCTTGTAGTATGTCCTATGCTAAAATATAAAGATTACTGGTTCGGCGCCGAC
This sequence comes from Panicum hallii, assembly GCF_002211085.1. Classification (NCBI taxonomy): domain Eukaryota; kingdom Viridiplantae; phylum Streptophyta; class Magnoliopsida; order Poales; family Poaceae; genus Panicum; species Panicum hallii. The sequence goes on along the minus strand of NC_038049.1, from coordinate 38,573,867 downwards.
CTTGGCGTCGAGATCTACGACAGCCGAGGTATTGTCCATGTCAGCATCATATCAGCGCCATATCCGATGCAACGCAAAGCAGTTCAGCGCCATGATCTATGGCGCCGACAGCGTTAGCTCGGCGCCGTGAGTCATCGCACCGACCCTCAGGGTTCAAAGTTGAGTTTACTTCGTCCAGGAATTTAAATGTGATTTTTAAAGAAAAAAGCCAAATTGCAGAAAGTACGGCGTACCAGGAACAAACTTTGTCACCGCCGCCGGATCGTTTTCTTTGTCATCTACTTGGCCTACTCACCGCCTAGCTGACATGTACTTGCATGCAGCAGTCTTGTGCATGCAATATAATCGAGTTGGAATCTAGTAGAACACCTTGTCTCTGCTCTCCTTTTAATTTATTTATTTTGCTGAAATGTTGAAATCATGACCTCAGTAAACTTAATAGTATCGAATACTCCGAATCCCTCGAGTCAACGATAATTTTTAACATGTTTGCAAACCATTATAATTTATTATTGAAGTGCTACTAGTTTCAAAAGGAACATTCAGAGTTGGTCTGTAACGTGGGTACTTGATCAGTACCCTTCGTACTCGCAGGCTCGTATGCAGCTCTTGCGCCGCCCAGAAGGCCAGCGAAACCAAAGCCCCAGTCAGCTCGGGCAAGTTGCCTCTTCTGATGACCAGATTAAGCCCCTTAATCTCCACCTACCGGAAGGCCACACAGCTCCTCTGCCCGCTAATTAGGTCGCTCGCATCAGCTAACTGCGCCGGTGACGCCGCCGCCGGCCGGCCGGCCGGCCTACCTGATCAATTGCAGCCTCCCCCGCTTAGCCGCTTCCGGGACATATAAGCATGTGGCCTACGCTCAGACACGCGCGCTCTAACCGTTTCCTAGTGCGTCCACGACCACGCTTGCCGTTACGATGGTGCGGAGCAGCGCGGTGGCATCCGAAGATGAGATGTCCTTACAATCACTATCGCGACTCGATATAGTTATGTCTGAAATTTATATTGCATTTGTAAGAACTATGAAAAAAAAATGCAAAACATAGTTACACTGCTATGCACCAATTTCTAGTCAAAATTCTAATTTCTACTACATTGCTATAATTTACAATAAAATTCAGCGAGAACAAAAAATTCCAAAAAATTCCTGCAAAACCTTTCACCACTAATTTCCATCAAGTTGTTAACTTTATATTTTCTAACCAGTTGACACACCCGGTTTTAAGAAGAAACTAGATGCATCTCATATGTGCGTCAGGATCAAGTTCACACACATATGATAGACGATACAAGTGTATATACGAAACAATATCATAACGAGAAAGAGAGTGTTAAAGTATTTTATTATATGACCGAAAGTCTTAATCTTAAACAAATAAATGAACGTCTTTAACTAGCAGCGGAACTTCATGACTAGAAAACATACGCCTAGAACTCCTCGAAGTCTTCAGGGAACTCTAGACAATTATTTTATTCTGAGCAGCATTGATTTTAATAAAGCAAGCGTGAGTACACTTATAGTTTGTACTCAGCAAGTGGAGTAAATTATATGACATGCAAGGCCAATTTCAAGGAATAGCTAACATGGTTTGACTGCGATAAGCACTTTTATTTGGTCAAATTTTATTTAGCAAATATTAACTAAATGTAAGTATATACCATAAACCCTTAAGTAAATAAAAGAGATAAGTACTAACAACATAAATAAAGAACATCAATTTAGATCATCTTCAAATTCAATTATCATGTAAGGGTTCAAGCTGCTCTCAACCGTGAGCACGGCGCTGATATTTCAGTTTTCACTCTGTAGGAGTTGTGCACTTTACCCACAACTCGTGTTTCCCTTGATGCCCAGGTTTGCAAGGCCCTTAAACATTTCCGAGGTGAGTGGCAGGGATTCACTGCGAGACCTTTACAAAGGGAATAACTTATGACAATCCGCTAAGGTTTTAAGTCAAAGCGGTCATAAGTCTCCCTAACGAAGAAGACGCCTTAACTAGGATCATATTATAACCTCAAGAGGATCGAGCTATACCCTGACTATGCAACCCCTCTTGCCCTTGTGGTAAGATTTTATTAAGCTAAAGTTTCTAATTAATTAGGCAAGACTAGAGCCATGTAGTATCGTGGCTGCACTATTTTTTTGGGTGGTTCTCCATGTTCCAATTAAAATAATAATCTTATAATTATCACCATAAAATATTTCAGAACATGAAATAAAATAAGTGTAGCATCGTTTCTGGTTAACCAACCATAGTCTAAGTATATGAGCAACTAGCATAGCTACAATATCAAGTAAAACAACTTAGGTTTAATCAAGAAAGTACAATAGAAACTAGGCATATCCTTAGTTTAGGATCCATCAAATTATATACTCATGCATGCATATAAAGTAAATGTGTGTATATTGAGAATTATTGGGACCGGAATATGATCAAGGACCACTTGTCTTCCTCAAAGAACTGCTACTTCTCATGGGCGTCTTCAGAGCCTTGGTCTTGCGGATCCTCAAACTGCGCACTGTCTATCATATCACACAAGTACATACAGGCAAAAAAAGTAAAATAAATAAGGAATAGTACACCACACAATGTAAACAGAATAAAACAAGGTTATAAAGCTACTGTACACGTCGCAAGGATTATGTGAGAGCGAGAATCGATGAAAACGGAGTTAAAACGGAGAAGTTATGGCTAAAACAAGATTTCAGAGGTTTATTTGTAAAAAAATTGAAACTAAAAGGGCTCTGAACGAATAAACCGAGGGCTAAAATATAAATAAATCTTAAACTCGAGGCTTAGATTGAAAACTGAGGGGTTAGGGACGGCGGGTTGGATTTTGTAAAAGCGTAGGGATTCAAATAGAAGAAAAAGGGTCTTTTTATAAATATTTTCAACTAGACAGGAGTGCTGGTTGATTCTAATGAAACCAAGGGTCTCTTTTGCAAACTTGCCTAGGGTTCAGCCGGTATGAGTTGGATTGACCCGAACTAGATCGGATCTGGGCGGTCCGATCTCGATGGCATGGCTGCGGGCGGCTGGGGTGGCTCGGCAGCAACGCGGGCGCCGCTGGCGGCGGCGGCGGGCTCACCGGAGAATCGTGTAAGCGTGATTCCAGCCATAGTTTTGGCTTGGGTTTGGCCTAAGGGAGAGAGAGAGAGCAAGGTGGGGAACGCGCTAGCGGGGTCGAGATGACGGGTTGGTGCGGCGGCGGGTGTGCGCGGTGGCGAGGTGTCCCGGTGGCGCTCCGGCGACCAATCGGACGCACGAGGAAGCAAGAAAGAGAGGAAGAAGGGGGCCGACGAGTTGCTCATCGCGTAGAGAAGCTTCGGTGGTGGTTTGTCGTCGAGGAGAGGCGGCGGAACGGCGGTGCGACAGAGAACTCGAGCTTGGCGAAGGCGGCGGCGCGGCTAGGGTTGCGGCGAAGGCAATGGCGGCTGCATCGCAGGTTGAAGGTAGGTCAAGGGGGTCCTAGCGGCTGCTTGTATAGGGGCGGCCGAGAGTCCTTGGTGTGTGAGCCAAGGCGTGCGCGGCAGCGTGCACCGGCCAGACTCGGGCTCGAGTTCGAGCCTAGCTTGAGGTGGGGGACGGATGTAACACTCTAATTTTTAAACTAGAAGTATAAAATAAATTTTGTTAGGTCTTGTTTAAAATTCATAGGGTCTCATTTAAATTCCTTTGAATTTACGACATTTACCTTTACTTAATAGTATTTATTTTATCTATAAAAATAAATATAAGGAAACATAGGGTTTGTGCATTTCATGCCTCATTGCATTGTTTTATTGATTGCTTTTCATTTGAATTTAAACTTCAAATTCAAATTCAAATGCATTTGGATAGCATTTAAATTCCCTCTCTTTTTCCTATTTGGCCGGCCCACTTTCTTTCTTCCTTCTTCTCTTTCTTTCCTCCCCTTACGGCCCAGCCCACGGCCTCCCTCTCTCCTTCTCTCCCTTCCCTTCCGCACGCGGCCCACCAGCCGTTCGCCCCGGCCCACCAGCCCGCACGCGCACCCCCTCCCTCTTTCTTTCTCTCGCACTGACAGGCGGGGCCTGCCTGTCAGGCCCTTCGTCCTCCCCCTCACCGGATCCGGACTCGAACCCGAGTCCGGCTCGCCCCCTCCCCCGCGCCGTCCCCACCGCAATCCGCCTCGGGCCCGCACGCCAACGTGCCCGCGGCCCTCCTATAAGTATCGCCCGTGCCCTAGGGTTTTTCCCCTCAAGCCGCAGCCCTAAACCCTAGCAACCGGAGCTCACTCCGCCGCCGTCATTGCCAACCTCGGGAGCTCGCCGCGCCGCCGCTCCTTTGCTCCCCGCTGATGAATGAGTGCACCAGAAGCTTCACGGGGTGGTGAGGACACTCGGGCGCTGCTCTTTTCCCTCTCTCCCGCTTCCCCCGTGCCTGTACGACGCTCACCGAAGGTTCCTCGCCGTCGGCCGCCGCCTACGCCCGCCATCTCACCCTCTTAACCCCCCCAATTGGGTTCTCAAACACGCGGGCTATCTTCTGGTCCAGATCCGAGCCAAAACCGTGGCCGGGAATGCGTTATCACGTTTCTCCGGTGAAGCCCCGCCGCACGCCGCCGTCTGAGCCGCCGCCGGCGTTCCCCCGCCGCCGCTCCGCGCCGTCCCCCGCGTCCCCACCCTTAGATCCAGATCCAACTGTACAGATCCATTTCAACCCAAGTCAAACAGATCTAATAACGGTCAACCCATGGTCTTTTTGCAGTTTAGCCCTTAAGTTTTTTGGAAATCAACTCGCAGTCCATGTTAGTTCAAAAGTATTCACGAATAGATCCTTTTTCTTCTGATTAGTCCCCTAACTTTTTCAAATATAGAACCCGCAGTCCTAGGTCCTTCTGTTTTACAATCTAACCCCTAGGTCTATGGTTTAATTATGATCTAGCCCTCGATTTCTTCTGTTAGAGCCCTTCTAGTTTTAAATCTTTCACAATTAAGCCCCTGGAATCATGTTTTAGCCCTAATTTCTCCGTTTTAACTCCATTTTCATCGATTCTTGCGCTCTCGCGATCCTTATGACATATGCAGTTGTTTTTCTACATTATTTTGTTCTAATTATATTGATTGGTGTACTATTTCTTATTTATTTTATGTGTTTGCTTGTATGTACTTGTGTGCTATGATAGACGATACGCAGTTCGAGGGTCCGCAAGAGCCGAACTTTGAAGAAGTTTCTGAGCAGCAGCAGTTTGCTAACAAAGGCAAGTGATCCTTGATCATATTTCAGTTCTAATAACATTACACTTATACACTTTTACTTTATATGCATGCATGTGTCTAGAATATGATGGATCCCAAGTTAAGGATATGCCTAGTTTCATTTGAACTTTTTTGATTAAACTTGGGTTATTTATATTTATGTAGTAGTTACGCTAGTTATTTTACTTAGATCTTGGTTGGATAATCTGGATATCATGTTTCTCTGGTTTACTCATATTCTGGAATATTTTATTGGTGATAAATAAGATTATTGAATTAATTGGAACATGGAGAACCACCTTGAAAAACAGTACAACCACTATACTACATGGCTCTGGTCTTGGCTAATTAATTAGAAACTTTAGCTTATGATGATTTTACCAAAATGGCAAGAGGGGTTGCATCGTCGGGGTATAGCTCGGTCCTCTTGAGGGTGTGATATGATCCTAGGTAAGGCGTCTGCCTCATTAAAGAGATTATGACCGCTTTGACTTGAAACCTTAGCAATTGTCATAAATTACGGAATCTTTATAAAGGCCTCGTAGTGAATCCCTGCCACTCACCTTGGAAGTGTTTAAGAGCTTTGTAAACCCGGGCATCAAGGGAAATATAAGTTGTGGGTAAAGTGTACAACCTCTGCACAGTGAAAACTGATATATCAGCCGTGCTCATGGTTAAGAGCGGCTTGGACCCTCACATGATAACTAAACTTAAAGATGATCTAAATTGCTGGTTCTTGTTTATTTATCTCTATGTTATGGATTGATTCACCTCAGATAGTTTGGTTAAGGGTTGGTATACACTTACACTTAGCTAATGCTTGCTTAACTAAAACTTGACCAACTAAAAATGCTTATCGCAGTCAAACCATGTCAGCTTTTTCTTGATCATAGCCTTGCATGTCATATAATTTATCCCACTTGCTGAGTACCAACTATAAGTGTATTCACACTTGCTTTATTACAAATAATGCTACTCAGAACAAGATAATTGCCCGATGTTCCCCGAAAATTTTGAAGAATACTAGGCGTATGTCTCCCAGTCATCTGCCTGTGAAGTTGGAAGTCCGCTGCTATTTATCAACGCTTATTTATTTGTTTAAGATTAAGACTGTCGGTCATGTAATAAAGTACTACTATACTCTATTTCGTTAATGCATTGTTTTGGATATTTGCTTGTGACGTCTACTGTATGTGCGGAACTTGATCCTGACGCACATGTAGGATGCATTCGGTTACCTTTTTCAAACCGGCTGTGACAATGGACCCGACGGGTGGGGCCCACCTGGTAGCGAGGGAGAGGGGAGAGAGATGCCGGGTTGGGCCTGAAAAGGAGCTGGGCCATGGAAGGAAGGAAGAAAAGGGAGAGGGAGATTTGGGCTGGGCCAAAAGAGAGGAGAGGAAGGGAAAAAGAGAAAGGGGGTTGAAACAAAAGAGAACAAGCAAATTCATTTGAATTTAAACTGGAGAATTTAAATTTAACTGAAGGTAAATAATAAAATAATGCAATGTGATATGAAATGCACAAAACCTATGTGACCTTATATTTCTTTTTATGGCTAGGTACTTTATTTAATTCACAATATTTGTTCTAAACTAAAAAAATTGAATAAAACCCTTATGGATCCTGCAAATAATGTAGCAAAAACTTATTTAGGTTTCTAAATTAAAAATTTGGGGGTTACACCAATAAAGATAGAAGAGAAAAAGAAAAAGAAACTCACTTTACACTAATGAGCGCACAAAGGGGATGGGAGGCAGCGGTGTGGGAGTAGGGCGACATGGAGGACGAGGAGGGCGGCGACATAGAGGATGAGGATGGTGGCGTGAAGGAGGCGGCGGCGCATAGGAGGAGGGCTGGGTGGCGCAGAGGAGGGGCAGCATTCAAAAGTTTTTTGGCAGAGTTTTCCTTTGGCATGCGTGAAGATAGCTTCACTCCCGCACAGGGAGGTTACAGGTTTTTATATATCTAAAAATATTTTTAATTTTTATTATGCACTATAAAAATTATTTAAACTACAAAAAGTAGAAAATTAGTTCAACATTATTGAAACTTGTGCATAACAATTTTTTATGTAGTGTATTGTAAAAAATGTGTTTGTTGGATATGAGCAGAACTATAGTTGTAGTTTGTATAAACTTCAAAGTTTCACTTAAATTATATTAAATAGTGTGAGAGATGTACCCATCTATGAATAATGTATAATCTAATCTTTGTGAAATATTTCAAATTTTTTATGTCAAAGTTATGCACCTATAAAAGGAATTCATACCAATGTATAGAATTTTTAGATGATGTTTAGAAGTTATTAACATTATTTGCAATGAAGATGTAATTTTGAGTTTTGATGGTAAATAATAAACATTTGGAATTACTTACACTAAGAACACAAAAATTTATGTAAATCATAGAAAATAATAAACAATTCAAAATTTATTGAAACTTGTATACAACATTTTTTATGCAGTATGTTACGTTGAGGATACGAGTAAAACTTTTAGTATTTTCACTAAAAAATAAAAAATAAATCTTCTTTTCTATGGGCGGATCGATTTGCAAGCGTGGTTCATGGTCTGAGCCACCCTGGTAATCCTTGTATTTGGGAGCAGTCTATATTTCGGTCCTTCCGAATAAATCATGGTGATTTTTAAGAGCGGTTCACCCTGCGGTCCGTCTCTAGAAATCCATTTATAGGGACAGGTCAGACGCTACAGTATCCATCGTTAATATTTAATATAGGTGAATTTCTTAACCGTCTTTAAGGTGCTCCTACAAATGATTTGTGTAGTAGTGATGTCTCCTCCGTTTGGTCTCTCTCATTCTTTTATTCTTGTTTTTGCTGAAATGTTGAAACCATCGCCTTTAGTTATTAACTAACAACTACTCGCATTGGTTAGAAAAAAACAAATTAAAAGGGAACATTGAAACTTGATCTGTATCATGCGTACTAGACTAGGACTTGCACCTCTTCGGTCGCCTGGAAGGCCAAACCAAATCCGAAAGGCGAACATCGACCTCGTCAGTTCGGGGCTTGGGGAAGTTGCCTCTTCTGACGAGACGAGATTAAGCCCCCGTAATCTCCACCCAAAGGCCACAAAGCTCCGCCGCTAATTAATTTAGACCGCTCACATCAGCTAACTGCGCCGATGACGTCGCCGCCGCCGGCCGGCCGGCCTACCAGATCAACTGCAGCCTCCCCCGGCTAGCCGCTTCCGAGAAACATAAGCATGCGGCCTACGCTCGGACACGCGCGCGCTCTAACCGTTTCATAATGCGTCCGCGGCCACGCATGCCCTTCCAATGGCGCGGAGCAGCGCGGTGGCATCCGCGGAGATGCGATGCCCTTACGTAGCGGCGCAGCATCCAAGGCATGCAAACCAAGCTAAGGTCACCGGTGTGCGCTTTCAGTTGGGGGTCGGTGCTGGGTGTGTCTGTCCATGTCATTCTGCACATCCTAAAGTTTTGGGTTTAATATTTGTGCCAAGTGGTACGGCGTCGAGCTCGACCGATCATGCCTTAGGTTGTTGTAGCCAATGGCTATGGTTGGAGTTCTACTAGCTTCAACAGTTTAGGGTCTGTTTGGGTTCGAGGGTTAATTTTTAGCCCTCAGAATTGGATATCAAATAGGAGAACTAAATATAGGCTAATTGTGGGCTAATTTACATAGACGATGACTAATTGCTGGCTAAAGCCATTAGCCCTAGTTAGCCCATGTTCACCTATTACATCTGGGATTAATTTTTAGTGCCTCACTTTTAATTAGCCCATTGAAACAAATTCTCAACCTGCTGAGGCTATCGTAAAGCAATCCTTGACCTTTGTAATCTGTTGGTCACTGGTCGAGCTTTATCTAGGACGTCTGGGATCAATAGCCAACAATTGTGTTCCTTTTGAAGTTTTTTTATAAAAAAACACGCTTTCGATGTTGCCAATCGAAATAAATAAACTATTAATCAAGGATATAGAAAGGTCTAACTTCATGCTTTTATTTGTAGACGTCACATGTTATCGTATAGACAAAATAACGCCACATTCGCGCAAATATCAATGCTTTTGCGAACTGCGTGGGATTTTTGTCGAGGTGTACATGTACCTAACAAAGTAGGGTTTTATATTTGCTGGGCTAAATATTTTGTTTTCCCCATTTGGGGTACGAGACAGAAAAGTGTGCTGATATGTGTTACGACGTAATTGATAACTTATATTTGCTCATGTCAAGTTGAGGCATCTAATAACTTTCATGTCTATCCCACAGGCTTAAGCGTAGAAAGCTATAGCCTTCGTCACACCACCTTCCTTGTTGGTATTGGGGTACGTCGCTAGCCTGAACTTTCTCAAACAAACTTTGGTTTTTGTGAGTGTCCTGATGCATAGCAATATGTAGCCAAAAGCTGAAGACGAATACGAGGAGGCCAAACTATATTGGATTACATATATATAGACAGATGCCCATGTTATTCCGACCATCTTTTTTCACTCTTTTAAGATAAGAAGATACGGACATATGATGAAATATTTTAAGGTACGAGGAAAATTGAACCTATAAAGACTATAGTCGCATATTTAAATATGGGGTGCACTATAAAAAAATAATTTGTAGCAACGCTTTTTCATAGCGGCGGGTCAAAATATAACCTGTTCCTACAAAAGGAGCGGGAGTACTGTAGCAGCTGACCCTCCCCTGAAATTCATCTTTAGCAGCGGGTGGCGCCTTCACCCGCCCCTGAAAATAGAGCTCATTTTTAATGGGCGGGTGATGGCGCCACCCGCCTCTAAAGATGGAATTTCGAGGGGCGGGTGGCGCCATCACACGCCTATAAAATTGTGGCTCATTTTCAGGGCCGGGTGATGGCGTCACCCGCCCTTGGAAATGCATCTTTAGGGGCGGGTGACGCCATCATCCGTCTCTAAAACTGCCCATAAAAATTTGGGTGCCACCATTCTTCCTCCTCCAGCATAGTGTTTGCTCGCGGGAGGTGGTGTCCGAAAATCCAAGAAAAGGCAAAAGGGGGAAGGTTTTAAACTTGATTTCCTTCGAGTTGAGGGCTCTAGGAGGTAAGTTGATGCTAGTCCAATATGTTTTCTAAGCTTTTTGGATAATTTTAAGGCTTATATGGAGCTCTCTTACCTCTAGCTAGATCTAGATCTAGATCTAAATGGTGTGGATTTACCATTTGAGGCTCCATTTACCTCAAAATTTTAGATGAATTTAGGTTATTTCAATAGGAGAATAAGATTATGTAATCATTTGAGTCCAATCTTTATATTTTAGCCTCATTCCTAAGTAAACAAATTCATAGATCTATGTAGGAGAGAGAAGAAGCTTTATCTTTTCTATATTTACACATATGCATGATAGCTTTTTTAATCAAAATTTAGTATTTCAATAATAGGTTGGTTTTTATTTTTTGTTTTTACATGTTAAATTAAAATTTTTGAATATCTACGTATATATAAAAGTATATATTTATGGTCATTTTGGGCTCTATTTGCCTCAAACTTTTGGATGAAGTTATGTTATTTTAGTAGGACAACATATTATATAATCATTTGGACCTAATCTTTATATTTTAGCCTCATTTCTAAGTAACCAATTTTTCTAGATTCTTTGAGAAGATAGAAGAAGATTTGAGTTTTTTCTATATCTACGCATAACCATATCTACACGTATATAAAGCTAGGTATGTATTTTTAAAATTATTGAAGAGCTTGTTTTAATCCATTTAAAGTATTTGCTGATGTTCAGAGATGGATATGACTTGGATGTACAAAGCATGTCGGTGTTTACCGCCACGCCCACTGAGGGATACCCTCGAGGTGGTGAGTTTGTAGGTAGAGTGTTGCCGAGATCACGAACTCAAAAATGCAAGGAACATAAAGTTTAGACTGGTTCGAGCCGCCGAGAGCATAATACCCTACGTCGTATGTGTGGTTTTGTATTGCCTTAGGTGTTGATTGGGTGATCTTGTGTGATCCTGTTTGAAGAGGGTCCCTGCTCGGCCTTATATAGTTTGGGGGATAGGGTTACATGGAAATCCTCACTGGATACGAGCTCAGGAGTCCTACCCGAGTACTTTTTAGGTAGTTTCCTTCTGTTTTGACTAGTTGTACTACGGTACGAGTAGTTCTACTACGTTACGAGTAGTTACAATTTGTGTAGGGCATGGGCCATGTCTCACCCCTTATCCTGTAAGATGTACGCCATGTGCACAGTCCCGTGGGCCTATGTCTGACAAGCCCCCAAGCTCTTCGTAGTCGAGTACTGCAGGCTTCCGAGTACTTCTGAAGGCGCCTTCGAGTTCCCCTGAACTCCATGTTGAAGGTGTCTTCCGAGTACTTCCTTTGCTGCATCGAGGCTATGAGGTGCTCATGCCTCGAGTAGTTGTCAAGTATTCTTTTATACGGGGTGTGATTGAACTCGCATTCTATATGGAGTAGCCCCCGAGGCTTAGGTTGACTCGAAGAATCAAGCTGATGGTCAAATTAGTCTTGAATCTTCTACCCTTATCTTTCATAAGATTTAAAAAATAAGTCGCTGATGATATGTGTCCCTGCTGTCAGATCCGGGCCCACGGGACTGTGCACATAGCGTACATTTCCTAGGATAAGGGATGGGACATGGCCCACGTCCTACATCTATTGTAACTGCTCGTAGCGTAGTAAGACTACTCATATTAGTAAAACCAGTCGGAGATGATAGGAAACAACCGAAAAGTACTTAGGTAGGACTCCTAGGCTTGTATCCGACTAGGACTTCCATGTAACCCTATTCCCATAGACTATACATAAGGGCGAACAGGGACCCTCTCCAAATAGGAGATCACCCGATCACCACCTAAGGCAATACAAACCACACAGGACGTAGGGTGTTACGCTCTTGGTGACCTGAACCTGTCAAAACTTTGTGTTCCTTATACCTTCAAATTCCTAATCTTGGCGACACCCTATCTACAAACTCATCACCTCGGGGATATCCTCGGTGGGCGTGGCGATAAAACACCAACAGCTGGCACGCTAGGTGGGGGTGTTCATCGAGCATCCATCGGAGAATTCGATAGCGTCCTTCAACTTCACCAGCGCCGTGCTCGACAAGAGCACAACTTTCATCTTGGAATCCTGGATCTGCATCACCAACGGCTTGGGTGGCTTCAACAGCCACCTAGTCGACTCCAAGAAGCCTGAGGCCTCCACATCAACTCGAAGCAGCGAGCTCGATGAGTTCATCAACAACCTCGACGAGTTGCTACACCCCAATCTGGTCCTGTAGATAAAAAAGATGTCCATTTTTGATGTGACTTCCACTCGTGATGCACCAGAACTAGTCGGATCGGACTCAAACCGATCTGAGGGGACCACATAATCTAAGTCCCTCTCCGACTGAGAAGGACTTAGATCTGCTGCTCAAGCTCAAGAACGTGGGAGCCACCACTTGCCGTGGGGCCCCGTTTTCGACAACTACTTGGACTCCAACGAAGAGTACTCGTCATTTAGTACTACACCTTCAAGCCAGAGCCAAGGAGGACTCTGAGATGAGGGAGCCACTGCCCGTCGGGGGGCCTCGCTCTTGAAAACCACTCGCAACCCGATGGCTACCCAGAATCATTTTTGGGAAACTATCTGGGTTTAACCATAACATCTATGCAGCAAGGCCGTTTCGCGTATTGGAAGGGCTTAGAGCCCTCCGAACTACTCGACTATGATTCCTGCCTTGTGGCCTTCACGCAGGAACTGCCCTTCCAGGAGGGCAAGCCTGTCTCTCCCATCGCGGAAGAGGGAGACAGTAGCACAGAGCTACTTGAGTACAGCCATATGGCTAACAACTCGCCGAATCGTCAAATCTACATGGCCTCGCTTCGCAACGCGGATGATGACGAGCTGGGTCCCGAGTATGATGACGAACAACTCATGGACGTATCTGCCAACGAGCCCATGGCAGACGCCCCCCAGGACAAGAATGAGGAGCACCGAAGGATCCGGCGGTTGAAGAACGCCAAGCGCGCCCAACGCAATTATTTATATTCATGAAACACATTTCATGTCGATCACTATGATATTCGATTGCACACTTACTTGATAGATCAAAATTGGTGGGAAACAAAATTTTAAAAGGTAGCAGGAAACAAATTTGGAAAATTTAAATTCAAATAAGTGAAATTTTAGGCGGGAAACCGATTTCCAGGGGCGGGTCATGCCCTAACCCGCCCTGGAAATCAATTTACAAGGGCGGATAATGTCCTAACCTGCCCCTGGAAACACCATTTCTAGGGGCGGGTTAGGGTATGACCCGCCCTTAGAAATCGGTTTTCAGGTGCGGGTAAGATACTCGTCCCTATAAATAGCTATTTTTAGCTGTGAGAAATAGGGGCGGGTACCGCACCCGCCTCTACAAATGCTGTTTTATCCGCCCCTAAAAACTTTTTCTGTGGTAGTGGTGCCTTTTCAACATCTTTAAGCTAGATTTTGGGTTACTACCACACGTAGCATGCTGTAGCAAGGACGGAGCATGCTTCGTTGGAATGGGTGAGAGGTGTCTAAAAATGTAGGTGTGTACAATTAATACAAAAGTCCATTTTACTATCCATAACAAAATTTTTGTCTCAACAGACTGTTTAAACTTTTTTTAACTAGGATTTTGTCCGTGCATTGCTATGGGTGCCGAAAATCTTTTAATGCAATAAGAGGAGCTTGAAGAAACATGACTGATTGTGGAATATTAAGTTTTGGGCCATTGGAGTTATGACTTATGAGTTTTAATGTTTTCGGTGCCTTTTGACAGCTATTTCGGTCCAACACGACAACATCCTTAACCATACCATTGTCCATGAACCTTCATAGACAAACTAAGTATTATGGATCCATAAACATTTAGTTATTTTTCCTGCGATCCAAATTTGAGTTGTCTAATTGTGTTTTCTGTGTTTTTCTTATATTTGAGATGGACTCTAGCTACTTCACATATGTTTTACAGTGCTCTGTTCTTGCATTGATTTATTATATGCTTCTAGGTGAAGTGAGGCATTATAATTGTAGTGTAAATTTCTGCTTTTTTTTTTGGCGTGTGCTACAATAATAGTGCCGCACTTGCAAAGCCATTTATAAATCCTTCACCAGATTTAGCAAGTGTGACCCACACCAGGGTCGGTCGACTCAGCTGCCCTTGCTCAATGTGGAACGGCCAGAACTCGACGGATCGGATCAGCTGGTAGTGATGACCGTGCGCGTGACGGATTCGTCGACGGCGACAGCAAAGCCGCGCTCCGTTTCCCTGCAGGCTGCAGGTGAGCCGCCAGGGCCGTGCCACTACCGGCCGGCACCGTATAAATACGCGGCACAGGCCACAGGGTTGAGTACCTGCTCGCCACGGGAACCTGCAGCCGCAATCGACGTACGGCGCTAGATCAGGCGTCCATGGCACCGGCGAAGAGCGTCGACTTCCCCGCTGGCGCCGACGGCCGCTCGGCTTCGGGAGCAAATGAGGGCGGCGAGGGCCACCGCGACATCGAGGCTGGCGGCTGGGCCAGCGTTCCGGCTCCGGCTCCGGCCCTCTCGACGACGTCGAGGCCGAGGGGACAACGTCTCGCCTCGCTCGACATCTTCAGGGGCATCACCGTCGTGGTCAGTAAGAGCTTAGCCTCCCCTCTAGCTACGTTCCTCGCTACTCGTCCATATAGAAATGCGAGAACGCGCATGTGTGTGTCCTTTGATGGCCGCCATGGATGGTTAAGCACCTGCGCGAGCTGAAGCAAAGAGGTCTCTGTCTCTCGCTCCATGGATAATGATGACGCGGGTGCCCACATGAACACTGGGCTACCAGTAGCTACTACTAGCTAGTCGATCGCCATGGATGGATGGGTGTTGGCGGGTCGAGGAGACTATCCGAGAGAGGAATATGCTTGCGCGGCGGCCTGCCGGCCGGTAGTGCCGAGAGAGAAGCCGCTACCGATAAGGAACCTGCCGTGGTGGGTGACCGCCGGGTGCCGCGGCTTCTCCATCACACACACAAGAAATATATAGCTAGAAACAGAGAGGGTGACTGGTGAGTAAGTTGTGTCGTTTATGCGAGAAAAAAAAAGAGTGACTTGTGTCTTTTTGGGCCTTGTCGTTGTCGTCAATGTGTGCACGAAATAAATGGCAGCGTGTCGTCGTCCGGTGTTTTTTTGGTCTTTTGTTGCGTTGGGCGACTCCTCACGACCTCATGCCACTGCTCCATCCTGTCGTGAGTGAACCAAGTAGTAGCATCCGTGTTGACTGATCAGCAACGCGTGATGTGACACAAGGATCCTTTCATCCTTTACGGAAAGAGAAGCTAAGACATCCACACACGTAAACAAAAGAACAAGATGGACTGAGTATGCATGCCTCAGAAGCTGTAGCTGGTGTTCCTTGACCACTGACCTGGAGTAATCAGAAAATTTCATTTTGTCTCGTTCCGTAATCCCCTCTCCATGGGAATTGCGAGGGATTGAGGGGGATTTTAACTTATATGGAATTTAGTTATTTCCAATCAAGGTCATCTTTCTTTCAAGCAGTACCTGAACAAATGATTCGAATAATGAATTTGATTTTTCACGCAGTTCTTTCAAAATTACCGAATTCTAAAGCATTAGACATATTTGGTATATATGATGAAAGGGTTTTCTTCCTCCGCATGTACTTATTATTATAGCATATTGTAAGAATTATGTTTTTTCTAAAAAGGGATTTTTTTATTAATTTCAAGAACGTTACATCAAGATACAATAGAACTTGAAATCCTCCCAGCCTCTGTCTGGGTGGTACACAACCTTACATGCATAATAAAGAAAAAGAACAGGCACAGTAATAACTATCAATCCAAAGACTAAGATTAGACCGCCACTCATATGCCCTGGTAGAAAACTCCTTGACCACTTGTGTCAAGCACTGAGATGCCGCTGCAACCAAAACCTGGGAGATAGGCCTCCGGAGGATAGACCATGTGCAAACACCATGAGTGATTGAGAGTATGGGAATTATGTAGGAATTAGTTTATCTTTATATGAGTGTTGCAATATTTGGTATTTCAAATTAAATGTTTTCCTAGTAGATAGAAGATTCAGATATTTATTCTTTGAACCTTAATATGTATTATATATTTCATTGCTGAATAAAACTCGCTTAATATATGGTTACCATGCAAAAATGACAGCTTATGATCGTCGTGGACGATGTTGGTGGCCTTGTCCCTGCCATCAGCCACTCACCGTGGGACGGCGTGACGCTTGCAGATTTTGTATTCCCCTTCTTCCTCTTCATCGTTGGAGTCTCCTTGGCCTTTGCATACAAGGTAGTTCAAAAAAAATCCAATGCAAACATTATAGTACTTAACAGTCAACAAAGAGTTTGTATTTTTTTTTCTAGTATGTTGAAAAGATTATAAAAGATATAGCCAAATCAATTTTTGCAGAGAGTGCCAGACAGAGCGCTGGCAACCAAGAAGGCTGTGATCCGGGCTTCAAAGCTCTTCCTTCTAGGCCTAGTATTGCAAGGTATGATACTGGTGGTTGCTGGTATCCCATACTTAGATTATTAATACGGATGATGCTCAATATGTAGATCTTCACTGCAGCGAAAACACTGAAAGTAACAATGACTCGATGTTTTCTCTTGAAAGGTGGCTTCTTTCACAGCATCCACGATCTTACTTATGGAGTTGATATTCGCAAGATACGGTTCATGGGTGTACTTCAGGTATCACCACACAGCTCTGTCTATTTCCTATCCACACTATTCTACGAAATCGGCATTGCATGCAATCTTTTTTATTTTCGAAATGGTCATATTATGAAGGAAAGCTGCATCCAGCAAACGTCCGAGTCTGCTGATTAAAGTTGTCCACTTGCTGTAGAGAATTGCAATAGCGTACTTAACGGTGGCACTTTGTGAAATATGGCCACGAGGTGGTGCAAGTGACATCGGAGCCGGTGGCTTTACGTTGATCAAAAGATATCGTCATCAGCTGTAAGCATGCTACAACTTTGACAGACAATTCAAATAGTAAAGTAGCAGTTAGTCGGTTAGATAATGTAGTCACTATTTTTGCATTGCGTCACCGTGTATTCTTTTCCTTATTTTGCACAGGTTTGTGGGTTTGTTTCTCACGGTCACCTACACGGCGCTTTTGTATGGCATGTATGTGCCGGACTGGGAATATGAGGTCACATCTCAAGACACCACTTTGAACCACTTTATGGTAATAAATTAATAAAAATGAAAAAAAATATGTTTTGCGTCCTTTTATTTATGGAAATTATGTGTTTGTTCCAGGATGTTGTTACTTAATCTTTTTGTGAGGTTTTGCTGCATCCAGGTGAAATGTGGAGTCAGGGGTGATACAGGACCAGGCTGCAATGCCGTGGGCATGATTGACCGTCATGTGCTTGGAATCCAACATCTCTATACACGCCCCGTTTACCTCAAGACAGCGGTATGCAAAAAAAAATGCAGTTGATGAAATGCGGCCTAGAAGATGACTTTTATGCATATTTGAGTACATAGCTTAGATCCTGCAATTTCAACCTGACATTTCTAAACTACGTACACATTCAAATATTAGCGCGTTAGTTATACTTGAAGGATATTACGGCTACTATTGATGAACTAACATTCTTATGTGTCTATTTTTTTTGGGCGTAACTATAGCAATGCAGCATCAACTCCCCGCGAAATGGCCCGCTTCCGTCAAACGCTCCCACATGGTGTGAAGCTCCCTTTGATCCTGAAGGCCTCCTCAAGTAATCAGTGGCTTACACTAGCTTAATTTCTAATGACTTGCTTTAGTTCTAATCTATATGTCTTTATGATGTGTAGTTCCCTGATGGCAATTGTGACCTGCTTGATTGGCCTCCAAATTGGGCATATCATTGTGCACTTCAAGGTACCAATCCAGTGGCTACATTTTTTTTCTTGAGTTGATTTATCAACATCTTTTGTTCTTTCGTTTGGAGTTTGTGCTATTCGTTGATAAGTATGTAATTCTGTTGTCAGTGTTGTGCATATGTAACTAATCTTTCAGTTCTTGATTTCCTCCCAAAATTTTGTTACTACAGGAGCATGGCGAGAGAATAGTGCGGTGTTCGATTCCATCTCTAAGCTTGCTGATTCTTGGCTTCTCGCTTGACTTGTTTGGTAAATGAATTGATATGTTAACTAAACATTTTGTTGTGATAATAACAATTGTGCTGTATGTTAGTGCCATCTACACCCTAGGGGTACAACAATAATATTCTACACCTAACTTGTACTACTGAAAAGGTTTGGAAAATTAAACCGCTGAACCTGAATAATTTCACTACAGAACGCTCACCAAAATTTCGTTCAGTATTTCAATGTGGTGTACTTATTATGTCCTAGGTGTAGAATAATAACACTTTTATTAATTTTGTAGTATGACTATCAACTACATTTGCATTAAAATGCAGGCCTGCGCTTGAACAAGTCGTTGTATAGTCTGAGCTACACCTGCGTCACCACGGGCACCGCAGGTCTCTTCTTCGCAGGAATCTATTTGCTGGTTGGTGAAATTTTCCTTTTAGTAAAGAAGCACATGAGCTCTGCCATCCATTTGATGAAGTATTGTGATAGATACCTGAATGCCAGCAAATGTTAGCAAATAATTAAACCAAACTAGCATGAAGACCAAGTATATCAACAACTTTTCAAAATACTATTTCCCCCCTTGCGTTCGTGTATGTACGAGACGAACCCAAAGGTTTTCAAATAGATTGTCCCTGTTCCATTAACATAATCGAAAAAAAATCTTTAGTTCGTGCAAGTTATGATGAAAGTGTGTGCTACATGGATTCGTGATGCCATCGACATCATATGTATTTTCAGGTGGATGTTTATGGTTACAAGAAGCCGCTTTTCCCTATGGAGTGGGTGGGAAAGCAAGCCCTCATGATTTTTGTTCTAGTGGCATGCAACATCGCCCCAATCCTGTTACACGGCTTCTATTGGAGGGAGCCACAAAACAACCTTGTAAGACATATGGCCATGTCCTGTTTGTTTCTTCCTACCATATTCCAAATCATGAAGTACTAATGTTTTAACTTATTAAATATTGGTGCTATTTGGTTTGAACAGTTGAAATTTATCGGAATAGGAGGCTGACGACCGCATTCCTTCTTGTTGTTGACGTTTATGATTTTGGGATAACAATTACAGAGCATACATCACCAGTTTTGGGAACAGTCAGTGCTACCCACATGCTGCAACACGCCTGTAGCAGGAGATGTCTAAGATTTGAGGGCCCCATGCTAAGACTAGAATGGGCTCATACACATGAAATGTCAATTGGCAATATGAAATAGTCAATCATGTTCACTATATTAGTTGCTTTATTCTTTTCATATTTCATTTATCCTACTAGATTTGAGGGTCTGCTTTCTCCAAAATATTATTTCCAATATCCGATATCCCAATCCTTCATTCAAACAACAACACAGGGCACACAAAAAGACCCAAAAAAAACTCAAGAAATAAAATCCGCAACAATCAACGCACCATATACCTCAAGAAAATCAAAGCAAAACCAAACCCAAACAGATTATCAATGTACATGGTGCCAGCATGCAAACAAGCAGATGAATGCAAAAGCAGCATGGCAATGTTCACATCGGAGCAGGCGCCGCCGACGAGCCGTCACTGCCATTGTTCGGATGGTAGAATTGCAGCACGGTGTAGACGGTCTGCATGATGGTCATGACGAGGAGGAAGATGGCGGCGGCGAGGGAGAGGAACGCCCAGGGGCTCCGGAAGTAGGTGTGGATGAGGTTGGCGCGCCACATGTTCCACGGCTTCCGGCAGTAGGCGTTCACCTCCCGGTGCACGGCGTCGAGCTTGCTGTCCGGCTCGAGCACCACGTCCTTGGAGATGCTGTTGAACAGCTTCGCTACCGCCTTGTCGCTGCCGACTGCGTTCTGGATGATTCCCCTGGAGCTCAGCAGCGCCACGTCCTTGGCGGAGTCGATGATGTTGTCCATGAAGAAGACGTAGGCCGTGACGTCGTTGCCGGCGCCGACGTGCAGCCGCTCGAACGCCATCATGTTCAGGAACATGTACTCGGTGGAGTCGTCCACGGTCACCGCCGGCATGCTCAGCACGCCGTGCCGGAAGCGGATGTCGTGGAGGCTCTCCGAGTGGCTCTTCTTGAACCGGATCCCGGCCTCGTACAGCTCCACCGCCGACCGGATGATGTCCGCCTCCGGCACGTCGCGCGAAGTCCAGTGGGGCGCCTGGTAGTGGCCGTAGAGCATGTTCCGGCGGTGCACGTCGAGCGCGTGGAGACCCAGGCTGCCACCGGACGGCGGCAGCCGAGGCGAGGACAGGGACAGGAACCTCAGCACCATCCTGTTGATGGCGTCTCCATTCTTCGCACACATGCAAAAGGGTTCTATGGTTAGTTCCAGTTCAGTTGTAACTGAGCGACCATAAAGCAGCACTTGAAAACTTTTTCACGTGAAGAAGCTGAACCACCGGCAGCAAAAAGAACCAATATTGCAGAAGTGCCTCAATAAGTTACTCTTCTGAAAGACTGAAACATGTGAATTTTTCCCAATCCCAGAAGAAATTGAACTGTTCTGTGTGAAACTGTTGTAAGGTTCATAGAATATTTCTACGGTTCAGAAAAGAACGAAGTGATCTCCTTCAAAGCAAATGTGATACCATGTGAAAAGAAGAGAAGTCAAGATCGAAGGTGCTACATCTAGCTTCGCTTTTGCTTTATTTGGCTTCGATGCATTGATAAAGCGAAGCATAAAGACAACACTGCTCAAAAAATAATATTTTTTGTGTCTTCCGACTGCATGATGACTCCATGCTTTACCATTCGGTGTAGAAAATTTTTTATCAGAGAACGCAGTAATTTACCGGAGGCTTGGCCGTCTCGACGGCGACGAGCCTCTCGAGCAGTAGCAGCGGCAGCTGGTTCTCGAGCATGAGCATGTCGCGGCGGATGTAGGGCACCATGTAGAGGACGCCATGGTGGCTGAAGATGGGGTCGTTGGGCGCGTAGTCCCCGGTGTTCTTCCCGATCCCGTCGAGGTTGGTGGCCCTCATCACCTCCAGCAGGAAGCACCCGTCCACGATCATCATCTCCAGGAACCGCTCCCTCCCATCGCCGTCGCGCCACTCGGCGCCGAGGTCCAGGTACGCGCTCGCCAGCTGCTCGGCGACCTCCTCGACGGCGGCCACGAACTCCTCCAGCGGCTTCTTGGCCCGCCGCAGCAGGTGCCGCAGCGCCCGGCGCTTGTGCTCCTCCATGGGGAGCAGCTCGGGGTCGCCGTGGTGGAAGGGCCCCAGCGACACCACCTGCGGCCGGTACGCCTTGGGCTTGAGGTCCTTGATGCACGCCGGCACGCGGTAGATGCAGTGGCGCTGCCACCGCGACACCTCCACCGACGCGTCGGCCTCGCCGAGCTTCCTCTCCACGTCCACCACCCATACCCTCCTGCCGTCGCCGGCCGCAGCCATGGATCCGGCAAGGAATCTGCCTATGTTAACTTGGGATTCGGCTGCTATAGCTAGAGATTTTGCTACTCATCTAGACTTTTATGAAGGGAGGTTAGACACTAATCTAGACTAGAACCCTCTAAATTTATATAGCGATGCATGTGTCCAAGATACCGGCGTTGCAAACAGCCACATAGGCATAGCTTGCGTTGCATGCCACCGCTTGCGTGCTATGTGCACGATAAAGAGGCCTGTCATGTGAATCCATGGCTACTCACTGAGCTCTAAACTTAATCTAAGGCTCCTTATGGAATTCTGGTGTCTGGGTTAACCGAGATTTTTTAATTTGCAATGTAAAGCGATCTATGTTAAACAGAGCCTAATAAGTAAATACATATATGCAATGATCTAGTAAAAGGGTGAAGAATATGGTCATTTTCAGGGAGCTATCATGCATGGTCACTGCGAGCAGCATTTTTTTTTAGATTCCACGGTACAATTTAGATAGTCACAACGCACGCACGCTCATCCCTATGAGCACACGTACGCAAACTCTAATCCTATGAGCATCTTTGAAGACTGAGCCGGCACATCCTCGAGATTGATGAAGTCACCACAGGCGTCTCACTGTCGACGGGAACGTCGACTACCGCTAAAAGCACAGCATGCTTTTACAGCTGAGAGATGATCAAAGAGGCATATTACATTACCACAGTTTAGGTATATGTTTTACGTAGTTAAGAGATCAAGAATAATCAAGATGCCACTGTGACGTAATGTAATGTGTAATCTGAGTGGTTAGCTGGCTGGAACAACACCGAGGAAGCGAGGAATATGTAAAAGGCTTCCCTGCTGGCTGTTGTTGCATTGGCAGTGGTGCATGCACGTAGGAGAAAGTTTGGTGGTAAGGGGATCGGATAGACTACAGGCCAGGGGAGGTATCTTGCTCATTTGCTCTCTATAGTTTTCCATCATGCACGAGAGGGAGGAATCAAGAAAGGAAGCTCCAGTTGCAAGTAAATCACGTGAGACATGGTCTGCTGTCCACAGAAAAAAGTTCCGAAGCAAAACCTGGTTGTTGGTCCCCGTAGGAAACTCAAACGGGTCAAGCAGGATCTGATCTGCCTTTTTGGGCAAAGTTCAGAAGTTTTGGTCAAAATTTCCGAGAGTCACAAATTTTGTGTTTTCAGGAAGGTTTCAATTCACACTATATTGCTTTTGCAGTGAAGCAAATCCAAATTGGTTCATGTTGCATCATACCAGCTCCCTATGATTGGAGGTACATGACATATAATTTTAGTTTATCTAGATTCCCATCATTTATGACAACTAACATATACCGAACAATATAAATTGGTAGCATATAATAGCGATATATACCATTAGATTTGTTATAACAAGTAGCTTTGAAATACTATTTTTGATCTATTTATTATCCTTCATCCACAAAAGCGTTGTCATCTAGAGTTATGGATCCTCCTTCCATGAACTTGTAGGTGGGTGGCGAGTGGATCCATGAGTCACGGCAAAACAGATCCATGGGCTCGTCCATCGTCGTGGCTGTTAGTAACTGAATTGACCTGTTCTCCTTGTATTTAGCTTAGCATGTGCATGTATTTAGATTGTGGGTTGAGAGCCCGGGCTTGCAGCTCTTGTACCGGTTATATATGTACATCAAACTCATCAATAGAGTGTGTGGTCATTCTTCCTCTTCTATATGGTATCAGTGTAGCTCGCGATCCGTTTCTTCCGCTGCCTCTCCACTCGATCACCATGAGCTCTTCTTCTTCCTCTAAATTGGCTTCTCCTCCGGCCTCTCCTGAGCATGACATCCCTCCACTCATCACCATTCCGGCTCCTGCATCTCAAATTCAGGTGATCAACATCAAGACCCATGTTCCCATGGTTCTTGAGTTCGACGCTGGCAACTACGGTCAGTGGCGCCTCTGCTTCCTCGCCGTCTTCGCCAAGTTTGGCCTCCTCGACCACATCAACTCCACCAACGTCCAAGGCACATCTGATTGGGTGCGGAACGACTACTCCATCATTTCTTGGCTCTACTGCACCACCGATCTGCTTCGCACCGTCCAAACCGTGATGGACATGGCCTACTCCCTGTGGCGTTCCATCCGCGGCCTCTTCCGCGACAACAAGGTCATGCGTTCCGTGTACCTTGGCGCCGAGTTCAGGAACATCTACCAAGGCGACCTGCCCGTGATGGCCTACTGCACCAAAGTGAAGCTGCTCGCCGATCAACTACATGATCTCGAGTCGCCAGTTTCTGATCCGGATCTCGTCATCACTCTTCTGCGCGGCCTAAACCCTCGCCTGCAACATGTCATCCCCGGCCTCACCGTCAACAAGCTGCCTTCGTTCCTCAAGGTTCGATCCCATCTTCTTCTTGAGGAACATCGTCTTGACAATGCTGCCAAGATGGCCCAAGCTGCCGCCTCCTTCGCCAGCCAGCAGGCCGCTGGTGGTTCGACGCCCGACGTCGCGCCGTCGGCCCCTCTTAGCCTCACCACGTAGGTGACCTCGGGCAGCCCATCCACCCCTCCATCATCTACTGGCGGATCAGGCAAGAAGCCAAAGTTTAAGAAGAAGGGTGGCGGCTCTCCGTCCACCGGTCCTCGCTAGAGCGGCCCTCCGCAGCAGCTCCCGTTCCAGGCGCCATCGGCAAACCCATCGGCTGGCATGTTCCAGGCCTGGCCCGTGGCGCAACACACTCCACAGCCGCCGCCTGGCACCGGCATGCTCGGCCCTTATCCCGGCGTTCCATCTGCTCAGGCCTACTACGACACTCCCTCTGCAATGCCACAGCCGCAGGCTCCCTTCTGGGATCAAGCGGCTTTGGTCAGCCCCTCAACAACATGTCGTTGCAGGGATCTCCTAACGCACCCAACTGGCTGATGTACACGGGTGCATCGACGCATATGTCCAACCACGGTAATCTAACATCTCTCTCCCCTTCCACTTCCTCCTCACGCATTCTAGTTGGCAACAGATCTTCTATTCCCGTTTCTTGCACCGGCTCTTCAACCATTGCTACTTCATCTCGTCCTTTACATCTCCATAATATACTGGTTGCACCGAAACTTGTTGAAAATCTTTTATCCGTTCGCCAACTAACCCGTGATAATCTTGTTTCTGTGGAATTTGATCCTCGCGGCTTCTCCATTAAGGATCTGCACACCAAGGTGGAGATTCTCCGATGTAACAGTGATGGGGATCTCTACCCTCTCACTGCCTCAGCTGCTCGCACCTTACTCGCCACCGTACCACTGCCTCACGCTGGCATCAGCGTTTAGGCCATCCAGGAACTAAAGCTTTGTCTCAAGTTCTTTCTTTGTTTGATTTCACTTGTAATAAAGATAGTTCGAATCCCTGTAATGCTTGTCGCTTGGGCAAACACACTCGGCTGCCTTTCAGTTTATCAAATACAGTCACCAGTGCTCCTTTTCAGCTGCTACATTGTGATGTATGGACCTCTCCCGTTCCCGGTGTTTCTGGCTTCCAATTTTATTTAGCTATACTTGATGATTATACTCACTTTGTCTGGGTTTATCCACTGCGCTAGAAATCAAAGGTTGCTCCTATCATCACATCCTTTTGTGCTTATATCCAT
This sequence comes from Panicum hallii, assembly GCF_002211085.1. Lineage (NCBI taxonomy): Eukaryota > Viridiplantae > Streptophyta > Magnoliopsida > Poales > Poaceae > Panicum > Panicum hallii. The sequence goes on along the minus strand of NC_038049.1, from coordinate 38,548,548 downwards.
AACCAGTTCAGCCACCCCATGCACTGTTTTCAATCTGACAACGGGCGAGAATTTGACAATCATGCGCTGCAATCTTTTTTTTCTGCTCACGGGATTCTTTTCAGACTTTCTTGCCCCTATACATTGCAATAGAATGGAAAGGCTGAATGGATCCTGTCAACGCTAAACGATTGCACGCACACATTGCTTCTTCAGGCTTCCATGCCATACAGGTTCTGGGCTGAAGCACTTGCCACGGCTGCGTATCTTCTCAATCGCCGCCCTTGCAAAACTACTTCTCTCATCTCCCCCTTTCAATCTCTCTACGGTGTCCCTCCGGAGTACACTCATCTCTGCGTTTTTGGATGCCTCTGCTATCCAAACATGACAGCTACAGCCCCTCACAAGCTTGCTCCACGTTCCACACGATGTGTCTTCCTTGGTTATCCTCCTGATCACAAAGGAAACCGATGCTACGACCTATCATCTCGCCGTGTCATCACCTCTAGATATGTCGTCTTCCAAACGAGTTCCCTTTTGTGCAGGAACAACAACCTGGTGTGCCACCCGTCGCCACGCACCTCGACGTGCCCGGTTCACCAGCACCTCCCGTGCCTCCTCAACAAACTCCACCGAGTCCTCCGCAACAATCTGCGCCGAGTCCCCTACCAGCAGCACCAGTGCCATCTGCTATGACTCCGACACTTGCGCCGACATCTGCCACCGCACCAACGCATCGGTTGGTGACTCGTTCCTACGCTGGCGTGTTTCGACCGAACCCACGCTACGCCAATGTCACCACCAGCACCAGTGTCTCCCCGATCCCCTCCTCCGTGCACGCAGCCCTTCGAGATCCAAACTGGAAGGCGGCCATGCAGGAGGAGATTGACTCCCTGATGGCCAATCGCACATGGGAGCTCGTTCCTCGACCGCCGAAACGTAACATCATCACCGGCAAATGGGTGTTCCGGCACAAGACATGCGCTGATGGCACCTTGGAGCGGTACAAGGCAAGATGGGTGGTTCGCGGCTTCACCCAACGACCGGGCATCGACTTCACTGAGACATTTAGCCCGGTCGTCAAACCTGCATCCATCCGCACCGTCCTCACCGTCGCCGCCTTGCGCTCGTGGCCGGTTCACCAACTTGATGTCAAGAACGCGTTCTTGCACGGCATCCTTGATGAACAGGTGTTCTCGCTGCAACCTGCTGGTTTTGTCGACTCTATCCACCCTGACTACGTCTACAAGCTATCGAAGTTGTTGTATGGCCTCAAACAAGCGCCTCGGGCATCGTTTCACCTGTTCACCAAGGTTGCTCGCTCTCTTGGATTTCAGCCAACACGCTCTGATGTTTCGCTCTTCACTCTGCACCACAGCACCGAGATGGCCTTTCTTCTGCTCTACGTCGACGATATCATCTTGACGGCCTCATCTGATGCCCTCCTGCACGGCATTGTTGCTTGTCTTGGTGCCTCGCTTGCCATCAAGGATCTAGGACCAGTTCACTATTTCCTTGGCATCCAGGTAACACGATGGCTGGCTTCTTCCTTTCCCAAAAAAATATGCAGAAGAGCTCCTGGAACGTGCCAACATGTCACAATGCAAACCAGCCTCTACACCGATCGACGCCACTGCAAAGCTTGCTTCAAATGATACTGCACCAGTTCCTGATCCCGGGGAGTACATAAGCTTAGCAGGTGGACTTCAGTACCTGACTATGACATGGCCAGACCTTGCTCACTCCGTCCAGCAGATATGCTTGCATATGCATGATCCGAGAACCTCCCATCTGCTACTTCTGAAGCGCACATTACGGTATGTTCGTGGCACTACCCACTTCGGTCTTCACCTGCATCATTCAGCAACACTTGACATCCAAGCATACTCTTACGCTGATTGGGTCGGTTGCCCTGACACAAGACGATCAACTTTAGGGTTTTGTGTTTATCTTGGTGATTCACCTGTCTCCTAGTAATCAAAACAGCAACCTACAATCTCAAGATCAAGTGCAGAAGCAGAATATCGTGGTGTGGCAAATGCAGTTGCAAAGTGTGTCTGGTTACAACAGCTGCTTTTGAGCTCGGCATTCACAACGACAAAGCTACTATAGTATATTGCGATAATGTTTCAGCAGTTTACATGGCAAGCAATCCAGTTCATCACAAAAGAACCAAGCACATTGAGTTAGATATACATTTTGTTCGTGAAAAGGTTACTCTTGGTCAGCTCCGGATACTTCACGTTCCCACGGATCAGCAGTTTGCCGATATCATGACAAAAGGTTTGTCTACACAAGTGTTCAATTCTTTCCGGTCTAGTTTGTGTGTTCATCCAAGGCATGACGTACAAACTAAGGGGGGTGTTAGTATCTGAATTGACCTGTTCTCCTTGTATTTAGCTTAGCATGTGCATGTATTAGTCAGTTAGATCGTGGGCTGAGAGCCTAGGCTTGCAGCCCTTGTACCGGTTATATATGTACATCAAACTCATCAATAGAGTGTGTGGTCATTCTTCCTCTTCTATAGTGGCTATACCTGTGACCTCTTATCTAGGAAGCACGGCAGGTGGATCCGTGAGCTCCTCTCCATGGAAGCAACATTGGATTTGCAAGGGCGTCCATGGTAGTGCTCTACTGACTACTTGGGTCTCAACAACTTCAAATGAAGAAATTCAACCAGGAAGTTGTAGATATAGTCAAAATATGATTTGTTTGTATAAAGTTTGCAGCACCAAAATCCATATAGAGTAATGAAGTTTCTAAACAATCTGTATTTAAAATTACAATGTGGAACAGTTAGGCAGGGATACAGTTGAATGAAAGTTTTGACGAACCGGTAGGCATACTAAGAATTTTTGCAGGTTTAAATCATACAAGCCAGAAGGAATAGTCGCGGAGGTATCCCTGTCTGCGTTACGAGCCTGGCACAGATATATGCCTGCATGTGTACATCACCAATCGACATAGATAGTCATGAACATTTATATATAAAACACTCAGGATCTTATCGCTGTTCGTGTTATGATCCAATGGTGATGTCTTCTGTTCGAAATTTCTAATTTTTTCAATATGGTGATTAGCCGGTAGAAAGGAGTGCTCTGTAGCAGTGTATATATTTTTGTTGAATCAAAAACAAGTTCAGTTATGTACAATACCAACACCATTTTCCAAAACTTGAAATATTCAGTTGACCAATTCAAACAAAACCCCAAGAAACAAATAAATCCAACACATTATTCTTTTTGGCAACGCAGAGCAGCTTAAAAACCAAAGCAAAACTGAAAAACAATGCCAAATAGGTCTCCGATGTACATGGTGCCGGCACGCTTGCATATGTAGCTGAACGCAGAAGCTGCGCTGCAAGATCACATCGGAGCCGGTGCCACCGGAGAGCTGCTGTTGGCTTGGTCCTGCTGGTAGTACGGCAGCACGGTGTAGACGGTCTGCATGACGGTCATGACGAGGAGGAACACGGCGGCGGCGAGGGACATGAACGCCCATGGGCTCCGGAAGTAGGTGTGGATCAGGTTGGCGCGCCACAGGTTCCACGGCTTCCGGCAGTAGGCGTTCACCTCCCGGTGCACGGCGTCGAGCTCGCTGTCCGGCTCGAGCACGACGTCCTTGGAGATGCTGTTGAACAGCTGCGCCACCGCCTTGTCGCTGCCGACGGCGTTCTGGATGATGCCGCTGGTGCTCAGCAGCGCCACGTCCTTGGCCGAGTCGATGATGTTGTCCATGAAGAAGATGTACGCCGTGACGTCATTGCCGGCGCCGACGTGCAGCCGCTCGAACGCCATCATGTTCAGGAACATGTACTCCGTGGAGTCGTCCACCGACACCGCCGGCATGGTGAGCACGCCGTGCCGGAACCGGATGCTGTGGAGGCTGTCCGTCTTGCTGTTCCTGAACCGGATCCCGGCCTCGTACAGCTCCAGCGCCGACCGGATGATGTCCGTTTCCGGCACGATGTCCCGCGACCGCGGCGAGTCCTGGTAGGGGCCGTAGAGCATGCTCCGGCGGCGAACGTCCAGCGGGTGGAGACCAAGATTGCTGCCAGCCGGCGGCAGCCGCGACATCGGGGACATGAACCTCAGCACCATCCTGTTGATCACGTCGTCGTTCTGCGTGGCACCCGTCATCCACGCACATGGAATGGAAGTATTGTATTTGATGGGTTAGACTTAGTTCAGATGCTACGAATTTGGTTACAATTTTGACACTAAAAATTGAATCAAACGCAAATTGATTTTCTTCCCCAAAAATCCAGTGTAGACGCACCCATTTACATACATGCATCCAGATTCAATTCACTCCTATAAATATAGGGCCACTACTCATCACAAGTGCGACTACAACGGGATATGTCACCAACGTAGAGCACACTGCTTCCCTGGTTTCCATTCTATTTTTAAGGGCGCCAAGCAAGAACATGTGGAGTTGACGTTTCTTTGAACCATGTGATCTTTTAGAATAAAAAACAGTGGTTTTCTGATTTGAGCATCCAAATTAAATTAGAACTGCACTTTTTTATTTCTTACTCTAAACGTATGTAAGACTGCACTCTAGTATATTTTGATGATATTTTCTTAAAAAATTTTATAAACTATTCTAGGTTTCTGAAAAATGTTCTAACTTCATGAAAAAAATATTCTAGGCTTCAAGAAAAAATATTCCCACTTCATAAAAAACATATTGGATATTTTTTAAATAGAAACTATTCATATTAGTTCTTATTTTGTTACGCTAATTCTTAAGAATGAAAAAAGATTCCAAAACAGATATACAGTTTAAAAGAAATATAAACTCGAGGTGGTGAAGCAAGGTGGCTTAGGAGGCCACATGCATCACTTGGGCTAGAAAAACTATATGGGCTAGGAAAATAAGAAAAAACCGGCCGGAGAGACGGTTGGGGACAGCTCCGACTATTCAAGCGACTGGACTGGCAATTTTGATATTGATAATGACACTATATGTATCTCGATGTTCATAAGCACGTTGTCTACCATCAAAATAATACTATCATTTATTCTAAAATAAATTTAGAAAAAAACGAGCACACGAGCTAATTCTAGCTAGGACTTGAACCTAGTTAGATAGGTCTCATCATCCTACGAGAAATTTAACCAACTGAGCTATGCTTACTTGTCCATTTATTCGTACTTTTACTTATAGCTGAACCATAATATGTCCACAAAGGTGACATGCCTCTGTGCCTTTATAAGGTCATTATATATTCCAAACACGTAAAATTTTGCCCATTCCTGAAGAAAATGTAACTGTTTTGTCTGAAACTATTACGTCCAAAATTTATTTGAGAGTTTAAAATCTAAACAAAAGAATAATGTTTATCTCGAGAGGGTGTGATGTGATGTAAAGAAAAGATCTGTCTAGCTTTGCTTTTGCTTTGGCTTGCCTGGATAAAGGGAAGCATAAACTAAACACTGCTAATAACAATGTAAATTTAAACTATCGCCTTTTCATGTTACAGAAGAGTGTCCTTTTAAACGGTGTTGTGGTCAACAAGACATTACCTTGACCACAACTTAGCGTCATAAAACTTATGAGAAATATAGCAAAGTTATAAGATTTCATGACTATTTTCGAAGAAAAAACAGACATGCCATTTTTTTATAAAAAAATATTGGTGAAGATACCACAACAATCAACAAAAGAATGAATGCAACTTAAAATGACAACCAACTTTGGACAGGAGTATAATAGTATAACTCTATGTGCTCATTCACCAGGCATAGAAAATGCCGAGTAGAAATGGCAGCAATAAATTACCGGAGGCTTGGCAGTCTCTACGGCGACGAGCTTCTGCAGCAGGAGCAACGGCAGCTGGTTCTCGAGCATGAGCATGTCGCGGCGGATGTAGGGCACCATGTAGAGCACACCATGGTGGCTGAAGATGGGGTCGTTGGGCGCGTAGTCGCCGGTGTTCTTCCCGTCGAGGCCGGCGGCCCTCATCACCTCGAGCAAGAAGCACCCGTCGACGATCATCATCTCCAGGAACCGCTCCCTCCCCTCCTCGCCGCGCCACCGGTCGCCCAGGTCCATGTACGCGCTCTCCATCTGATCGGCGACCTCCTCCGCGGCGGCCACGAACTCCTCCAGCGATTTCTTGGCCCGGCGCAGCAGGTGCCGCAGCGCCCGGCGCTTGTGCTCCTCCATGGGGAGCAGCTCGGGGTCGCCGTGGTGGAACGGGCCCAGCGACACCACCTGCGGCCGGTACGCCTTGGGTTTGAGGTCCTTGATGCACGCCGGCACGCGGTAGATGCAGTGGCGCTGCCACCGCGACACCTCCACCGACGCGTCAGCCTCGTCCAGCGTCCTCTCCACATCCACCACCCACGCCCTTCTGCTGCTCCCGCCACCGGCTGCCGCCATGGACCCGATAGCTACTGATCTAGATAAAGCTTCACGAATGGAAGATAGCAATTAATCTAGTCTAGAACTCTAGCCTCGTTATATATATATGTAGCTATGTTACTATGTGTATGTGAAAGATAGACATATGGGTTACTTGCGTTGCGTGCCACGGCGCGCGTGCTAGGTGCCAGGAAAAGTGGCCATGGTCATATGCGTAGCGGTAGCAAAGAACTTTAAATTTTAGCCTATGTAATTTAAGTGCCGGCTCTAAAAGGACCGTACTCTAGCTAGAAATATAAAAGGATCAGGTTGGAATGTGAAGAGAGTATTAGAGCCATTATTCGTTACCACCTGCGTCTGTGGATGAGTACTCCATGGGGCTCTGAAGAAACTTGGTCCAATTGTCTAAGAGCAACTTCAGCAGGGTCTCTATTTAGGCCCCTTACTCCAAAAGTAGGGACCCGTATCAAAAGAATAAACTTCAGCAGGATCCCTACTTCGGTCCCTAGAGTAGGGAGGCCCTTAGATTTCCTCGGGTGGGAAGGGAGGCCCCAACTCGACGGTTGTGGCCGTTTTCACCCCGCGTGCATGGAATCCATCCGAGCTCGTGCTCCACGCTACACGCTGCCCCTGATGGATTCCGCCGCCGCTCACTCGATTACTCGACCAACTGAGTGGCCCGGCTGCCTGGATCCATGTGTTTCTCTTTTCCCAAACTCCGCAGGTCGCTCGAGCTCAGCTATGGAGCGACGCTGGTCTCCCACGAGCGTCGCCCTAACTCCACCATGGAGCCTCGCAGACATGGAGCCACCGGTCGGAGAGAGACATGAGGTAGAGAGAGGAGGAGAGATGCGTTGGGGGGAGAGAGAAACACTGAGGCATAGATGTCTCGGGGAGGGAGAGATGCGTCAGGAAGAGAGACCAGAGAGATGCAGTTTTTTTTTGCAAAAGAAAGATGCTCGGGAGAAAACAAAGATTAAAAAAGATCCTAACAGGTGGGTCCCAATTGTCATAAAAGAGTAAGGGCTGAGATATAGAGGCTGTTGTTGGAGTTGATGAGCATCAAAGTTACAGCTCTAGAAAGTAGGAGAAGCATCTACTTAAAAAAGTAAAGACTGAAGTAGGAGCTATTGCTGGAGATGCTCTAATACTTCATTTGAAATTACATCATAGCCGTGGCACAGCACAATAATAGTTGAAATGCTTCACTTTGTGACATTATCAAACAGTGTGAGTAAATCTACTCTGACCGTCTGCAAAGTGCAGAGACCAAGTTAAAGGGTGAATGAACAGCTGAAGATGCTCAGAGAATTCCGAAGAGGCATAATATTACCACATTTGCAGGCTTTAATTGTGAAAAGTGATCTTGATGCTTAGTACGGATATAGTGAGCGTGATGCAAGGTATATGCTACGCGAGAAGGTGGATGGAGGCGCATTGCTGGTTGGGGTTTCGTTTTCGCTGGCGGGACGCTGAGGAAGCGAGGAATATGTAAAAGGTACCTGCAGCCTGCTGGCCATTGTTGAGAATGGTGTGAGCATGTAGGAGAAAGTTTGGTGCTAAGGGGATAGAGTAGAGGGCAGGGAAGGTATCTCGATCATTGCTCTGTACTGTTTTCCATCATGCATTGAGCGGGAGGAATCAAGAAAGGAAGCTCCGGTTGCACGTGTATCATGTGCTACAGCCTACATGATCTGTCATCCATTGAAACATGAACATCCATGAATTAAACCCGGTTCACGTCTTGGTCACAGTAAAAATGTCAAACCTTTCAAATTGGGTTTGTTCAAATAATTTTGATCAAACTTCTCAGATTAATTTGGGCAAAATCCGTTAATTTTTGAATTTGTGGTCAATTTGGTACCAGATTTGTAATCTCCTATGGTAAATCCCCCAAAAGACCAAATTTTCTTCTTTTTGTTGAGAGATCTTTAGAAGGTGATAGCTGTTGGAGGGGAGTACCATGCAAAAGATGATATACAACCTGAACATGTGACAGGCTCTAACGTATTTCGTTGTGTTAGTTCTTTTTCGACCACTGTATTTGGACAATTGCGTATCACTAGGCTTTGTGGGCTGGATGGAACGTGACAAGGCCAGAAATTACTGCCATCTGTTACAAGTAAATGTTTTGGACAATTTGAAAGGGTATTAAAAATGTAGATCGCTATTTTCTACTGAGATATATTTGTGAGTCTGTTAAAGTTATGGTATTTAAGCTTGAATTTCAAGAGAAAGAATATATTTTTTAATCCAATGTAATAATCATATTATACATGTACTTTGTTCTTGCGTGAACCCAAGATGTTGAATACTAGCATTCACACCCAACCGGAATTATTGAAGGCAGAACACAATGTTTAGTAATGCTCTTTAATAATGATCGCAATTTTAGTAGTTGTTCAGCATATCTTGGTTAGTTTCCACAATTTGGCTTAGTATAGCTACACCCTAGGTGCAAAATAATATTTCTAGGTTCCAATTTATATAAATTATGAACGATACTGATAAAGCAATTCAAACTATAATTGGAAGCAGTCAGAAGTGACCTGCATTTTTCACTGGATGGAGTATTAGAGATCTTTTCCCTACTTCGATTTGTTTGAATTGGCAAACTGGGCTAAGCAGCAATTCAAGCTTTAACTACTTGGTGTTGATCTAATGCAGATAGTGTATTCAACTTTTACTCTATAGATAGCATTATCTCGCGATATATTTATTCAATTTTCAATCCTCAGTCTTGCATGCTAATCATTCATATAGGAGTACCCTATTGTTCTTTTTTTCAATATTTATGTTGTTCTTGTAATATCTATGCTTATAAACTCTCTATATAAATGGTAGCCTTCATGCGGTCATAGTTTTTTTCTTGCAAAGTTTTTCCACATAACTTTGTTGTTGTTCTTCTAGTATTTTGCCAACCATGAGGGCTGTGATGGGTTCTAAATTAGTGGCTCAAGCGTGTATTAAAATCACGGGATTTCTATCTATGTGCTCCTAACCCTTTTGCTGTGTACAAAGTTGTGTACTCTAGATATCCAGTCGAAATATTGTATCATCCTGAGAGGATATGACGCATAGTGCCGATCATGATGCATAGTCAGCCCCTGGAAACTGTAGGAAGAGCATTGCTACGCATCCTGTGAGTTGGTGGCCTTGGTCCACCACCTAGATGGGGGCCTAGCCTAGCCAAATTTACAAGCCCCCTCGGATTATAGTGTCCCTGGAGAAGGCCCGCTAAGGATCCTCCGCCTCTGGTTCTATCCGTGGCCTCTATAGGCTCTGAGCCTCGAGAGGTGAGGGGCCAAATGAAGTAGCACCCTAACAGTCCAAGGCACTAATTGCTCTCTGCTTACCAACATACATAAAGGCCTTCAAATTGTGCTAAAATGATTAGCCAGGAAGGTCAGAGTGCATGGGATCAATGCAAACAGATTCTCTATAAATGCAACTAGGTAATTTTTGCTTTGAAATTATAATAAGCTCTTTAGTTTGCTAATCACTAATATTAGTAGAGGAAAAAAAGGAGATGATCTATTTTATTTAACAATGATAACATATCTAATATTTTGTAATTACACTACAACACATATGACCTTTCTTGACGAATATCTCACGATAGTTGATCAAAATGTCATTATATTAGACCATTTCGGTTTATGATATTTTGTTGGAGGCAGTATAACTTAGTGACGAAAACATGGTGTTCGTTGCTAAAACCAAGTAGAAATTGTAACGAAAAAACTAGTTTCAGTGACATCACAGAAAACCACATGTGTTGTAGACTCATAGTGTTAGTGTATTACTTATTAATTAGCATGTGCGTTTCTTTCAACCAACAACAGGATATTCCAATTTGGACAATCATGGATTGATTAATGACTGATGAATGACTGATGAGTGCATTTTCATATCATGGACTCCTTTTGTAAAATGCTTGCTTTCCATCAATAGATAGTTGATCATGTTAAAGGATATGATTAAAGGGACTGTTTAGCTATCTATCGACAGGTTTATGCTATCAAAATCTATCAAATTTTTGACAAATGTGAAGCTAACACGTAAGCAGAAAAATTAGACATATTTTAATAGGACAATTCTGTTAGGTTTATTTATACGCTCTTAACGGTTACATTAGTATCCAAAAACATGATAAGAACTTTGGTGCCAAATTGTAATCAAAGATCCTGATCCATTATCCCTTTTGTTATCACATTTTTATAATTAAAAAGCATGAACATATAGCAGAGATACATAATTTGAGTTCATGGGGACAAAATTTACATCACTAAAAATACTATAACATCCATAAATGTTAGATATATGCACAAATATAAATTAGATACAGTCACAAATCACATCAATACAAATAATCAAACAGAATATCATCAACTAGAAGAAGTCAACAATTACACAGCACAACAACCAGGATATAAGCTGTAGAGCACCGTCTCCAAATCCAACACCTCATTCCTCAGCACAACAACACATCAACACCCACAAGGCCACAGAGAGACAACGACCGCGTCCGGAGCACGAGAGAACGAACAGCGTGAACAATCACGAGGAACACGAACATCGTACCCTACATAAATACAAAAATCAAACCGCACTACAAATAAAATAAGCACAAGACAAACCTAGGATTTAACAGCCACACGGGGAGAGGGGCCGCAGCAAAATGACTGCGTCAGCGGCTGGCCAGGAAGACGAATGTGCCCACGAAAGGAGCCGGGCAACAAGGCCGGCGGCGAGCACAAACGCCTTGGACCTGTGTCGCTTGAGGAACGAAAGAGGTCAAAGGAGATAATGCCGGTGTTCCAATGCAAACGGGAGAGAAACACCATGGATTTCAAAAAGTTCTCACAGTTATAGGTTTCAGAGCATGAATTCACACCCATTAACACAGCGTGCCGGTGAGAGAGGACATCAGATTGATGCATGATCTAACAGCCTAAAATTCGACAGATTTTCTCAATAAAATATGATGATAGATAATTAGCAAAACTCATTATTCTGAAGCATGTTTCTACATCAACTACTAAAATGCGCATCATGTTTGTTTACGCATAGACTATTCTTATCAACCGATCGTTGTATTCTTGTTAGCACAATTTTTTTTGATGTTGTTAGATTAACCCTTCATATTGATGGAAGGATATGTTAAATTCGATTTTGTTATTTACATGTCACATGTTCAAATATTTTCCACCGATTAAATAGGTTCGTGGTGCTGGACTTCATTACTCTCAACATTTGCCCTTTTTTGGTGGCTTTACATTCTCTATTTTTTACAATAATAAGGGGTGTTCATCATTGCCGTTTGCAAAATAGTTTCCAACGTTTTGGATTTGAGATTATATATGAACAAAATAATAGGATTTCTTCAGTTTTTCATTAGCAGTGATAGGATGCTCAAGTATTCATTCGAGTGCAATGTGATATCGAACCAAGTCTTGAGATATCAAAAATGGTGCTCACGATATGAGAGACATAAATTTTGAGAGGATATTGTCATTTGGTTACTCCACATGTTTGTGGACATGTGTGTTAAAGGATACAAAAACACTAGCTCCTTCTGATATGAGACACACGTTTATTTTGAGAGAATTGATCGTGATATTGAGATATTCATGTGTGTAAGAATATACGGCCGGGACACTGGTATTGAAATATCTAGCTACCTGGGATATATTGTTTGGACGCTCACAAATTTATCTCCAAGATAGAAACCGGACCATATCTCTTGCCAGCATGCAGCTTTAGTTTGCATGGTGCAGGCATCCGAACCATAACATGTATCGCCAAGACTACCTTCTATAACCCTGTCATCTTGCCAGCATCTACCATTTTACGATATCATCGTCGCCATGGAGATGAAGCTTAAGCTCATGACCGCTCTTGCTTTCTTCACTGCACTATTCGCGCACCACCTCCCTCTCGCCATTGCTGACCACATAAGAGCGTCCTCCAACAGCTCGGCCGCCGCTTTTAGCCTCCCACTGTTCGCCAAGCAGGGCCCTGGCCACACCGTTCGTCGCGGCAACGACGGCTTTCTGTACTTGCAGCACAGCCTCGTCGCCCCGGCGGACAACATCACCAGCATTGGCCCGGAGACCGGCGCTCCACACGCGTCGGAAGTCCATTTCGGCACCGGCATTGGAAGACGGGAAGCTCCTCCTCGAGGTTCACGGCACGGCCCCGATCACATGGATCCAGTGCCGACCGTGTCATCCGGTGGCCACGCAGTACAGCCCCCTATTCGACGGGGAGCTCTCCCCAACCTTCCGGCATGTCGATGCCAGAGTCTGCGGGGCGCCGTTCGTCCCCGACCCCGCCATACATCGGTGTCAATTCCACCTCACTGGTCCGAGTGGCTTGTCGGTCAAAGGCCTTGTCTCCGTCGACCAGTACACCAGGGAAGACGGCCGTGTCTTCCCGAGGTTCTTCTTCGGCTGCGCCCACGAGACCTGGCACTTCCACAACATTAACACGTACGCCGGCATCCTCGCCTACAGGGCAATCGCGACGCAGGCGGCGGCGCACGGGCTGACGCGCGCCTCCTACTGCCTCTTCCGGGAAGCGGACCGCCAGGGCTTCCTCCGGTTCGGAGCCGACGCCGACATCCTGAGCCACCCGCACTACCAGACCGCCAGGATCCTGCCGGGGCGTGACGACGGCGCGCACGAGTCGGCGTACCACGTGAGCCTCGTCGGCGTCAGCCTCGGCGGGCGCAGGCTCGGCGGGGTCCGCCCGGAGATGTTCGCCCACCGGAAGGACGGCGGGCAAGGCGGATGCATCATCGACCTCGGCACGCCGCTGACGATCATGGCCCGGGAGGCGTACCGCGTCGTCGAGGAGGCCGTGTGGTCGGACCTCGCGTCGAGCGCCATGGCGCGGCGCGGGTCGATCGGGCCGGCTACGGCCTCTGCGTCCGGGCGACGGAGGCGATCAAGGGGCGCCTCCAGTCCCTGTCGCTTCACTTCGCCGGGGAGGAAGAGGAAGCGACGCTCGTGGTCTCGCCAAAGCAGCTGTTCTTGATGGTGGATGACAAACGAGCAGGGCAGGTTGCGTGCCTCGCCATGGTGCCGGGAAGCCGGACCGTCATCGGCGCGTTGCAGCAGGTGGATACGCGGTTCGTGTATGACCTAAAGGAGAACAAGCTTTCCTTTGCACCGGAGTCATGCGTCCAGGACACTGTCCCGGTCGTTTGAACCATCGGTCTGTAATACTCTCAAAAATAAAGAAACTATAGAGTATCTGTCCGTCGCTTTTCTGACCAGTTGATTGAAATACAATGGTAAGGATTCATCCTTCCATGATGGAGAAAAATTTGTACGAGGTTTATTTAATTTTCTAGGACAGTTTATGTGAGGAACCGCCAAAACTATCTCGACTAAACCAGGTTATCATCCATTGACCAACCCAGCTTAAATGAAATAATCCCGGTAGTCCCCGGTATGCGCCTTGAGCATCGCCCAGGAACAACTTGCATACCGTTTGTACAACATAGCAACCATCATAAGGATACATATGAGAGCAAAATTTTAAACTTTTAATTGCAAGTCTTGATCATCTTACAAAAAATTCATAAATTGAAACTATAACATATAATCATGAAGGTTTTCACCAATTAAAAATGCTCTCTCCCAATTAAGATGTATCCTCGGTCTAGGTGGATATCCTATCATATCTTTATCAGACTGAGAGCTAAAACGCAATGGAAAAGTATAGAGTATTAATTAGCACTAATGATGTCATTGCCTATAAGACACCACTTGCATTAGTTTTGAGTAACTTCCACCATACATCCATATTGCCGGCTCCGGTAGGACGAACATGGTCGTCACTCCCTAGAAGAAAACCTGCAAAGCAACTTATACATTTCGTACTTGCAGGACTTATCCGTAATACTATACATTTGGTGGATGCATGAGGCTAGTCAATTTTGAACATTAATCTATAGAAAAATACGAGCATAATTTATCAAGTGAATAAGCAAAAGATATGGCATCTACATTCCTATATCAAGCACCAATACAATCGTATAAGTAAAATGATTATGTAATCACGAGCTCAATCTTCCATAAGTCCTTCATGAAACTCTATGTTAAAGTCAAAGTACAAGAGCGTGCTCTTTAATCAGGAGCATGGCTATTGCAATAGATTAAAACCCTGCAGGGGTCTACAACTTTTCCTACACAACACGAGATGATAGGCCATACAACCCATCGGTCCGTAAGCAATGATTCATGTGCCAACCATTCGTATACCCATCCCCGACGCTGAATGAACGGCCGGGATGGACAGGTACAACGGAACCGCTGACTACACCCATCACAAATCGTACCGAATCCACTCAGTGAAGGGTGCATGTATAGTACTTAGCTTACCATTACGATTTTTAAGAATGTGGTTTGTACGAAAAAATGCTCAAGTATCAAAGCAATGACGCGTCGGACCTTAACCAACTCAAGCAAGCCTATGCCACTTGGATTCCACTCCCAACATGGCCCTATCTCACTTGCTCAAGTCTCAATCCAACATTCATACCTTACTCATGTTTTAATTCTTTTCATCTACTCAAGTATATATTTAGACAAACACCCTACAACTCGCGAGTGATGGTGATCTTGCCATCTCTCGACTTGTACCGTAAGCTAAGCATTGCTAAGCAAATTAATTCGAGAAGTCTAAACATACATACTTTACCTAGTATAGATTATTCTAGAGCTAGAACGAGAAAACATGACAAGTGCGTTCTACACATATCACATGAACAAGGTAGGGTTAAGCCCATGCACAAGCAATATTTTATAATAGCAAATTGAGGATTCAAAAGTAAGGTTTGAGATACATAGGTGCCGGCCTTGGTACTCTGCAACCGCGACACTCTGGAACGTCATTCCCTAAGAAAGTAGACAAATGCATGAATTAGAAATGATGCTATGAATGCATATGCTTATGATATGCAATGAGTCATGAGAGGTAAAGGCTAACATGATTCAAGATCATAAAGTAAGCAAATAAAAGAGGGAGATTAGGCACACAAGAATTACATAGCTATTATTAGTTATCATATAATCTAGCAATAAGTTAACTCATCATAATATGAAGCATCAACCATGGGAGTTAGTTTATAATTGTTATCAACATAGAGTACTAGAGAATGGAGCATGCCCATACAAGTTAATAACATTAGTATAGCTAAATTTAGACAATTTAAGAATTAACAGGTAGCTGCTAGCTAGCAACATCACATCTTAGCACATCTAAATTAAGGTAATAACTTCCTTCTACAAATAAGAAACTAGCTAAGTTTGTTATATTTAATTAAGACAAGCATCGTCATTGTAAGTTGTATCATGAAAATTTGTAAACATCAAGCATATCATATTTATCTTTAATTAACAAAGGAAAGTTGATAGCTCACATGAGCATAATTGATTCGCTAGAAATTTTGCAAGTAAATTAGTTCTAGAACAAACATATCTAAATTTGTATCCTTCTAGAAACATCTAATGAAAGCTAACATTTAACAACAACATATCATCATGGCCATAGTGTAGGTGTTTTACCGCCACGCCCACCGAGGGATACCCCTAAGGTGGTGAGTTTGTAGGTAGAGTGTCGCCGAGATTAGGAACTCGAAGGTGCAAGGAACACAAGGTTTAGATAGGTTCAGGCCGTCGAGAGCGTAATACCTTACATCCTGTGTGGTTTGCATTGCCTTTGATGGTGATCGGGTGATCTCCTGGGTGATTCCCCTTTGGAGGGGGTCCTGTCCGCCCTTATATAGACTGGGGGGACATAGACTGGGGGGACAGGTTTATATGGAAGTCCTAGTCGAATACATGCCCTAGAGTCCTACCCGAGTGGTTTTCTGGTAGTTCCCTACTGTATCCGACTAGTTTTACTACTGTAGGAGCAGTTCTATTAGACTACGAGTAGTTATAACAGATGTAGGGCGTGGGTCATGTCCCATCTCTTATCCTAGGAAAAGTATGCCATGTGTACAGTTCCGTGTACTCGGGTATGACAAGCCCCCGAGCACTTCGTAGCCGAGTACTGCAGGTGTCCAAGTACTTCTGAAGGTGTCTTCGAGTTCTCCCAAACTTCATCTTGAAGATGTCCTCCGAGTACTTCTTTAGCTGCATCGAGGCTGTGAAGTGCTCATGTCCCGAGTAGTTGTATTCTTTTATATAGGGTGTGATTAAACTCGCATTCCATATGGAGTAACTCCCGAGCCTTAGATTGACTCGTAGAATCAGGCTGAGAATCAATTCAATCTTGAATCTTCTATCCTTATCTTCTAGCAGATTTGAAAAATAAATCGCTGATGACACAGTGTCCCGCAGCTCCTAAGTCTTGAATCCAAATCCCCAGGTTTTGGAATAAAGGATCCAAAGAATTGTAGCATGCAATCTTTGTTGCTAAGAGCCGTGTCGTATCCAGCCCCCGAACCTCGGAGCTAGATGGGTCGCATAAAATATGCCCAGTAGTCGGTGGCGCCAGCCCCCAAGTCTAGATATTGGCCAATTATCTATGGATCTTGAACAGTCAATGAAGCTTAGTCGGAGTCGATTCCAACAAGTTTTGTACTCGAGACAAGTAGTCGATGTAGCCGCTAGCGTGTCCCCAAGCATAGTCGATTCTGACTAACCTGTAGGCAAAACGAGTAGTCGAAGTAGTCGCCAGCATATCGCCGTGTGATCTTCATGAAGACCAGTAATCGCCGACGGTTGTTGATGAACCCAACATGTCGGAGTTGAATCCGACGAGTGGTTGTTGTAGTCAGTGTAGGCGAGCGTTCTCACGAAATCGGAGTAGTCGTTGGTAATTGTTGATCAAGCCAACTGATCAGAGTTGAATTCGACTCACCCAGTGGTCCAAATCAGGTCCCCTGCAAGATAAACATAACAGTATGTTGTAACTAATAGATATGAAACCGTGTTGGGAGCAATGCCCTTACAGTAAACTCCATGCATAACTAGTTAAAAACTAGTACATGAAGAAATACTGAAAGTATTGGAGCGAGGCCCCTTCAGTAATATAGAGTACTAGTCGGAGACTTAGTAGTATGAACGTTACTGGAAATATGAGATTAAAACCGCTTTAGTAACATAAGATACTAGTCAGTAACTAGTAATCAGAGCGTTCCTAGAAGTATGGGAGCGAGGCTCCTTCATTAAACTACGCGTAGTACTAGTCGAGAACTAGTAAAATGGAGTATTACTCGAAGTCTGGGAGCGAGGTCCCTTCAGTAAACTACGCGTAGTACTAGTCGAGAACTAGTAAAACGGAGTCTTACTGGAAGCCAGGGAGCGAGGCCGCTTTAGTAAACTACGTGTAGTACTAGTCGAGAACTAGTAAAACGGAATCTTACTGAAAGTCTGGGAACGAGGCCCCTTCAGTAAATTACACGTAGTACTAGTCGAGAACTAGTAAAACAGAGTCTTACTAGAAGTCTGGGAGCGAGGCCCCTTTAGGAAACTACGCGTAGTACTAGTCGAGAACCAGTAAAACAGAGTCTTACTGGGTGTCTGGGAGCAAGACCCCTTCAGTAAACTACGCGTAGTACTAGTCAAGAACTAGTAAAATGGAGTCTTACTGGAACTCTGGGAGCGAGGCCTCTTCAGTAAACTTGCACGTATACCAGTCGTGAACCAGTAAACGGAGTTGTACTGGAAGAATGTGAAGGTGACTAGAAGCCAATGAGGGAGAAATAAATCTTGCTGGTAGCTTCAGTCGTATCCTTGGGCGGACCATAAGAATTCACATGTTGACTTGTGAAAACATCACGGTTGGCCCTAAGGGATTGATGACGAGATCCTTCACGTGGGGTGATGAATTTCTTGAGCAGGCCAAGACAAATCTTAAGTATCATGCAAAGATGTCTCGGTTGGCCTAAAGAAAGTGACAATGCAATCCTGGCGTACGTTATTAAAGAAGTAGTCGTTGAGCAAGGATGACTCGGTTAGCCCAAAGGAACTCTTTGGGTGGGCTAAGACAAGTCGTATCTTACCATGCGAAGATGTCTCGGTTAGCCCGAAAGAGTACCTTGGGCGGGCCAAGACAGTTCGTACGGCGCTGAAGTAAGGATGAACTAACACGCCCTAAACTAGTCAATGTAGAAATGTGGAGATCGATCACTTATAAATATTATTTTATTTTGACAAAAGATAAGAAAATCAACAACTGCATGTATGATCTCCATGGTATCGCCCACGTTTAGCTCATGTATCATCTCCATGGTATCGCCCACATTTAGCTCATGTAATCATATCTATGGTATCGCCCACATTTATAGACATAGGGCCCACAAGAAAATTTGGGAAACATTGGCTCATGGAGACACAGTGATTCATCATATCTTGAAGAAATGACAACATATCACTACAAACATGTAGAGATCACTAATAATTATTACAACCAAAGAAATCAGTAACAACTCATGAGATACGATGATATCATCTCCATCCTAACCCGCAGGCATAATAGATATAGCACCCACAGGAAAATATGGGCAGCATTATCTCGTGCAGACAAGCTAAGTCATAATATATTGAAGAAAGAAAAATTGGGTGTAAACAGGTCACTATATGTTGAAATCACTAGTAATTTAAAATCAACAACAACTAATGTAGATACGGTGAGAAATATCTCCATCGTATCTCCTCACATTTAACAGACATAGCGACAGGAGAAACTATGGGCGGCACTAAAGATATGGTGTCCCCTTCCACTTGGCAATGTACATGCATGCTCAAGCCAAAATGCAGATATGGCACACAAGAAGATAGTGAAAAAGAAGAGAAATTAAATAAACAAATCAGTGGCCGTTTCGGCGCAGCCCCTCAGATGCAGTCTATAAAATGGCAGGAAGGAGCAAGCGCTTCTTGCAACCAATTCGTCTCAACATTACTCCTCTCCCAATGGTTAGTTGATCCTCAGAGTTATTTCACCATTAAACCTTCTCCTCGCTTTGCCCTTCAAGGAAGCCCAGCAACTCCTTCTATAGTCATCCAGTTAACGATGCAAACTCTTTCGGTTGCCTGAATCAGCGGTGAGTGATTTACTTGCATTTTTGTCTTTGGAAGAGTTAAGCCTTGATACTTTCCATAGGATATCCTTCTGGCAAAGTATTTAAAGACTTATAGGATATCCTTTCTTTAAAGTTCGAGTATTTCAGTAAAAAATGTATCCATATACAATGAGAACATACTCTATGAACCTTGATGTATGAGTAGAAGTTAATGGTTAGTGTGGCAATCCATGAACAAGAAGATGAAATGTTATTTTTCACAAAAACTAAAAAGAGGATCATATATGCCCTTTAGATTCTTAGAGTGAGAATATCTTTTAGCTTGCTTTCGAGCCCAGAAAATCAATTTCAACGGTCATTTATTTGTAGCATACTATTTTATTTTACAAAAAATATTGGACATGCACTACTATATTGTGTATGATAGCATTTGCTTAGCATACATGATAGATAGGTTTCATAGGAGCGTATAGAGCTGCCGACATAGACACTGCCGGGCATGCAGTTTCGATAGACTTACCGAATGCGTTGCAGGTTTGGTTCCAGCTTGTTTAGTTGTTACAAACTGCGGTATCTTTTGCCTGCATTCTATCTTAACTTTAAAGTACTTTGTTTAAATTTGCAATAGCAATGGTTCAGCTCTATCCATTTAAGTAGCTGAAATTTTGTTTGTTTTCTTCATGTACAATTTGTGTGACTCTTCTTTCTACGTTTTCTTGATTCCTTTATGGACATAACCCAAGGTTCTGCGTGTACAAATGCCGATCTTTAATTGTGAAGAGACCATCAACGAGTTTGAGAAGTTAACACGTGATGCTAGACGAGTCCAGCAGGATACACTGAAGAGGATCCTTGAGTTGAATGCTGATGCTGAATATCTGAACCACTTTGGGCTCAATGGGAGGACGGATGTACAGAGCTACAAATCCTGCATCCCCCTGTGCGTTCGCAGTGATCTTGAGCCATATATCCAAAGGATTGCTGATGGAGATGGCTCCCCACTGCTCACTAGGAAGCCCATCACCTCCCTATCTCTCAGGTATTTTTGTTGTTTGAAAAATGTGATCTCTTCTTGTATATATTGGTCTATCAAGGTCCATGTTTGTAACCTTATATGTTTTCTGTCTTTGGCTCCAATTCTGGTACAACACAGGGAAAGCCCAAGTTCTTGCCATTTAATGATGAATTGCTCGAGAACACACTTGAAATAAACCGGACTTCTTATGCATTTAGGAACCGGTGAGCAGCTTCAAATAGATTTATAAATTGCTTACTAATTAAAATGTTGCTTAGTTTGTAGATATGCATCCTAGAATTTTGGAACAACATTTTGTTCTTTTTACAGTGAATATCCCGTGGGCAAAGGAAAAGCCTTACAGTTTATCTATAGTAGCAAGCAAGTGGTAACAAAAGGTGGCATCCTTGCTACAACTGCAACAACAAACTTGTACCGAAGGCCACGCTACAAGGAAGGGATGCAGGACATCAGGTCTCAGTGCTGCAGTCCTGATGAAGTTGTTTTTGGCCCTGACTTCAAACAGTCCTTGTATTGCCACGTGCTCTGTGGGTTAATATACTCTGACGAGATCCATCAGGTGTTTGCACCATTTCCCCACAGCTTAGTCCGTGCATTTCAGACATTTGAGGAGGTTTGGGAGGATTTATGTGCTGATATAAGGGATGGTGCTCTCTCAGATGAAGTTACAGTGCCATCGATCCGTGACGCCATTACAAAGATCCTTAAGCCCAACCCTGAACTTGCTGACTCGATCCAGAAGAAGTGTATGGGCTTGAGCAACTGGTATGGCGTGATCCCTACACTCTGGCCAAATGCAAAGTATGTCTCTGGCATCATGACAGGATCCATGGAGCCATATCTAAAGAAATTAAGGCCTTATGCAGGGCACTTGCCACTGATAAGTGCGGACTATGGTGCATCTGAAGGATGGGTTGGCGCCAATATAAACCCCACACTGCCACCTGAACAGGAGACATATGCTGGGCTCCCTCAGACTGGTTATTTTGAGCTCATTCCTTTGGAGAACCCAAAAGCGGAGGAGATGGAGAACAATGCCTCCACTCATTACATAGAATCAGATCCAGTTGGCCTGACTGAAGTAAAGACTGGCAAAATTTATGAAGTTGTAATGACTACCTTTGCAGGTACATTCCTTCTCTGTTACCATAATATTCTGCATTGAGATTCATATTGGGTTACATGTAGCTAAATACAGCATTCTGTTGAAATTATATTTTCTATTTCTAGTTTCTACCACTGTCACCTGGTTCAGGTATGTTACCTAACAGTTTTCCAGAAGTAGAATCTGATGATGCCTGATGGTTTTCTTACAGTATTTCAGAAGTATAACCTGATGATAAGTTTGCTTAGGTTCAATGACTTGCATCTAGAAGTTTGCTTATGTTAAGTTGCTGGAGAAATATGTCTCATCTCTGAATATCATTACAGTTCCTTTTTGGCGATGTTGTTATAGGTCTGTACCGCTACAGGCTAAGAGATGTCGTGGAGGTAGTGAGCTTCCACAGCTCAACACCTGAGCTCCAATTCATCTGCCGCAGAAGCCTAGTCCTGAGCATCAACATCGACAAAAACACTGAGAAGGACCTCCAGCTGGCTGTTGAGGAGGCAGGAAAATTCTTGGAAGCGGAGAAGTTGGAGATTGTGGATTTCACTAGCTCCGTGGAGAAGTCAAGTGATCCTGGTCGCTATGTCATCTTCTGGGAGCTGAGCTCTGAATCTGATGCGGGCGAGGCTGTCTTACAAAGCTGTGCAAATTGCTTGGACCTTGCCTTCGTTGATGGGGGCTACGTGGGTTCCAGGAAGATCAGGACCATTGGCCCCCTTGAGCTACGGATCCTGAAGAAGGGAACCTTCAAGGAGATACTAGATCACTTCCTGAGCCTTGGTGGTGCGGCGAGTCAGTTCAAGACGCCTCGATTCATCAACCCATTGAACATCAACAAGGTCCTGCAGATACTAAGTAGGAACACCACCAAAAGTTACTTCAGTACCGCCTATGGGCTCTGATGATAAAAACGAAATGCTGCTAGCAGTTCCATTCCATGTTAACTTTTCTTTCCTTTGTTGAAAATAATTCTAGTGCATGTCGTTTCCTGTTTCAGTTAGGCGCATGGCCGCGTCTTCAGGCTGTGCGCATGTTGAGCTCTGACGTGCACTGGTCTGCACGGGAGCGCGTCATCCGCGCCACATTCTCCGACGTTTGGGATGGCACTCGTCCCATGGAGGGTGTGGCGCAAATGTCGGCCCATCGTGGCCATTTCAGTTTATGTAATCTAGTTTTTTTAAAGTCAATCGAGTCCAATGGAAAAAAAACTAGTTATTACAGCACAAAAATAAGATCGTTTCCTTGCAAAAAAGAAAGAAAAAACAAGATCGTTTCTCTGAGTTCTACTCTCTCTAGCGTGAGTTTTTTTTTCCTTGTGTGTGCGACTTCCTGAGATTCCCGGCAACGTGCACCACGTCGTTACTCCGGTGATCGCTGACATCCTGTTCTGTTTTAGTTTCCAGATAAAGAAAACAATATGTTTTAGTGATCTCTTGCCATAATCATAGCGGTCCATGTATTCGCAGCGGAAACATCTTGTAATCTATTTCCACCTAGCAAAAAATGTAATGTCTTGAGGCATATCATCTCCTACACAAACGTGGAATAGATTGAGTTCACCAAGACAAGGTGATAGAATGCAAAGGTTCTGTTTAACTGCACCTGCAGTTCCTACTAATTCATTTATGCGTGGTTTTCGCTGTGAACCCTACACGGGTGCCTCAAGATGGATCTACCATTGACATGATGACACCATTTGACTTGTTTCAATTTCGCCTATAGCCCAGCTTGGTTGAAGTTCCAGCCACGGTGGCATGTGAAGTTGCCCTTACTTGGGTGGCCAGGCTTTGCTTGTTGGGATCGGCTTGCACTATGTGTTTTTTTTTTCTTTGCAGCAAAGCTTGGACAGTCGTTGTTGGAATCCTTCGAGATCATGCCCGGCAAAGCGAGGATGTGAAGACAATGGAGCAGTGGAATAAATAAATTAGTGTTGACGCAAAAAACCGGCAATCGGCTTCCTGCATGACCCCACACGAGGACATGAAAGATTTGCTTTCCTCCGGCGCAGGCTCCGATTAGCTTCGGTAGGTGCAAGGCGTGTCAGTCAATTCCACCTGAAATTGATACGAAATAAGGCAACATCAAATTCTGGAACGTGTCGACTGGTGTTCCAAATCGTTCCATGGAGGATACTAGCTAAAAATCCAATATGAATAAAAAAATAATCGGTAGGGTCAGCAGATTCAATTATAAAAGCAGTATTAATTTTACTTAATAACGCCTCGAAAACAACACCTAGAACTAAATCTGATGTACTGTGCTTGGCGAAATATATTGAAACAACAAAAGTGCAGCAAAAACCGATAGATAACTAAAATTTAAGCTGGATAACCGTGATAAAAGCTGAACTAAACAAGACTAAATAAATTAATCTCACGAAGAAAACATAATATTGATAACTGGTGAATAAATAGATCGAGAAATAAACAATGCGCCGTCAATCAAATACCTAATTTACTCAGTAAAATGCGGAACTTACTATCAAGTCAGCGATCAAAGCGATGCAGCCCTGCCGACTAGAAGAACTTGTTGAAGAAAAAGCTATGAAATAGGGTTTGGCAAAGTTGCCGACAAAGAAGAAGTAATTATTGTATTTGATTGGATGTATCTTTAATTACAAGCCCGTAGGCCAATATTTATAGTCTAAACTAATAAGTCCTAGTCGATCACGACATCATATAACTCGACTAAAAAGAAATAACCCTCTTATAATAAAACAACCCGTAAGACTCGGACTCTACATGATATCTTGCTGACATAGACCATCAGCACCAATCTTTCTCCATCGGCTGCGACATCCCGTCAGCCAATCCTGCTTTAGCGTCTGCCAGACACATGCGAAAAATCGGTGTCAACAATTAGCAAACTATCTTTCACAAGCATTTCACTAAACACCATGTGTGCATGAATAAAAACAGCATATATACTTCAAACCATCAAACCACAAGCTGTCCCATGATTCAATAACAAAATAGTTGCAGCAGCTAGCTCACTAGGACACCAATCCCCATCATGTCATATCAACATATCAGAGAACACACATATGCCTCTCATACCAACTCATCCATACAAGCAACCACTTCACACATGGGTCAATATCATGCAAGACGGCGACTTAATCAGCAGATATGGCAAGAGAAATATCAAATCAAGAGTAGACACCAAAATTGACGTGGAAAACCTTTGCGGAGAAAAATCATAGGCGGCCGCGAGCAATCCACTATATGAAGAAGCAATACGAGAGGCGTGGGAGCCAATAAGGATGGGGAGGCTCCAAATCTTCCATGGATTTCACTTTACATTGCATGGATTTGGTGGATCTAAGCCTCTCCTTTTCTCTCCCTAACCCTAACTCTGCCCAAGAACAAGAACAGAACATTTTGTCCAGTGGATAGCACATAATTTGTTGTTAAAATTAGATCAAATTTTTGTAGAAAATTATTGCAAAACAAAAGGAAAGACATGTTTCTTTAGCGGAGAGATGATTTCATTCTCAAACTTTTAATTAAGGGTCAACTTCATCCCTAAACTTCCAGCTTTTTTCATGCAGCTCATAATTCTACGTGTCTTCCCATATTGGTATACCATATCAACATCTAAGTATTTCTATTTTTTAGCAGCAACATATATTGGTTCACACATACTTAAAGATGGCGCAATAAAACTTTAACTTGTGTCTACATGAATTTTTTTCACAAAAAGAAACTTTTATACGTGTATAACAAATATGTTTGGGGTCGTCACTAGTACAGAAACGGTTCATGCTGGCGCGTCCCATTTTACATCGCTGGCGGTTGGTTTTGGCCACCGCCAGCACAATTGGGCAGGTGGCTGGCAGCTTACAGGCCGCCAGCACTGATGCATCTGTGCTGGCGGGCGACTTAAGCAATCGCCAGCACTAATAGGCATCATTTCCACTGGCGGGCGACTTAAGCAACCGCCAGCACAAATGCTATAGTATATAGCCGTTCGCGCCATTTTCCTCCTCCAGCCCGCCTTCCATTCTTGCCAGAGAAGAGCTCGTGGCGAGGTGGAAAAAGAAGAAATACAAGAGGGGAGATTTTCTTCTTGATTTTCTTGGAGGAGTGGACCCTATTAGATAAGTTTATACCACTCACCGTTATTTTGTAAGCTTCTCACGATGAACATGAGCAAAACTAAATTATGGTCGGGTTTCTTTAATGAGAGCTCCCATGGTAGTTGTCCCTATTTTCATGTAAATGTAGCTCAATTTAGTGTTGATTCATCTTCAAAGGAGAAGTGGCTAGTGCCCACCTTATTATCTAGCCTCAATTTACAGCTTTTTAACTAAATTTTGTTGGGGAATGGAGAGGATTTTCGTCCATAGTAGATGAGAGAGGGGTGGAGAGAAAGGGAGAGAGGAATATGATCTAGTTTGTTGTAGCTAAATAATTTGATGAAGCATTGCAAGATATTAATATTTGTTTATAGGAAATTTTAATTATATAAATTGGTATATATTTATAAAATGTTGATTACTTATAGTGGTAAATTGTTAATTATGAAAACTGTTGAATATACAAATGGGTAAATTATTTTTTATTGTTGTATATAAGTAAAAAGTTAGAGATGGATAGGTCATGGATGTACTAAAAACGTAGAGCTTTTTGAGTATCACGGGTCATTAGGAAACAGAAGGATAAAAATTACATTATGTGTCCCTATGGTTTTCAGTAAGTTTCTTTTGCGACCTGTACGAACTATACTCCCTAAGTAAATACAGTATTGAATCATATACGTTCATGTTTTGTAGCGACCGATGGATCTTAATCATCATCTAACCGAAGCGGGGCCTTGCGGTGGTCTTGGACTCAGCCGACTACCCACATGAGAAATATGCGGAGTTCACCGAAATCCTACACAAGTAAACGACATAATTTCTTTTTACACTTATTTACAGAAAATAAATATGAAAGTTCTTAAATTAAATTTTTATACTTGTTTTGAACAACGTTTACCGGTTTAGCAAGCTTAACAGAGGCCCACATCTGCAAGGAGGATCTGATTATTTGAAAATAATACATCACAAATGGGTTAGTGCCTATTTCCGTACGTTATATCACTATATTACTAATAGTTAATTTATTACACACGGCAACACTTGCATTTTATTTTATGCAGTATCACAAACAACCTACAGGGACTGTGATTTGTGGATACTATATGTGCGAATTCCTCAAGAACAACGGGCTCTACCGAACGAATCCCGAAGATGTACGTTATTATACCCATATTTATATTCAGATCCTTCAATTTCCATATTTATACCTATGTAATCTAATTACTACTAATCATTCTATTCTTATTTAATTTTTTTGCAGTTGCCGGAGATTCGAAGAGCCAACGCATCCTTAACCTAAGATGATGTTGATGACTTTTGCGCTGACATATGCATATTCATCTATCGCAAGATCTGTCATAAGAGAGGATTGTACTGTAACGATAAAAATGAGTTGGCTGAAGACAAATATCGTCAACTTCGCAACTGGGATACTGCTAGATGAACAGACCATATTGTATATATGTTCATGCTACATTATAATGCGAAACATGAATGCATCATATCAGTTGTGTAATAATTAATTATATCATCAAATATATAATATTAATTTTCTATATATATGTATGTATTATTATATAATATTAATTAATTAATTATCTAAATAATAAAATAAATACAACAATGTATTTGCAAAGGCCGAAATATATTTTTCAAAATTGGCGTGAAATTTAAATTTGAAAGTTGGTGGAAAATTTAAATTTGAAAACTTGCAGAAACAATTGAGAATTCAAACCTGGCGCGGACAATAATGATTCTGCTTGCGGGCATTAAGGTACTTGTGCTACCGTTTCAGCGGCCACCAGGATAGATGTGCCCCGCCAACACAGATCGATCTATCAGGAACCGCAAGCAGAAATCGGTATTTGTGCTGGCAGAGAGTTCCTAGCGGACACTCAGCTTGCCACCACAAAGCCAATTTAGCCACCAGCAGAAACCGTTTCTGTGCTAGCGCATCTCCCTTAAAAATTGTCAATGTTAGAAATAGCCTCGCCATAACCCGCTATTAGCTTTTTAGAAGACTACCGCTACACTAGGCAATATTTGTCCGCTACGTCCGCTAAAGGGGCTTTACAAGATTAGCAGTGCTAAATGTCCACTAAAGTGGCTTTTGTGAGATTTAGCAGCGCTAAATATCAAGTTGCTAATAGATTTCGGAGGTGTCATTCGCTCAAAGACGCAGTCAAAAAAAATTGATATAACTAAATGAACGTAGTGTGGACCCTAGACAACATAGCATGGGCACCGTTGGGCAGTTAAGAAACATGTTAGAGTTTATTTTTTGGTGTTAGACCAATAATGCTTATAATTTTATATATGATTATTGATTATTTTATCATTCCACTAAATGATTTAGTTTTTACTATAGCCCGCTATAGTTTTCTATAGCTTTTAGATAAGGCTGCTGCTAAACTTCATAGCTCGCTATTTACAACATTAAAAATTGTACATCATTTTAGTTTTATCAAGGTGAAACTTTTATAATGATTAAATTTATAGAAATATTAAGTTTTCTATGAACCATATTTGACTATATGTGACGAAGCATCCCATATAGGATGAAGAACTAGATTGAACCGGATGGAGAAGTTTAAGAACTGAAATGGTCATTTTGGAAGCTTAGGGATGAAGTTGAGCTTCGGCCAAAAGTTTAAAGATAAAATTAACTATTCCATATATTTGTATGGCCTCTTTTAATTTTCTCTCCGATTCCGCCATTGACTCCGTCCATTCCCAAGTTAGGGATGAACCATATAATGGCAGCTTTTTAGAATGGCCCTTTGAACTCCAAAATATTGCAAATAGCCCAAATTTAAGCATATAACGTGTACAGGCTTTGTCTTGCATAACAAATGAGCTAATGGGCTTTCAAATTGGTGAAATTAGGAGCTGCACATCATTGAGGATGATCGAAGGTCTGAGGAGCTATAGATAAGCCAAAACTCAAAAAATAAACTTTTTTCCAAGGAGTTCGAGTTTATTTAGCTATGCTTCTTTGGTTAATTTCTTCCTAGCTGAACATTTCATTTGCATGAAGTGCATTAACAACTGATGGTACAGAATGAAACAGCTGTAGAAGGACGCCGGAAGGCAGAGATATCAACTAGGGCTCGCACAAGTCAACGTTCCAGCTAATGAATCCATCACCCGTACTGAACAACCGTGAACAAAGGCTTGCTTTGGCGTCGCAGCAACAAACCCACCACCACCCCACCCCCACCCCCCGCGGGCGGCGAAAGAGGAACCGATTATTTCTTTGTTTTCTGTGCCTGTTCTTTTGGGCCATAGGAACACAATGGGCTTTGTAGGCCGAGTGGGGAACATGGCAAAGCTAGCTGGGCTTTCTTGTCTCCTACTAGGGCTTGTTTGCACGGGAAGCTAGCTGGGCTGAGGCCGTTTAAGCTCTACTTGTTTCGTCTAGATCAACTAATTTAATAGACTACAGCTTTGATTCTGAATCGTCTGGCATGTTTTTCACTCACTACGGTACCCTATTGTTTATTTTTACTATTTCTTTTTCTTTTGTAATTGCATATGCATATGCTAGTTGTTTTGTGGTGGGAAGTGAACTGAGTTTCTTACTGCAGTGACATTATTTGTCAGGCATTACGTCTAGCTCGTCAAGAGTTGAATTTGGCCTTATCACAATGTTTCCAGAGCATCTTTAAGTTACAAAATATAGCGACGAACTGCAGGTGCATAATTACAGCTAGCAGTACCAACAATGAGATTATTATCTCATTCCCATAGCTTCCCTAATATATATAATGAATAAGTAAAAGACGTGCTCAACTCAATCAGATAGATCTACACATGTATAATCTATGCTATAATTCAGCTCATTCAATCAACAAGTAAACAACAGGTTAGATGCTCTTGAAAAGAGACTCTTATGAACATATTTGGATTTACTTATAACATTCACTACCGGATTTACCTTCTTTGCCGAGTGCCTGGGGCACTCGGCAAAAACTTTGCCGAGTGTTGCATTCGGCAAAGAACGTTGGCAAAAAATCTATCGGCAAAGAGATCTTTGCCAAGTGCTTTTTGTCGGGCACTCGGTAAAGAGAAGCACTCGGCAAAATGTAAATCAGAAAAAATCCAAAAAAAGAAATAGGAAAAAAA
Organism: Panicum hallii; assembly: GCF_002211085.1. Taxonomy (NCBI): domain Eukaryota; kingdom Viridiplantae; phylum Streptophyta; class Magnoliopsida; order Poales; family Poaceae; genus Panicum; species Panicum hallii. The sequence goes on along the minus strand of NC_038049.1, from coordinate 38,518,802 downwards.
TTATTGGGGGAGGCATGCACAGCCAACTACTGTTGTCGATGATAAGTTTCGAACTCACGAGCTCCTGCACACAAACAACTCCCTCTACCACTGCACCATTGGATCAAATGTGTCAACATTACGTTTTTATTCTCCACATATTATAATTAACCGAATGTAAATTGTTTGTTTGAGATAGTAAATAAATTCAAATGAAAAGGTTGTTAAGTACAAAGTGGCATAACTTTTCAAGATCTACAACTTTTATTTTGGTAGTTTCTTCATCCGAGATCGTTTACAAAATTTGAATTTCAAATTTGAAAAATTCAAACGTATTTTAATATGACACAGTGATTTCAAATTAAAAAGTTGTCAACTATAAACTTTCATAACTTTTTGAGATATACAACTTTAATTTTGGTGGTTTTTTCCATTCGAGGTCATTTGCAAAATTCGAATTTTAAATTTTCTAAATTCAGATGTAGTTTTTGTTGACAAGATAACTTCAAATCAAAATGTTGCCAACTGTAAAATCTTATAACTTCTCAAGATCTACAAAGTTTATTTTGGTGGTTTTATCATTTTTTTAGCTGACATGATAATTCTAATATTGTTCACAAATCTTATATATCTCTCTTGTAGTTTCATAAACTACGAGAGAGATATATATATTTTGTGAACAAATTTATATTTATTTTATCAAATGAAGAAATAACTAAAATAAAAATTGTGCATCTTGATGAGTTATACAACTTTGTAGTTGAAAATATTTTTATTTGAATTAATTTACTACTTCAAAATATGATTTGAAAGTTATCTTTACCTAGTGTTTAAAAAACACTCGGCAAAAGGACTCTTTGCCGAGTGTCGAAAAAAGGCACTCGGCAAAGAGTTTCTTTGCCGAGTGTCTAAAAAAGGCACTCGACAAAGAGCCTCTTTGCTGAGTGTCGTTTTCGACACTCGGCAAAGAGGCTCTTTGCCGAGTGCCCGAAAAAAACACTCGGCAAAATATTTGATACTTGGTAAAGATCTTTTTTCCGGTAGTGATTTTTTTAGTTAGGTAGTAAGTGCATCGTGGTCTCCTCTCCAGATGATCTATCAGCCTAGGTGGCACAGGCTGGATTGAATATTGGCAGGCCATGTGCATGTGGCTAGCCAACCAACCAAACCAAAATGATTTGTCAGAGCAACCGATAAATCTTATCTTGCTAAAGAAATGCAGCAACCAGACGCTGATGTTTCCTTAAATCCGGAGCTATCACATGTAATTATTTATGCCATGGTGGACCAGTCATGCTACATCTATATATATAGCGTGTAATATTTATGAATTGAGCAACAATATATCGAATCTAAGATCTAAGTCTCATCATATGCTAGACACAATCATGCTATTGTTAGGACCAAACGCAGATGGGAAAGATGTTTGGAATCCACAAACTCATCAAAAGATAAGGGAGGCACATCATTGCCATAGGAAATAGACCGTTTTGCCTTTTTTGCACAAAAGTAGGTCAACCAAATCTCCACATCATACACAATCCATATATTGAGTTAACTAGTCAGATCGAAGGATCTAAAAATGCCACTGGGTTAGTTTTTCTACTGCCTGAAATACAATGAATTCCTCCAGTTCAACCACCAATAAACGAAAAATTCAGAAAGCTGCTCTGTTGAAATACCTTTGTAAACACTTAACAACTCATCATATATTTCTGATTAAAATACTTGTCATTTAGTTTGACTGGAAAGCTCCCCACACATTATGATCATATGAAAAAAATATTTGGCGGTGACAACCGTGAAACATGTGAATTAGTTCATTCATGTACTAACCAGATAGCAAAGCGTTCATTCCTATAGGTACTATCCAAACACCCACGGTGTCATCATTGCTGATGCATCTATGAACCTGAATTGCACATTATCCATTAAAATTTCCAATTGAGTGCATTTGCATACCAGCAGAAACTCGCATATATTTTTTTCTTAGTTCTAGAAAATATCATATTTTGCAATTGGTTGGATTAGTTGTTGGCACTAATGTTTGAGTGACAACAACCTAAATTATGGAGCATGGACTACCAAATGATGATGTTCGCTGACAACAAGAAGAGAGGTGACTGACCTCACCTGCAGGCCATGATTAATTTATGGCCATGCACATACATATTCGTCGATGCATTTGATTATGCAGATCGAGATCCCATCATCCATATGGATTAAATAATTGAGAAAACAACAGTTAATGACTCTGGCAGCTTACTTTCGAAACTTCAACGGCTCTTTTAGAACAAATTTCGAAGGTATGAGAGATTGCAAAAAAAAATGCAGGAATAACGATAATGAGACATTTCTTTGTAGCAACAAATGGAGGTGAAAACAAGGAATGGCGAGACTAGCGCATTGCCTCTTCCTTCTAGGAAAATGCTTTCATGGGCGGACCAGTAGCTAGGTCTACTTTCTAGGTCCTGAGGTTGTGGAACTTTCTAGTCAATCAATACAAGATGAAGGCAAGGACTAGAGTACCAGACATCTACAACCTTCCATGTGACCATCTCCCAATAATCTAGATTATCTAGACATCTTCATTACAAAGCAGTACAGTTTACTGAACTAATAGCTGGTGCCTCTTGACTAATGATCAGTAAATAAACTATATATTAGGACTCAATTGCATCAAATAGGTCTATAACCTATCTATCTGTAATATTTTTATAATTCAGCTTGCAGAATCAAATAAATAACAACAGGATAAGATGCCCTTGCAAGACTCTTCTGAACGTATGGGTTTATTTATAGTATTCAGTTATATTAGTAAGAAATTGTAGTCTCCACCGCAGATGTTCCATCTAGCTTGCTTTTGGAGGCACAAGTTGGACTCAACTTTTGTAGGACATGTGCATATTATGGGGCCTTGCCAACCCTAAATCTAGACTTATTAAACAAATCCAGCAATGACATGATGCTACCTTGATGTTTCCTTGAAAAGGTCGACTAATATATTTATGTAGAGTGGAGGGCTACCTCGTGCAATTATTTGCTTATGGTGGACCAGTCCAATTACAAATGTATACACCGTGATTAATTATTATTTTATTTTCTCAGATAGCTAAATACACAATAGCATAAAAAGATTCAGTAATCTGTGAGCAGTATGTTTTATAATATTGGATTGGTGAAGACAAATTCGAATTTGTCAAAGTTTTACCTCTTTTCCAAGTTAGACATATAATGCAACTAATCTGATTTTTTTTCCTTTTTAGAAGACTATCATCATGCTCCCCGGAAGGGTTCTTATTAAGAAAACATGTTGATTAAGAAGACACTAAAATTTAATCAAGTATCTATAATTGTATAGTTCCTTTTGTCAGAATAACTATTCTAGAAATAAATAGCTGCGTGTATCCAAGTAGAGGTTTATCATAGCACAACCATGGAATTTTTAGGCCCAAAACTAATGGTAAAAGATACGTAGAAGAAATAAAGACAGGACACCATTGACATGGACCGTACCATTTTTTCCTCCTTCATGCAAACGCTGACCAAGTATATCTTGGTTTCCTCGTAATATACAACCCGCTTGATGGAATAATCAGAATTATTAATCTGGTAAAGATATTTATTTCTGAAGATAGGTTTCATTGGGATTAACATTTTCTGTGCCAAGCACTAAACTGCTGCTTTTTTAGTAAAGGTAACGAATTTCTATTAAAGTACCCTTTATTTTGTATACTATAAGTAAGAAGTACTATAATAACTTTAAACCATGGTCATCTTCATATTGTTGTACTAATTGAATCGAATGGTCCATGTAGCCAGGTATCAGCAGTAAAAGCGTGAGTTCACGGAATCTCCTAATCCACATTTTCATCATTGCTGCCATTGCCATATAATGACCTGAGTGCACATTATATAGAAGAAAATATTATTTGTTAAGTATTATATAGGAGCTGACTATCCACCTACTTGAACAGCATGCTCGTGACCATAAAAGTAACCAGAGATAGCTATGGGGGCCTTCTAATCTGCGCACGCCAGTTTACTTTTTAGGAAAGTTTCCTCCTTCGCAACTGCGTAGTTTTGGAAATTTATAATCTATGCACATAACTTTTGCATCTATTTTTTTCCAAACAAAATCTCAATGAATACTTTTTCAGCACAACTTTCATGATAAATAAAACTTTTTACACATAACTTCTTCCAACCAACTACTCAGAGAATAATTTTTAGCATAACTTTTCACGATACGTACAACTTACATGTATAACTTTTTGAAGAAAACTTATTAGAGAATATTGCTTTAGCATGACTTACATGATAATATTACCAAGGAAAACTTCTCACACAACTTTTACACATAAGTTCACTTTCCTGAGAAAATTTTTTAGCACAATTTTAATGAAACATTTATCAAAGGAAAAATTCTCAAGAGACAACATAATAGAAGGAAAAAAAACTGAAAAGGGGAAAAAGAGAATACTTGGTTTAATAGAACTTAAAGGAACACAACAGAAAAGAGGGAAAAAGAATGTAACTAATACATGTGTTCATTACCTTATCATATTAGCTGATGATATATGTATGCACGAGACCCTTACGTATACGGAATCAGTGGGATAGCGAATCACTACCGGAGAGCCATGCTTTGCCGAGTGTAAAAGTCTTTGCCGAGTGCACTATTTCGAGCACTCGGCAAAGAGCCTCTTTGCCGAGTGTAACACTCGGCAAAACAAAACACTCGGCAAAGAGACTCTTTGCCGAGTGTCGGGCACTCGGCAAAGAAAAACACTAGGCAAACAAAACATTTGCCGAGTGTTCTTTTTGGGACACTCGGCAAAGGTGTTTATTTGCCGAGTGCTTTTCTTTGGCACTCGGCAAAATATATTTATTTTTTTTTCTTTTTTACTCTCAAACTTTTTCTATTGTGATGTTACATTATCTTTAACTACATATGTAAATTTGGCTCATTACTCGAACTGTTTCCTGTATTTAGTCAATTAATTTCATTTGATTGAATTTCTTGCGATAATTGAAATATGAACTGCAAGTCATGGGAAGAATGGAAAAAAAATGAATGGAAAAATGATATTCTTGTTATTGAGCCTACTTTGACACCTTATCCACGAGAGGACTAGAAAATTTCAAACATCCTGATCACAAAGCATGACGACGAACCTGTGCTCCAATTGTTTTTTAATTGTATAAAAAGCAAATGTGGTTAGAAAATTTTGAAATTTGCCGAGATGTCATAATACCATATGGAAAGACTATGATAAAAATTTAAAAATATTTCATGAAAATTTGTCAGGAACATGCTTAACACCTAATCCGCCTTCATATGAAATCATGAAACTTATTTGGACATATTTCATTTGTAAGCATCGTATGTTACAAATTTCACGAAACCTTGTCAAATTTTTATCACAGCCTCCCCATATGATGTCATGACATCTCGACAAGTTTCATGATTTTCTAACCATATTTATTTTTTATACAATTTAAAAACAACTGGACCGCAAAGTTTGTGTTCAAGTTTTGTGAACAAGATGTTTGAATTTTCTGGTGTGTTCGTGGATACGGTGTCAACGTGTGCTCAATAACATGAATACCATTTTTCCATTCAATTGTTTCCATTCTTTGAATGACTTGCAGTTTAAATTTCAATTATCCTTAGAAATTCAATTAAATGAAATAAATTTACTAAATATAGCGAACACTTCGAGTAATGAGTCCAAATTGCATATGTAGTTCCAAATAATATAGGATTATAACAGAAAAAAATAAATCTATTTTGCCGAGTGCCAAAAAAAAGCACTCGGCAAAGAATGTCTTTGCCGAGTGCCACAAAAAAACGCTCGGCAAAGAAAAGGCAGGAGCGGGTGAAATTTTGGAACCAACTGCGGGAGGGACCGAAAAAATCTCCTTTACTTATCCCACTCCCGGCCCACACATCCTCTCGTCCTCCTCCCTCTTCCCTCCTCTCTCTCTCTCTCTCATCAACGGCGACGACGAGCTCCCCTGGCGGCGCGGCCCTCCCCTGGGCGCGGTCGATGGCGACGACGAGCGGGCCTGGCGGCGCGGCCCTTCCCTGGGCGCGGCGGCGGCGTGGCGCGGCCCTGCCTCCCCTGGGCGCGGCGGCGGCGGCCCTCCCCTGGTCGCGGCGGCGCGGCCCTCCCTCCCGCCGGCGGCGCGACAGCGAGCAGCGGCGGCTGTTTTTTTTATTTTTTAAACGGGCCTTTGCCGAGTGCGGAAAAGGCACTCGGCAAGACCTTTGCCGAGTGTCCGAAATAAGGCACTCGGCAAAGAGCTCTTTGCCGACAAATTCTTTACCGGGTGCTCTTTGCCGAGTGTTTTTCAGGCTTTGCCGAGTGTCCTGGACACTCGGCAAAGCGTGGCTCTCCGGTAGTGAATGCAGGCGAAGCTAGAGAGTTTTATAGTGGACGGTAAAGTTGTGTGTTGCAAACATTGTGTTGGTAGAGATTAGGTTAGAGGATCACCAATCAATGGGATAGTGCAAAGCTAGGGCGTCGAGCTAGGTTTCCCGTGTTTCTTCTTTATCTGCCGAGTGGTACGACTCCACTTTTTTTATTGTACTCATCAACTTCGGTTTAGTCAATAATTAGAGATGTGTCAATCCAGAATGCAACAGTATACTCATATAACTCTCTCTCTCTCTCTCTCTCTCTCTCTCTCTCTCTCTCTCTCTCTCCCCGTCCGTGTGGCCCACATTGGCCAGTAGGAGGTGAAGTGATGTGGGATCTATGAATGAATGACTAGAGACAATCCTTGTCAACTAGGTAACCAGAAATTGCACCTATGTAAAAAAATGGAAAAGGCTAAAGAAACAATGGATCACAAAACAATGATGTGGTACGGATCCATGTGCGTTGGCATTGCCTTCAGCAGTTTGCTTTCAATGGAACTGTTGACTACTCGCGACGTGTGCAGACATGGATTTCTCTGTATTCTGCTCCATGTCGCTTGCTATGGGAGGCCCACGGATGATAAGAGTTTGGATCAGCGGAAGCAAGCATGAATGTACCAGCATTGGTGGACCCAACAATTTTACCAGCTTGGATGAAGTACCCTACAACTATTCAATTAGTGTTGTCGAACATTGTTGATGCAAGTATCTCCATGGCGGCCTTTTGCCATCGAACCCGGGTGGTTTCCCGAAGTCGTTGGGCCTTAGGTCCACCGTTAGAGTAGGACAGGACTACAATATGTCCTGCTAAATCTTTTTAGAAATGAGTTTTCTCTACTTTTATTAAACTAGCAAATATGTCCGTGTGTTCCTACGGTTGAAGGTCCCATACAAGGTCCCATACAGGTCGTGCTGATTTTTATTTCTACGATGGGTTTTCTTCGATACGGATTTTGTTGTGTTTTCACATTCTCATTATATTCAAATCTATTTAGGTTACAATATAGTGTTGTTGTTCGATTCTTATTGCACACGCTTTGAATCCACCCGTCGGTGATATTGTTGGACCAAACTAAAATTTTTGGTGAAAACATTATATGCTCTCAAAATAGGTAAAGAAAAGCATATAAAGGTAGACAAGAGATGGAAACACAAAATAGTTACATCTATTACCGAGCAAAACAGAGTTATCATACAAAGTTCAAAGCACCAAGCAACCTATCACATTATAGCCACAACTCAAATTTCTACCTTAGAGCACAAAACAATTGTATTGAACATCATTCAAATATGCCTTTTTGTTCCTGGACACCTAGTCATTAAATTAATGCTATGAATAGAAGAGAGAAGATGAGTGAATTGACGAAAATGCCCATGCAAGCTAATGTTACATCCGGCCATGTTCCGTCGGCCTCATGTGCTGATCCAATAATCTAAATAAGTATCAATTTCGAATTAACTAGTTGACTAAGCATTGGTCAAGGTGGTGTTCCATCGAGCAGTTACCCTTTCCTATCAATTCTCTCTCACAGAACACTTTGGTGTAAAAAGATCCATGTCCTGATCTTTTCCCTTGAGGAGGGATGCTCCACTTGTGCACAAATGAGATGCCAATAAATAGAACTCTAGAAAAGGACGGCACCTGTAGTCGACTAATTTGTTAGAAAACATTGTTCATTTACAGCCATTGGTTTTATGTTTAGATTGTGAGACAAGATTCCTATTGATGCTTATGTCCTAACCAAAATAGAGTTATATTTCATATGAATACATTTTGTTTGAATACATTAGTTGAACATAAATACAATATTATTACTATACCAACATACATCATGTGTGCGCGGCATGTGCATCGTAATTATAGACAAGATCGAAAAGGATAAAGAAGGTCACATAAGAAGTATTAATATCTTTGTACATGTATCATATGATAGTAGATGTCACTGTGAATTTTCATACCCTTTAACATCTTCGGTATTGAAATAATGCTATTTTGCTTTCGTTATGCTTTCTTTGCCAAATATACATAAAAGAATATACAACTCGTGTAGTCCATCCATAGACTCAAATGCGACATTATACAGTAACTTTGTGCCGCACATGCATGATAATTGTTGTTTTCCGGTTTTTTTTTTATAATTCCGTAGTATTGCTCCTTTTCTATCGGCCACCATGTTGGAAGGGTCGTTCTATTTATTTATTGAGCGCATTAGGGAACAGAGCATGTCTAACTCACCGTGCAGCATCTGAAGGAAGAATAGCACCCAAAAGGCTCAAGGCCTTCAACGAATTGAGATGCTATCGGGTTCAACCTCATGCTGTTGACGTGAGATATGTGTAGCAAGCCAGCATAGCGGAGGGAGCGAGGGGCTCGGCGGAAAAGAAACCCCATGCTAGGTGCACCCATCTTACTAGATACACAAAAGTTAACCTTATCATATATTTTGTTGAAAACTTTGATTAGTTTTGCGCCGGCCAGAATAGCTAGCTCAGCTGTTAGTTAGGGCTTCATTGTACGCCACCTCAAGGCGCGCCTTGATCGAGTCCTGACCGATCGATCCCCCTCGCTCCCTCTGTAGTGTCTTGTCTTGGCTTGGACGCACGCCGCACGCAGATGTTTGTTGGAAGTTGAACCGTTCGAAGAGCGTACGTCGTCAGACCACCAGAAAACTAATCGTTGCCCGGCGCAAGAAAATCAAAGGCATGCATGCATGCACGCACGCACGACGACGTGCTTGATCAATCGGCACAAACTCTGGAGTCGTCGTCGGTTGCGCGCGTGGGGCCGCGGTTTGACGGTACATCGTCCCGTAGTTTGTACGCATGCACGACGGATCGGAGGAGTACGCACCTCCGCCGTATGCACCTAGACAGCTAGACTAGCTATAAAGACATACGCATCATCCATCACGCTCGTCTTCTTCCCGCTTCTACCCGTACGTGCCGGGTCGGACGACATGATGAGATCGAGCTGCAGGTAGGCAACGCACGCACGCACGTAACGCGCCATTTGGAGTTGAGCACACGCAAGGTACAGCTAGTAGTACGGGCTACGGCACCGCGAGATGGTCAGTTCCTGTCCGGCCAGGGCGTCGATAGATGGCCCCGCTCGCCCATCCAACAACAATCACGCCCGTACTTACGTGCCGCATCAACCGCAGCTCGTACGTGTGTGCGGACGCGCGAGCCGAATGGGACGGACGCGTGCGTTGCGTACGTGCCCGCGTGCATGCCGGACACGTCGTGCTTACATCGATCGCGTCCGCACGTACGTACCAGGGGAGTTTTCAGTCATAGCTAACTAGATCCTATTAGACTATAATTATAATTTTGGTAATTGTATAATAATAGTCAACAAGATTAATAAATTTTATGAGAGAATTTCTAGATTCTATGGATGAAGTGTTCAAATCGCTGTCAAGGTATTAAGATTAAACCGACGGTATCATATTTGAACTGAGCGGTGCATTGGGAAAATGCAACTACGACCAAGTGTAGAGAAAGCCAGTAGCACCGGTTAAACCGACGCTATGGACAGTAGGCGCTGGTGCAATTCTCAGTTAGTCTGGTGAAATGCACAGAAGCTCTAGAAAATTTTAGGCAGAAATTCTTTCAGCACCGGTTGAACCGACACTATATGCCGGGTTGAACCGACGCTACATGCAGAGACATCGGTAGATTGGTCAGTTCATTACCCTGAGAGCATTTCAATATACAGATGCGTTCAAGGGACAAAGTCTTCAGCACCGGTTAAACCAACATCTGTCGGTGCAATGATATCAGCATGTAGTTGGAGTTCAACGGCTAGCAGGCAAGCACAGTGTGACCGGTTAAATCGACACCCATTACCAATTTAACCAACGCTTTATACGTTTCTTGGTAAAAGCATGCACGGCTATGAGCTGCCCTTTGGTCTTTACAAGCGCCTCACCCCGGGTCGGTCTTTATAAGCGCCTCACCCCGGGTTATTTGAGGCTGCTGGAGTTCATGAGAAGCAATTACACTCTGCAGAAGTTCTCCAAACCGCCCAAGAGCATATTGATCACATCCATAGGCTTTAGCACATGGTATGAGAGTGTTATTGCTAGGATAGCTCTAGAGAGTGAGAGAGCAAGGTGTTGCTCCCTTGTGCATGATTCTAGAGTGAACCACCGCTGTAATCTTGGTGTGCCGGTTCTTTGGAGTCTTTGTGACTCGCTGGCAAGTTTTCATCCCTTCAACTTTGTGTGGAGCGGCGACGACAGCTTTGTACAAAGGATGAGGAGACCCCTCTTTCGTGGGAAGCTCCGTAGTGTAGAGGGCATCCGGGTGACCGGGGAACTTGACGTGAACCTTAGTGGTCGAGCCTTTGTGGCAAGTCAAACGAAGTCCCGGAAGAGATCTAGTGATCGGGAAGCAATACTCTTTGTGAGTGCTTCAACAACGTGAAGTAGGGGGTGGCTTAGTGCCTACCAATATCACGGGATAAATCCTCATATCAAGAGTTTGCTTTCTCTTATCCCCTCCTTTACGTTTTCACATTTCATATTTGCAATTTGTGTGCCTTTACTTTACTTTCTTAAAATAGTTCCAATTTAGGGTTGGTTATATATTGCAAAACTTATTTTAGGATTAGAGTTTCACATTAGATGAACCAGTTGCACATCTAGATAGGTTGCTTAGTTTAAATTTTATGCAAACTAGATGGAGACCATATATTCATATATTAAAGTTTTATATCTATCCAATTAATTCCCTCCCTCTCTTAAACTACGAGCACCCGTTCCTTTCATCAGTTTTGGTCCCAGGCCATCAACCGTGCAAACGGACACGTGCTTCACGGGATGTACGTACGAACGTAACGTACCGTACCTACAGGCCGGGCACGTACAGTACGTACGTCGAATCCTGTACGATAGATGGGCATGCATGTGGTACCGTACGTTACGTCACACAGGTCCAGGAGTAGCGTGTAGTACGTACGGTGCGCACGTACGCCACAGTACTGCCAGTACGCGCGTGAACATGCATGCACCGCGATCGATCGATCCCGGCCGCAGTTCTACGTGTACGTACACATGCGTGGACGCGCAACACATGGCCTGTCTCGTCCCTGTCGCCCGGCCGTTTAGGCCAATCGCCGATCGATTCATTTTTATTCCACACTGCTCCGGCGTAGGAGTGCAGAGTGAGTAGCAGGGTAGTAGAAAGAAAGAAAGGAAAGAAAAAAAAGGAAAACAAGAGAGAGAGAAAAAAATACTCCTCGTTGGTCAGCACGATGTAGGCGCCGCCGTGCAAATTGCATTGCAAGAACAAGACAGGCCAGGGTGTGGTGCCGGCGCCGCGGCCCTTTATTCCGGTGCACAATTTCTTTAGTCCCGGTTCGAGTTCGGGAATAAAAGATCGAGCTTTTAGTTCCGGATCCAACAATCCACACTAAAAGTCTGCAGGGTTAAAACATAATCATCGCAAGTCAATCCTAAACTCTACATGACTTCGAACCCGAGATTTGTTGCCTCACGCATAACTTCTTTACCATCCCACCCACACAGCATACGTGATTTTGAATGGGATAACTTCTTTTTAAACTAACCCGTGAAGTATCCTTTAGTCCCGGTTGCAGCCACCAACTGGTACTAAAGATACTTTTAGTCCGAGTTGGAGCCACCACCCGTAACTAAAGGGCCATCATTTAGTTCCGTATGGTGTTACCACCTGGAATTAAATATCTAGAACTTTTGGTCCCGGTTGGAGTCACCAACCGAAACTAAAAGGTGACTTAGGTGATTTTTAAGTTCTGGTTAGTAAAGCTCCCATCATCCTCTAACTATTGGATTCAGGATTAAAATGTTCATTAATTCTAAGCTCAACAGTAGCCGAGACTGTTCTAGTGGCGTGGGTCTCCCGGGCCGCAGGTCGATCGGGTCATACTCATACGCGGCATGGCACGTCCAAGACAAGCACGAGCAGAGCCGCCCTAAGGAGGAAAGTGCGCGCAGAACTACAGATGAATGCAGCCGAATAAAGCAAGCAAAAAGGGAAGCACGAAGGTAGCTACGGCATTCTGTTTGTTTTGTGTCCAGTCCATGCACATTAGGCTAGTTTGATTTGATTAGGTAGGCGCAGTACGTACGTAGGGGCTGATAAGGTAAAGACCGGCCGGCTGAGACGACGACAACGACGATATGATGATGATTAGGTTCGGACAGCACTTGCTTGTCGTGAAGCCAGCAAATAAGACTAGTGCTATAAAGCTAGCTGATCCTTTTTGTAGTGGAGCATGCAACTCTGGTCTAACGGAGAGACCACAACAATAGGATCCAGAATGCTAGCTAACCTAGCTTTGTGGATCAGCTAGCTACACATTACGACGCTAAATAAAGCTGTAGCACGCTCTAGTGGTGGAAATAAGGGTAGTTTGGATCCGGGTGACTAAATTTTAGCCCCGGCATCGGATATTCGACACCAATTAAGTATATTAAGTATAGACTAATTATAAAACCAATTGCATAAATAAAGGCTAATTCACGAGATGAATTTATTAAATCTAATTAATTCATCATTAGTACGTAGTACGTATTTACTGTAGCACAACATTGTCAAAAATAATAAAATAATTAGGTTTATTGGATTTGTCTTCTGAATTAGCCTCCATCTATACAATTAGTATTATAATTAATCTATATTTAAATGATTCTAATTAATATTAAATATTTAATATGATAGGGACTAAAGTTTAGTCGGAGCGAGGAAACAGACCCTAACGACGAGGTCTCCCGGGTCGTCCATGGCAGGCGCTGGTCGAGCGCGTCATGACGATGAGCCCATTGTGTACGTACGTGTTCTTGCGACGAAGCGGCAGGGGTGGTGGTGGCCACCGTCAATAATTGGTTGGTCGCCGTCGTCGATGCAAGCCGCCCGCCAGCGCTACGCGCATGCGCCTGGCCCCATCCAAAGGGGCCGCGCTATGATAGCATTCCGGAAGAGAACAAATAAAACCAGGAAACAAGAAAAAGTGAAAAACAATGGGGCGAAGCACGTATCATAGCTCAGCTACCCATTATAGCTCAGCTTGTAAAATGCCTCGAATATGATGAGAACTTTTTTGCTCAAGTCTCTAAAACCAAGTTTATATATTTTCCAGGCATAATATATATTAGTAGAATGGATTTTTCAGCTAACGAGAAGGGTCGAAACGGCACCGGCCGGCAGCGTGGACTAATCGAGAAACTAAAGAGCAGCAGCCGCATGCCGCCGGTCACCATCAAGCTTTTAGTACAAAATAGCAGAACGAACGGGATAGAACTGTCCTAACTAGTAGTAACCACTGTTTAACTGAATCCGGCTAGGTTACTCAGACTGATGATGTAGTTAGCTGGCGAGATCGCCGGAGCCGTGGATGCCGGCCTCGGCGCGGTCAGATGGCCGCGACGTGGATGGACGCGCTCTTGGGCGCCAGGCAGACGGGGCAGGCCTCCGCCCGGGGCTCGCACGCCTTGCACAGGCACAGGTGCCGGCACGGCAGCAGCAGCACCGACGCCTCGCCGCCGCCGCACGACCTGCACGCCCACCCGCTCGCCGCGGGGGCCGATGCGGCCGCGGCGGCGGCGTCCTCGGCCTCGACGACGCAGTGAGACTGCGCGTCGTCCGCCGCCGCGGCAGGGGCGGGGTCGCACGAGTCGCCGCCGCGGAGGAGGAGCGCGTCGAGCGCGGCGCGGAGCCCCGCGGCGACGGCCTCGTTGCTGCGCGCCAGGCCGCACCACGCCTGGCCCTCGGCGGCCGCCTGCCGCAGCCGCTCCTCGAGCTCGGCCGCGCGCCGCCGCGCGGCGTCCAGCTCGGCCTCCTTCGCCCGCAGCAGCCGCACCGCGCCCGCCGCGGCGGCGCGTGCCACCGCCTGGCGCTGGCGCTTCCGGGCCTGCTCCAGCCCCGCGCGCAGCCGCTCGCACTCGGCGCGCACCAGCGCGTCCACCTCCGCGCCCTGCCGGCACAGCTCCGCCACCAGCGCGTCCGCCACCGACGCCGACGCCGCGCCCCCGGCGGCCGGCCTCCCGCTCGTCGACGCCGTCGCGGATTCCGCCACCCGGCTCGCGATCGCCGCCGGCGAGTGGTGCGCCGCAGCCACCTGGTGCATCCCCGGGATCGGCAGCAGCGCGGCCGAGGAGGAGGACACGTGCGGCTCAAGAAACGCATCCTCCCTGCCGCGCTTCCGCGACGGCAACGCCACCCCGCCGCCGTTGCAGGTCAGCTCGCTCTGCGCGCCGCAGACAACGCCGGCCGCGCAGTTGTAACGGTACGCCTTGTTGCCCGCGGTGGCCGCTGGCAGGAGCGCACCACCGCAGTCCCTGAGCGCCAGCATCTGCTCCTCGGCCAATCCGGCGCCGCCGCAGAGCGGCAGGCACCCGGCGAGGCCGCCCCCGAACTGCGCATGCACGGCCATGCCGCCAAGTCTTCTCCAGGAGAGGGAGAGCAATGGAGAGAGGGGAGACGAGCAAGAAGCGACGACGGTGAAGACGAGAATGGGTGGGTTCTGGAGCATATAAAGCGGGAGGAGGCGACGCCACGTGGAAATTACCACGCCGATTAATCGGGCGGTCACCGCAATGATGGCGCGCGCCTGCCGCAACGGCCGCGACAAGCCCGCGGCGGTGGTGGGCCCCACCCACGCCTCCGTGCTCGCTCGCACAGTGTGGATGCCAAATTTAATCAAACTGGATTCGTATTTATTTTCTCGCATCAACCAAATCGAGGGAGCTGAGGGCTGAATTTGACCGTGTCACAAGTTGTCTTTGAAAAGCATCTTTTATATTTGAAAATACGCTGCTGAATTTGGCGGTGTCCGGTGACGGCACAGCACTTCCGACCGTGAGGAGATTATCAAATTCGAATAGCTTGTCCACTATATTTAAAACTTTAAACAAATACAAAAGACTAGCAAGCTGGTACCTGCTCAGCTCGATCAGGTAGATAGATCTACGCGCCTGTAAAATACTCGTCAATGCAGCGAGGTCGGATGCTCCCGAGAGACTCTTCTGGACACATGGGCTTGTTTTATCGTGGAATTTAGCTGTATTTTTTAGAGCAGGTGCGCCGTTGTGATCTCCACTCCACATGATCCATCAGGTCGGCCGGCCTGGCAGGGCGTGTGCGTGCGTGCGTGCGTGCGATGGTGGCTAGCCAAGCAAAAGCCAACCGGAGCCGAAGCGCATGATTCGTCGGAGCGGACGGCAGATCTTGCCCTGCTAAACAAATCCAGCTCGCCATGATAATGCTGCGCTTTGATTCCTTAAAATGCATAGAGATGGTGCATGCGTGGGGTGGGGGTACTCTCACTGGTAGAGCTGCCTCAGCTCGTGCAATTGTTTAGCCCATGTTGGACCAGTCAAGCTACAGTGGATAGGTTTTTTTTTTCTGTCTCTACAATATGTTGGTAGATAACATGCAGCTAGCAGCCTCATTGTTTGAACGTAGTGGTCGGTTTATGATTTAAAATGCTCACCTTTACATGGCCTCTTCTCTGATCTCTGCTAGCAGGAGTTTTATTAAGCACCAAATGGCAATCATTATTTCAAATCTTAAAGTTCCATCAGGTTAGGCACAATCATATCGTTACTAGGACCAACACAAATGGGGAAAAGGTGTTTGGAATCCACCATATATAAACTCCTCATCAAGAAGAACTAACATACATCAGTGGCAGACCATTTCGCCTTTTTTTTCACACAAAAGCAGGCCAACCAAATCTCCTCATCCTCACGGTGGACCATTCATTGTGGAATCAAACATAACTAGTCAGATCGAAAAATCCCTCTCATTCTCTAGTGACAGGATGTCATTGGGATTAATTTTCTACTGCCACCGCAGATGCATTGAACTACCCCAGCAGCCTAGCGACTAAACTATTTTCCCGAAGTCTTGCTGCCGATCGAGGTAGCTACCTTTTACTAATCAAGCTACGCAATAACTTAATCAATCACCATCTAATTTGACCTGAAAGCTCCCCCACTCACCGCGATCCATGGGAAAAAGAATATATATGTTTATTGGCTCTGGCAGTCATCATAGTTGGCGAATCAAGTCGATTCTTGTAGGAACCAGCAAAGGCTCCATTTTTAGGAAATTTCCTAATAACATCCCATTGTCATCGTCATCGTCGTCGCCGTCGTCATCGCCGTCGCCTATTCGGACCTGAGCGCACGTTATGAGAAATATTCCTGATCGAGGGCATCAGCAAAAACGACGTACACACACATCAATTATGTGGGGGTGCCAAGTGATAATGCTTATCGACAGCACCATGAGAGGAGAGACCAGCAGACCCTGCTGCTCGTGATTTCTTTACTGTGCATGCGCATACTTATTTGCATATCCTCGCAAAAAAGAAATACTTGTTTGCATATGCGCCTGATTAAGCAGATCGAGACGGCATCACGCATCCGGATTATTGAATAATAGTTGAGGAAACGGCAATGCCGGTGGGGCAGGCAGCTCGCGTTTGTTTCAAGCTTCCACGGCACTTTCTGGAACAAGATGCGGAAGTATTAGCGATTATTAGAAAATGAAGTAGCTAGGAATGATAACGAAACGCCACCACTGCACGCACGCACAAATGTCGGCATTTTGGAGGAGCAGACGGGATGAAAGCGAGGTGTGGAGGAGAGGCTACTAGCTCAATGGCTCTAGCTTGTTATTTCCAACAAGCACGTGTAGTGGTTGGAAGGTGGGGCGAAAACACAAGGTAGCACTATAAAAAAATAAAAATATTTTAGAGGTGGGTACGGTACCCTTCCCTACTTCTCGCAGTTAGAAATGCTATTTTTAGAGACGGCTAATGCGCTGGCCTCTGAAAATGATTTCTAGGCCAGCCACCGTACAAGTTATAATTTTTTTAACGAAATATGCACACTTGCATCACCCGAGGTTCGAACTGCATACCTCAAGTCTCGCGCATACCTTCCTCTCCACCACACTACACAATCGCTCGTGACTCTATAGAATATGCTATTATTTTATATTAACTCTGCAATTGATTTGTAGGGGTAGGTGACGCCATCACCTGCCGCTAAAAATATTTTTCTACTTTATTCTAAAAATTCATTTAAATCTTTACATATAGCAAAATAAATAAAAAAAGTAAAACTTCTACACTATGGTTATTGTAAACTGTAGATACAAAAAATATGCCAAATATATTCCAGTGTATATAAAGGTTAAGATCGTGGAAACCTCAGAGTATGATTTGAGTTGTATGAGATGCAATATAAGCATAGCCATTAGAAAACTTATAATAATTTTGGGACTATTAAATGATCTTAAATGAAAAAGTTATCAACTAAAATTTAAAGTTGCAGGTCTCGTCAATCTCTACAATTTTGGTATAAAATTTGAATTCATCCGAAATCATATGAAAAAGTTATGAATTATTTTTTGCGTAAGACTATTTGTAGGGACGGATAAAGGCATCACCCACCCCTAAAAATGATGGTCATTTATAGGAACAGGTGACGCCATCACCCGCCCCTAAAATTATATTTTCAGAGACGGATCAATTGTTATAGTAGTTCCGCTCCATTTGTAGGAACGGAACGTTACTGCGAATCTTTTTTTATAGCGTATATAGCTAGGGCCCGGACACACACAGTTTGTGAAAGCAGTGTCCGGTTCAAAGGTGCTGACTGCTGAGGCCAGAACAGAAATAATCAACGACAACGGTGACTCTCAAACGTGACAAACATTACGAGACGGGAGATGCTGATCGGTTGGGGTTTGTTTATTGTGCGACTCGATCATCAAGCTCTTCCTTTACTTGGTTTTGAATAGTTTTCGTTATGTGAAAGCACGATAGTTGCTAAGATCTCAATTCTCACTTGTGGTTTTCGCTACTTTACAATCAAGTTAAGGTTACAATTCTAGGAGCTACCGGTATTACCTAGAGACTTCCGATTCGATTTAGAATATGCGATTTTGACAACCTTGTTCAGTGCTCCAATGGTTCTCGTGGATCGAACCATTTGTTAATCAATTACGACAGTTAACATGCGGATGGAACTTCACGATATATTCATATTATGGCAGCAGGAAGATATTACATTAACAACGACTATTATACAGTTTAGAAATTTTTTATGCTACTGGCTGCTGTTCCTACACATATGTTTAGCTAGCTAAACAATCTAAATAGACTACCATCAAAGTTAAAGTCCATTCCTAATTCTTGGAATAACAATGCTACTTGAAGTCAGCAAACTTCTCATTTGATCCTATTGCTGCTGGTTGATCTCTAAAGCCACTAGCACCCTGCGCAGCAGCAATAATCGGCTTCAGCTTCACTTTCATGCTGCTAGTGATGGCGGGAGAGGGAGCACAAGATACTGCATAAACAGATAGAACATCAGAAAAGATTGTGTAAACATTAACAAGGATAATAAAAAGTAAATATCTTTAGCTATGCAGACACACATTGCCCTATTAATTGGCCAAAGACATCACTAACACCATTGGTCATACTGCACTGCTGGTCTGAACTTGTTCAACTTCCGGAGGTTTAGTATTAAGGTCTCCTCCCTCCTTCAAGTACTAGAGTACTGGTTGGCCGAGGAGTTCTCTTCCGCTTTCTACCACTATTTGATTGCGCTTCTCCAACTCCGCGTGGCACATCCATTATCTGCTCAAATATAAAATATTATAAAAAAATAAAGTATACTAACAGTTTGGCATGGACAAAGATGCGTTATAAGGAAGCATGCTAAATAAAAAACTATATAGTGAGGCAGACCCATTGTTCTGCCTATCTACTTTCTACTTATATCTAAATATCACATAGAAAATGAGCAATATAAAAAACGCTACGAATACAAAGCAAAGAGCAGATTATGTCTAAACCCCAATTGCATCTTCTAACTAAAATAATCCCAATTACTCATGCAATTATTCCTCCTAGCATAAAGGCTCACACTTGCTCTGCATTCTGCGGTACCCATCCATCGTCCTGGGCTTGCGAGATATGGACACCAGCCTAGCTATTGGCTCGGCTGCTCAGGCTGAAATATTCATTAGGAAATTGACTATACCTCATAGGCCGGAAATTGAATGGTTGTTGGTGAACTAACGAACCAGCACATGCTACAGAGGTCAGGATCGATCAATTCAGCAATTATCATTAGGGATGACGCAGGGCAAGAAGGGAATGGCCTCCCAGGCCTGGGATCAGCCGGGGTCGCAGTGGCACTCGTAGTTCGGCAGCTCGGTGCAGCTGCCTCTGCCGCAGTTGGCCGCATCGCAGATCGAGGCGGCGGCCGCGTCGCAGCTCCTTTCCTTTTCCGTTCGGAGCTGCTCCAGCTGTTGGTCGGCAGCGGCGGGCAGCAGGTGCGGATACGTGCAAGATCTGCGAGAGGAGCTGCCTCAAAAGATTGAGGCGGCGGCGGCGGCGGAGGCACCGGAAGGCAGTCGCGAGGGTTGGGTCGAACCACTCGATCCAAAGGTTGGAGTAAATCCGATCAATTATCCAGACCAAGTTCATGGTTCCTAAAAAGAAACCCACTAGGGTTATTTTCGTGGATCAGTTTGGCGAATCGAATCGACGGGCCGACCCGCACCACCCCATCTTTACACAAAATCGACAGAGAGAGAGATTGAAATGTTGAAGTTTCGGGGTCAAATCAAACAGACCAGGCAAACTGTACCCCTGTGGCAAACATTGAAATGATTGATTCGCAATACCATTTGAACTTTTGAAGTCGTACATGGCAGTCGTGGCGCTGATCTACGCAGCACGTACTAGAATTTTTTTTAGAAAAAAGAATGCCGCCCTGCATGCATGGCCCATGCAGCTAGCGCACACGTCCATACATAACCCATGGCCACATGATGAAGACCATGGAGAATCGGAGAAGGGATGATCTGACCTGTTCTTGTAACTCCCGATCGTGCACACAATGCAAAACCCGTGACCACCAATGATACCTGGCTCGCTGCAGGGTGTCTTTCCAAGATGACCTGTTGATTTGCGTGGGCGATTCCTCCTCTGTGTTTTATAGTGCCGACAGATACTGAGAGTTGAGAGGGTTAAAAATGCTATTTGCATTGAACAGGTTAAAGTACTCCATTTGATTTGTGTTCAGGAGTAAACAGGGCCGGAGCTGAGGCTTATCACCATCTATTATGACCCCATCCTCTTCTACATAAGATCCTGGTGTTAGGTATTAATTTGGTCATTCTGAAGAATTTGTGATTCGGTTTTTTTTAAGAAACACAGACGCATACACTCACAAATATACACACAATCCTACCCTATGAGCACATCTAAAGACTGAAGCAGATTCTCGAAATTGATGAGTCGCCACATACGTCTCGTTGTCGACGGGCACGTCGTCTGCCACTGAAAGAAAGAATAGCGCTGGTTAAATTCTGAACTAAATTTAGGAAAATACGAGCACCTGTGCCAGGCTGAGGACTCGAACCGGGTCGGCAGATTCCACCATAAGGGATCTTACCAACCGAGCGCTCAATTCGCTGTGATTCAGAAATTTTCTAGCCCAGGAGCGGGTTGCTTCGTCTTGATGAAAAGCTGTGGGGCGGTCTTAACCCTGCTGATCTTTTTTTTTTCTTTGAAAAACTTGTGGTCGGATCACACTCCCTGTCGGTCCCTTTCCGTTCTCTAATTTTAGGTTGTGGAAGAGAAAGTTAATGTATCCGCGATCACTAGCAGGTTCATAATGGGGAAGGGGATATCTATCAATCCGTTTAGACTTGAGGCAAAGTGATTTGCCTAGCATTTTGTTGATAGAGATTGGTTGGAGAACGACTCCAACGCTTAGCTTAGCCAGGGCGCCTAATTAATCATGGTGGCTGCCCGGCCACCGGCCACCAGCTTTTCCGTTCCATTCCATGTGCTCTTTTCATCACATTAGACACAGACCCCATCAACCGGCATCGACCATCAAAGGCGAAAGGCCATGATGCCATGCGTGCAGCTGGTGTTTTTGGTCGCAAAAGGCAGGCAGGCTCATCGGTTTGACTGACGGGGACTACACGGACGAAGCAGGCCATGAGCGGCAGCATCAATGATCAATGCACGATCGGTCGAGGAAAGGGACCCCGGCCGGCCGGTGGTCAGTCGGTCACGCGCTGGTCGACCAGGGAAAATAAAAGCGGATGTGACCTGCTTGATCTTTGCCGTCTTGTTGTAGATAGGACACGGATTGTGAGCTCGTGGTTCGGTTGGATTCACATACACGCCTCATCCCGCGCAGAGAGATGAGACAGCCATCTGCCCAACTGTATCGATCTCGACTGGAGAAGGACATGATCAAAAGCTAGCAAAGAAGAACAGAGCAGAACGGGCATGGGCCGTATGCACGTAGGTTGGTAGAGACAAGGCTAATGATGTGACTCCATGCCTGATGCCTCACCATTTTGAACTGATCTGTATGGTTTTCCCCCTAACAGGCTAACACGTGCAAAACTGAAGCCCTAATCAAGTGATCGACGCGGTAAATGTGAAACAGAGATCGCTAGGACAAAAGGAGAAAGACTAGCTGGCTAGGACCGGACAAGTACTACTTTACGTACAAGCAGCCATCTATCCCTGTCATGATGCAAAGGACGATAGCAAACCAGGAACGGCACGGCAAGGAAAAGAACAAACGCCGATGCCCGATGCATGGCAACTGTTTACACCGTGTGCTCTGTGCTGATGACTCCTCGTCGGGCCTCTTCCTCGCGCTTTCTCTGAACGAAAGCTTGGATGACGCGGCGTACGACGCACGTGAGCCCACACGGCCTGGTGGCAGATCGACGGCGTCCGCTCTGCTCCGCCGTGGCCAGTATAGGGTTTGGACCAGAAGCACGTAGCTGCGGCAGATGCTCATTCACATTCAACAGAAGACGGAACAAATCATCCACCGGGCCGTAACTCCCGGAAAGAACAAACGAACGGGATCGAGCTCATCTAACGACCTAACAGCCTACTAATTACGCATCTGGAGTAATGTCAGTTGACGACACGGCCCACGGAGCCAACCGACGCGCGCCGTGGCGACCTCCGGTGGTCATCGGTCAGTCGGCGGCGACGTGGATGGACGCGCTCCTGGCGGCGAGGCAGACGGGGCACGCGTCCGCCCGGGGCTCGCACGCCCTGCACAGGCACAGGTGCCGGCACGGCAGCAGCAGCACCGACGCCTCGCCGCTGCCGCACGCCCGGCACGCCCACTTGCTGCTACCCGAGGACGAGGCGGTGGCGGCGTGTACCACCGGCGCGTCGTCGGCGTCGGCCACGAAGCAGCACGACCCGGAGTCGCCGAAGCCCTCCTCTGCGGGCTGCGCTGCGGAGCCGCCGCCGAGGAGGATGGTCGCGAGCGTGGCGCGGAGCCCGGCCGCGACGGCCTCGCTGCTGCGCGCCGCGCCGCGCCACGCCTGGCTCTCGGCCGCCGCCTGCCGTAGCCGCTCCTCGAGCTCCGCCGCGCGGCGCCGGGCCGCCTCCAGCTCCACCTCCCGGTCCCGCAGCGCGCGCGCCGCGCCCTTCGCGGCGGCGCTCGCCAGCGCCACGCACCTCCGCTTGCGCGCCTGCTCCAGCCCGGCGCGGAGGCGGTCGCACTCGGCGCGCACCAGCGCGTCGACCTCCGCGCTCTGCTGGCACATCTCGGCCACCAGCGCATCCGCCACCGACGACGCGGCGACCGCGGCGGCCGGCCGGCCGCTCGTCGACGCCATCGCGGACTCCGCCATCCGGCTCGTGACCGCCGCTGGCGACTGCGCCATCCGGCTCGCAACAGCCGCTGGGGGCTGGTGCGCGACGGGGGCTGTCTCGTGCCACCCCGGGATCGGCAGGAGCGCCGCCGACGAGGCCGCCGCCACGTAGTGCCGCTCGGGCTCGTCCTCCCTGCCGCGCTTCCGCGAGGGCAGGGCCACCGCGGCGCCACCGTTGCACGTCAGCTCGCTCTGCGCGCCGCTTGCCACGCCGCCGCCGGCGGCGCAGTCGTACTGCCACCCGCCGTTGGCAGACGCGGCGGACAGGAGCGCGCCGTAGTCGTTGAGCTCCCCGTACCAGGCGCATGGCGGAAGGACGCCGGCGAAGCGCGCCTGGTGCACGGCCATTGTTGTGCCCGGAAGAGTTCTCTCCATGGAATCGGATCGAATAGATGAAAGAGAGTTGAAGTGGGGAAGTCGAAGAGGAAGTGGGTACGGTGGAGGTGCGGTTGGGTTATATACCGCGGAGGTGGCGACGCCACATGGACTGCGGCGGCGATGGGAGTCGCGGCGAGTGGGTGGGCGGTAGTGGTGGCCTGGTCACTCACTGGTGGGAGCGCATGGGTGATACGGGTGAGGCGACGACAAAAGGGGAGGCGGGCGCCCGGGGTTCGCGGTGGGAGGCGGACGACGAGCTGACGGAGCGTGCGTGCGTGCGTGTACGGCTGCCGGAAATCAGTGTGGGGCCGGGCGGCAAAGCAGTACGAGACGCGGTGTAGTGGCCGTGGATCAAGTAGGGCAATAATGGCGGGTGCCCAATGCAACGGCCGTCGACAAGCGGATCCCGTCCGGAAAGGCTGCCGGCCCGCGCGGTGGGTGGGCCACGCGCACGGCGCCAGCCTTGGCTGCAGGGGGTGGTGGTGTCAGGTGTGAGGTGTGAACGCACGATGTACAGTCCCCGTCAAATGAGAATCTTATTAAATAAAATTTATTTATAAATCTATTAAATAAATTTAACGAGTCTAATTAATCTATAATTTGCTACGATACTACGGTACTAAACCTGTCGTATGCCCAGTACTAATGCTAGTTTGTCTAGCAGCGCATATTTTTTTGTTAGCAACAATATGGTTTACGTGCGACGAAAATCAAGACTTTCACTCTCGTTATTACCGGAACCGATGTCCGTTTCAAACCAGTACTAAAGCCTGTTTCCGACTGAGACTTTTCAGTCTCGGTATTACCGGGACAAATGGCTTTCCAACTGGTACTGGATGAGCGTTTTTCTAGTAGTGCTAGTTGTGTCGTATCTGATAATGCTTATTGATAGCACCATTAGAGCTGCCGCAAGTGACCTCAAGGTAGCCATAATTGTTTTAAGTGTGGATGCGGCGTCTGATGAGGAATGTTGGTCTGCAAGTGACGTTCGCCAGCCAGATAGGATCCTGCGCCACGGGCCAGCACTGTCCTCACCTGGGGACCTCCTCAAGGATCCCGGGATTGCTCCGAGTTCTATGCATCGCTCGGAGTCTTTCCTATGTGTTGCCCGGAGCCGCATACGCTCCTCTCTATGTTTATCCGATGTGACGGGAGGTGCGAGTGGCGGGGCCACCCCGCCGTCCATCGCTAGATAACGCGACGTGACCCGGGAGGGGAGGCTCCCTCTATCTCGGTCGCCGTGCCATTTGTGAGCATGCCTCTAATCATGTTATTTTACAGAGAAGGTGTGCCGTCTCTCGAGCCTCGCTCTGTCATAGCATGGCAGGCGCATTAAAATGCGCCAACAGACGAATCCCTTATCCATGAAGGTACCGCCATGTCTCGGGGAGGTGTTTGGCCTCCTGCGGTCTCGGAACCTCTAGGAGGCGCTTTAGTTTGGCCCGTTATTGCTAATAGGGTAGGAGGATCTTTTAGCCCACTTATCCTTAATTTGCACGGACCAGGGGACCCCGTTCCCGTGGTGCTAAAAAGGGTTGTAACGGCAAAAGGTAAAGACCCGGCCTCAAGCTAAAGACTGGGCGATAAGCAATAAAAAAGTCAGCAAAGAATGATGATGGGACGAGGACGCGCGCATGCTGCGCCTTCGTGTGCAATCGGTATGGGATCGAGAGATAGAAAATTATTTTTTAATTTGGAGCAGGACCTATCTTTTAAGACTTGACCGGTCTTGTGCACAGATTTGATCGGTCTTATACACAAGAGCAGACAACCATACGCTGGGTGGGTCCAGGTTGAAAGCGGGAGCGGCCGGTTACACTCCGGATGCCCTTTCGCTGCGGGGAGCCTGGAGTTCCGGCGATCTCTTTCCCCCCGTGTCGCTTCCCGTGCCGCTGCCCGCTGCAGGAACACCCTTTCCTGGACAAGATCGGAGCGGGTGGGCGCCGCGGGTAACGATAGCAGGGGCATGTGATGCCAGGCCCGGCGCGCGGTGGCGGTGGGGGCGGTGGCGTTCCTCCCCTCTGGCCACACCCTGCGCGGGAGCCACTGCACCTGCCTTTTTTCCTTGGGCGTCTTCCCCGTCCTCCGATCCGGTGGTGGTAGCTGCCTGCCGTACGCGCGGCGCACGCCTCGCTTCTTTATTCCGCCCCTCCGCTTCCGTAGAGACAAATCCGACCCCTCCGGATTTCAATACTTGAATAAAGAAGGTGATCTTGGCTCGGTCGCTGCGTCCAAGGATGAAAGGGTGGCTGGCGGCCACAGCCACGCGGGGGCACGTGGGGGCCCCGCGCTGGGTGGCGCCACCGCGGCCACTCCGCCGGCGCCAGCGTCGGCACGCCGTGCCATGCGGCCGCGCCACCCGGGCGATTGGAGCGTTGGGTGGATGTGGAGCACGGACCCGAGCCACGCGGCCCCCGGGCGGCAGGCGGGCTGGCTGGCTGGCGGTCTGGCCTGGCCTGGCGTGCGTGCGTGCAGCGGGCCACGCACGCACGCACGGCAACGCGAAAAGCAGCTGCGTGGGCCGCGTGGAGGTGAAACGATCAGGCGCAGGGCCTTTGATGGTCTGGGTTCCAGCGTCCGTGTCAATGCGCGGTGATCTTGCTGCCAGAGGTTTCGCAGGGCACATGGCCGGCAAAGGTACCGGAAGCCATGCACGTCCGGAGAGGGAAAGGCGCAGGATCGGAAGCTCCCCACGGCCCGCCACGGGACCGCGGGCCGCGCGCCGCGCATGCGCGGGAAGACCAAGACCGGTCGGATCGCCTGACCCCGATCGTGGAGAGGCGCGCGTCCGTACGAGTGACCAGCTGCCCCGGGGGACCCGGAGGACGCACGCTAGCCTGCGCCTGCAGGCCAGGTGCATGCATCGCGGCATGCACGTGCAGCAGTGGCGGCGGTCGCGGGGTTGGCGGGCGGGTGCTGGCATGCGGCGCGGCCGGCCGGCGCCGGCGAGAGACAGACAGGCCATGTGCACGTACGTCGTCGGTACGTGCCCGCGCGTGGGGACGGGACTGCATGCGTGGTAGGGTACGGTGCGCCGGTACGTACGCTAGCTACCTGCAGGTACGCCGCACCCGCGCAACCTGCATCTGCGGTGCCGTGCGTCCTCGCTTTTGTACGTACGTACACACGTCGTGATGAAACAGCAGCTAGCGTCCGGTCATGTGCGTAACGGAAACACGCGGCGCTCGTGGCGCCCCACCGTGCACAGGCAGCACAGCACGGGCATGCATGCCTCCTGGTCCTGGTGCGCGCAGCCAGTGAGGTGGCTGATGGGATCGATGGCGCTCGCGTACGCACGCGCGCGCAAGCGGCCAGCGGCTTCTAGCTAGGTGACCGTGGGCTGCTGAGCTGGCGTATAGCCGCGCTGCCGCAAGTGCGCAACCACCTTCCATCGGTCGCGGCTCGGACGTTCGGCGACGTGGCCTGCATGCACCGCGTGCGTCGTCGGCATGCACGACGCGGCTGCGGCCTGTGGGTGGCGCATGGCGCTGCTACCAGCGCGTTGTACCGGTTACAAAAGTTTCCGAATAAATGGATCGACATGGTACGTGGTACGTTGTTTCGTACCGGTTACAAAAATTTCCGAATAAATGGATCGACATACATAGTATGTGGTACGTTGTTTAAAAATAATTTTAATATTATTAGAATGAAAATATACCCACGTTCCCAGTCGGCGAACCACACTCTCGAAGGGGTTGTACGCTCTCATCCATCACACACATACCAACAAACAACGCGTCATGGATCATGGGTGCCCCCGCACGTCGTAGCTAGGTGTAGGTTAACGTTGGCTCACGCAACGCCTCCTGATCTGAGGCGCCCTTGCCCTTCTGTCGCCTCGGGGAGCAGATGGGTCTACGCTCTACTGGCTGGGGCCTTGGCGTGCTGATCCATCGATGCCTGGCTTAAGCTAGGTGTAAATGTGGCAGCCAGCACGTCCCCGAAGGGACGGGCCGTCGTGACCGAGGAAGAAGCGTCGAAGCCAGCAACATCTGCTAGTACCTGCCAGTCCGGGAAGGAAGGCACCATCTGCTGCTAGTACCTGACGGTCCAGGAACGCTAAATCCAAGCGACCGTGAAGCAGCAAATGCCCTGCACTGCGTGTCTGCACTATGGGAGCGGTAGGTAGCTGCAGACCTGGTGATCCAACTACCATAGTTGGCCATTCGGGCCGTCCGGCACGGCACGGCACGGCCCAAACCCGATTTGGCCCAGTCAGATCGGGCCTGGCTCGATTAGCCTAATTACTTAATCGTGCCCGGTCCACGTGACGAGGTCTCGACCTAAGCACGAAACGATGGCCTGTTATCCATGCCGGGCCGGCTCGATTGTCCATGCGGGATCTGCGTGACGTGCCAGCCCCTGAGCTCATATAGACATGAACCCCTTCGTCAATCTAGAATTATTTGAAAATTTCAAATTTAACTAGAAATTTATTGAAATCTTAAGATATTCTCAAATTCAAAGACTTTCATTCACACATACACATTCAAACAATACAT
Organism: Panicum hallii; assembly: GCF_002211085.1. Taxonomy (NCBI): domain Eukaryota; kingdom Viridiplantae; phylum Streptophyta; class Magnoliopsida; order Poales; family Poaceae; genus Panicum; species Panicum hallii. Next base: position 38,490,791 of record NC_038049.1, on the reverse strand, counting down.
TTGCACATAGACAGACATAGACATCCAAATATAAAGGCATTGAGCATTCAAACATACACATTCATAAATTTGAAATGGATTGTTTTATTTTCTACCTCATTAAAAACCTTTGTAGGTAAAACCTCACACCTCGTGAGGATAAAACCATACAAAGGAAAAAAGAGTACAATCAGCTCTAAATTGTTCAAATACATCAATATCAGTTTAAGTTTAAGTTCGGGACCACATGTCCACACCTGTACACCACCAAACTACACATATTCTTCATCAAGAAATAAGTTCTGAAAATAGTCCTCAAGTTCTTGATCCTTCACGGCATGCTGAAGTCCTGCATCGATCCTGCCAGTAGTACTAAAAGCAGATTGTGATAATATTGTAGAAACAGGCACAATCATAACATCTCTAGCTAGGATTGAAAGAACACGATATAATAGTTTATGCGCATGCCACCAGTTCAAAATATTGAAGTCATCGTCGTACTGGTTAACAATATCACTATCTAGATAAGCAGAAAGTTCAGAAGCAGCAGCTAGAGAAGCACCAGAAGTAGTAGCACGCAGCAAAGGACTAGCAGATGATCTCCTATACAAGGAGAAGGAACCACCAAGACCAGCACCAAGACCAACAACACTAGGAACTAGAATCAGCAGGATCACCCCCAAAGATCTTACCTCAAGCAGTCCTTTTCTTACTTGTAGGGCCTGGTTGTGCAGCTCTTTGTTATCTTACAGCACCAAACTTGTCATCATACTTATAAAAAATAACAGAAAGTTTAGCGCTTACCTCAGTTAAGTAGCAGGCATAAAGCATAGGAATATCACACCAATATTGTAAAAACTTATCTTTCATAGGAGTAATAACATTTATTAAATCTCTATTATTTTCATAATTTTTTAGATAGCTAGCTATCTCAAGAACGTGATGCAATATTAATGGAGATGTAGGATAATAAACACCAGAGAGAACAATAGTGGAATCATAGAACTGTTCAAGGAATTCAAATTTTTTTAGCCACATACCAATGTTGTTCTGTCAAAAGTGTGGCCATCTATCAAAAGATGATAGATCTCCTTACCGTCCAGTACCATGGGTAGATTTACCAATGAAATTTTTTTTGCAATGCCTACATTTAGCACCAGTTCGTCGTTCCTTACCGTCGATTACCTCATAGATCTCCTTGAAATCCTTCCGCACCTTAGAGGTGGACGACCTCCTCTTCCTGGAGCCGCCACTGCCACTGGCAGCGCTGGTGCTCACGCTCTCAGAGCCGGTCGGCTACGCAGACGGCCCTTAGGAAGTCTTTGGACGTCTACATCTAGGTTGATGGCAGAGTTGCTGCCAAACAACTCCTTTGCATCCGCAGCCAGGTCGTCCTCATCGTCTTCGCGAAGACCCATCGCCCGCAACTCATAGTTGTGGGATGACGGGTCGTCGTCAACCATCGATGGCCTCCGGTCCCTTGACAGCTTGTTCAAGAAGAAAGAGCAACAGAGGCAGAGTAGAGAAACAAGTCAGTTAGAACCGAAACAAGAAAGAAAAAAAGAAAGAGAAGAGGACCGGACTTACCTATGACTGGAGCACCGGAGTTACCTGTGACCAAAGCACCGGAGTTGCCGTCGATGACCTCACCGAAGACTAGGAGAGGGAGATGGGGATTGGAGAAGAGGAAGATGAAGAAGGTCGAGAAGCAACAAAACAAGAGAGGGGGAGCAGATCTGACGCCGAGTAGAGGAGATGAGGAGGCCGCCGAGCAAAGGACCAGACCGGGCATCGCTGGCTTGTGTCGCCGGCTCACCGCCGCTCGGCTTTCCCCACCTTGATCTTCTTAAATCCTCTTCACCGACCATAGGAGAGGGAGGAGAAGGATTGCCGGCGTCAGATCTGGTGGTGCCGAGGAGCTAGATCCGACGAGCAGAGGAGCCGAGGAGGCTGCCGAGCAAAGGAACCAGACTTGGCTAGCATCAACGCCGCTCGGCCACAACCCTGGCACCCCGCGGCCCCGCCTTCACCTTCTTCAATCCCCCTCACCGATCATAGGTGAGGGAGGAGAGTGGCTGCCGGCGTCGGATCTGGCCGAGCCGCGGCCCGGGAGGTGGCGTGGGAGGTAAGGAGGACCACCGAGGAGCTAGATCCAGCGAGTAGAGGGGGAGGAGAAGGGAGGGGACCAACAGATCTAGGTGAGAAGAGGCGGAGGAGGCGAGGGGAGCGGCGGATCTACACTAGCGACGGCGGCGAGGCTAGGGTTTGGGGGGTTGGGAAGGGGGTGGGGAGGGGCGCGCGTGGAGCGGGGGAAGGCAAAGAGGCGGCAGGCAAGGCGAGGCGAAAGAGAATGGAGGGCTTGGGTTTCGGGGCCGGCGCTCGGACATTATATACGCCGAGCCGCTCGGGCTCCCGGGCTTTAGTAGGCGTCCCGTGCCCGGACCGGCCCACGTGCCTGATCGGGCTGCGGCTTAAACATGCCGGGCCAGGCCGGCCCATGTGCCGAGGAGTCGGCCCAGGCACGGCACGAGCCTCGTGCTGTCCAGCCCGAGCCCGATTAACTTCTTGCTAGGCTATGCCTGTGCCGGGCTGAAAACCGGGCCGTGGGCCGACCTTTGGCTAGCTAGCTAGGTTGATGGGTCAGATGGACGAGGTAGGCTGTAGGCAAGCATGCACGCGATGACTTGTGCGGTCTGTCTCGCGGAGATGGTCATGGCATGCAAACAGTTTAGTGTATGTCTATGTATGCTTCTTGGCCCCATCGTCATTTGCCAGAAATAGACCTGGTCATGCAGGCGGCCAACCTTGGCCTATACTGTTCCCATTACAAGAAAAGAGACCTGTAGATACGTTTTCCTTCTAACTCTTTCTACAATGTGTCTAAGCTAAGCGTCCCGTAGCACCTAGATACAAACTTTATTATGACTAAAAAAGTGTGTCAAGATCATGAGCTTCATAGCTCAAGGGAAGAAAAAAAAAATCTAGTCCCAGGTATGTGTCCTGCCCTCCCTGCGTGGCTGCGCCGCCTCCGATCCTATCATCGCTCTGCCCCGTGCTGCAACTCTCATCTGCTATCTTCCCTGGGACTGCTGCTCGCAACAATCAGTGATCCTCCCTATCTGCATCTAGCACTGCACATCGATCTTATTCCTACAATGCGCTGACCTCTTCGGTGTGCTGTATCCCCCAAATCAATCAGCCGGAGGAGCCAGTGATGTCCCCTGTGCCGCCGCCACTCGCAGCGTCGACGGCGTAAAAGGTTTGAGAAGCATCCTTGACCCGCAGGCCCTCGATATGGGAGCGGCTCATGACGGCGGCACCTTCGTTGCACCCATCTGTGCCACAGCCTCCACATGGCTCGCCGTCGCCTCACGCAGTGTCGCCTCACGCAGCTGTGCTCTAAAAGTTAGGAACACTTCCCTGCGTAACACTTCTGAAAGGATCGATGGACCAAGAGGGGGGGTGAATTGGGCCTTTTTCAATTTCTAAAACAAGATAAAGCAACCTTAACCTATGCAAAACTAGAAAGGCACCAATTCACCAACCGGATAGCTAAACAACCTACACAAGCTAGATGAGATAAAAAAAGGATAAAGCCTAGCAAGGTAGAGCTAACTAGTGATTCCTAAATCAAGCACATGAATGAATTGCATGAAATATAATGCTTGAAAAAGTAGAGTGGACAAGGGACAACCGGATTTTTCCCGTGGTATCGATGTGTTGGCACACACCCCTAATCCACGTTGTGACACTCACAAAGAGTATTGTCACCTCCCAAGTCACCAAGACGAGGGCGCTCACTAAGAGTCTCCGTTCACCTTCCCGGTGTGGTGGAGATCAAGCCACGTACAAGTCTTTTCTCCGGGCTTCCACAATCCTTGGCAAGCTCCGCGAGAATCACCTCGATCACCAAGATCGCCTAGGTGATGCCAATCACCAAGAGTAACAAGCTAAGGCCTTCACTTGAGCAAGAACCAATCACAAAGAATGGATGCACACAAGCTTCTCTCTACTCAAGTCCTTAATCTTGCTTCTTGAATGATTGAATGAACAAGTGTATGAAATGTTGAAGCTCAAGGTGGCTCTTGACTATAGTATGAGTGTTTGGATGTTGCCTGGTGTCAAGAGTGGTAGAATGACCCATTGGAGGGGTATATATGGGCAGCTCACACGAATAGAGCCGTTGGAGAAAAAGCTGCCAGAAAACTGCGTAGCGCCGGTTAATCCGACGTCCCTCCAATAGTCATCGTCGGTTTAACCGTTGAATGTAAACTGCCATTTCTGAAAACTAGCCGTTACAGCTTGGGCAGATTAACCGTCGCTGCATCGGTTTAACCGGTGAGTGTAATCATCCTTTGATCAACAGAAATACCAATTCACTGGACAACTGCACCGACGTCAAATTTCAAACAGCGTCGGTTTAACCGGTGAGTCAATTTGTCCACTGATTAACTGAAAACCGAGTCTCTGGACAACTGCACCGACGTCCCTTTTCAAATATCATCGGTTGAACCGGTGAATTGACTTGTCAAACTCTGCTGACCTTGTTTAACCGATGTATATAAAACTTCAAGCGTCGGTTAAACCGGTGAATAGGATTTTTCTGATTTTGCCTGTTCTGACTTGAGTCTTGAATGAAATCCAAATATTCTTGAGATATAAGTTGAGAACCACTTATTTGAACTTCTAGAAACCTGAGTGACCATTGTGTGCATCCATTTTCAAATGACCATGTCCATGCTCAAGTTACTAAGCCTAAACCCCTCTTAATAGTGCGATCACTACAAAACTATAAAACCTATACTAACCTAAGTGTCCTTCTCAACCTTGTGACACTTAGGACTAGAAAGATCCTTAGTCTTGACACATTATACAGTTGAATGCCGAGATCGCCTTTTTGAATAATGAAAATTAGGGGCTTCTTTTGACATATAACCAAATGAGCAATAATGATCTACAACGCTGCACAAACTCATTAGTCACAATAATGGTTGTCATTAATCACCGAAACATACCTTAAGGGCCTAGATGCTTACAATCTCCCCCTTTTTGGTGATTGATGACAACATAAACATAGATATCGAGAGAGCGAGAAAGATAAGGCACGAATAAACACAAGCAAACTCGAAAAGAAAGGAACCAAACGAAATCCATAGATATGTCTCAAAAGCTCAGCATGCTCAAATGACAAATGTACATATCCATGAACTAACATCAAATATAATACAATAAGAAACATCAAAAGTCAGATCGAGCTCTCTCTACTGCTACCCTCCCCCTGACTCCCTCTCCCCCTTTGGCATCAAAGCACAAAAAGTCTACTGATCTGGGTGCCGCGGGACGGCGAGGAAGCGATCCGGGTCATCATCATCGTCGTCGTCGTCAGACGGAGGATCCTCTGTGACTGCCGGTAGCTGCTGATCTGAAGTGCCGGTAGGTGCTGAGCTGACCGGAGGTGTAGCTGTAGTCGAGGCTGTCGTCGAGGCCCTGGTGCTAGCACTGCCTGGGAGAGGGTCCGTGGAAGTGGTAGCCGGCTCAGCAGAAGATGTGTCAACATCTGAAGTGGTGAGTGCTGAAGCTGCCGGCTGTGAAGACTGCTGGGCTAAGGACACCTCTCCGCCTCCCCCTGAAGGTAATGACTGTGGTACAGCGGGGAGGCCAACTGACTGCACCGCTGTGGGTGACTCCTGGAAGAGCGAGGTCGCAGGCAGTGGAGAGAAGATAGGACGACTCGCAGACTCGAGAAGTGCTGACAGTGAGAACATAATCTCTGGGGTCGCGGAGGAAGCTGGAGCAGTAGTGACCGGAGCTGGTGTGACTGCAAGTGGAGGTGCTCCGGTGCCCTGAAGGCCTGACTGTCCTGGCTGCTGAGGGGCGAGTCCGGTGTGAGAGTATAACTGTGAAATCATCCCGAACATCGCCATCATGCCCTGCTGCATCTGCTGAAACTGAGCGTCCGTCCTCTGTGAGACTCTGTCAATGAGGCCGACGAAACGCTCCTCCGTAGCAGCTCGCTCTCGGGCGGCCTCCCTCTGGATCTGTGCAAGCTGTGCCTCATGGGCCCTCCTGGCCTCCTCCTGAGCACGACGATCCTCTCTCTGCTGTGTGACCAGCTGCTGTAGTAGTGCGGTGAGCTCAGACGGCTGAGACACCTGAGACTCAGAAACTGTAGCAGTAGCAGCTGTCACTGGAGCTGGCTCTCCGGAACCTCCTGCCTCATGATCATGACTGGCTGGGGCTGGTGCAGGGAAGTATTCCTCATCCTCGGAGGAGTCTGACTCTAGGTCTGACCAATGAATCTCATCATCTCCTCCGGGAAGCTGTGCCTCTGCGGCAAGCAGTGCCTCGTCCTCCTGGGCCACTCGGGCCTGTACCTCTGGTGACAAGCGTGCCATGGCAGCACGATCTGCCTGTCTCCCTCTCCTCCTGTCTGAGGGTGCTGTCGGTCTGTATACTGGAAACCAGGGGACCTCGTCCTGCCGGTAGACTGCACTGACGGGTGACTCAGCTGGTACTATCATGGAGCAAATAAAGCTGATCCAGTGAGCATATGGGAACTGACGCACGACTCCCATCCCATCAGTGATGACATCCTCAATCTCAGCCAAAATGAAGTCAACAATGTCGAACGGCTCATGAGTAAGGATGTGAAGAAGCAGTAGCTGCTGCAGACCGGTGAACCCCTCTGGGTAGCCACTCCCCGGGAGCAAAGTCCTCCGGAGTGCCATGTGAACTGCGTAGGCCTCAGGGGTCAGCAAGCTGGGGACACGGGCGTAAGAAGCCGGGAAGGGCTGGCGGAAGCACTGTGAGATAGCCTCGTGAGAAGGTGCTATTCCGCCAATCATGGCTCTGCGCGGAGGATCTGCATCTCCATATACCATCTCGTGCAGGGAGACGTCAACCAAGTCAACTCCAAGAATCCCTGCGAGTGTCGCTCTGGACAAACCAAACACCTGCCCCCCAAACATGAAGTGAACAGCTCTGCGCTCTGGGGCAATCCAAGCTGTGGCGTAGAACACTCTGACCCAGTCCTCAATATATCTGTTCCTCTCAATCGAGAGCAACCTGGGCAGACCTCTGAAGTGCTCGAAGTGCACACGGACATCTGCTCCCCCTGCTGCTGTCCTCAGTGAAACCCAGTCAAGTACTCTGTGCGGAAATATCCTGTGGCCCCGCCTCTGGTAGGTCTCGTAGAAACTGGCCTGTAGAAGTGTCCAGAATCTGCGATCGACCCTGCTGTCTCGCGTCACGGGGAACCACTCCTCCTCCTGAACACTCCATCTGAGCCTCTTGACCTTCGCCGCATTGGCCTTGGTCAAGTTCTGGAGCAGTACGCCTGGCTCCAGACGCACGACAGTGTCCATACGGAACACTGCGCGCTCGGCCGCTAGGGCCTCGGCTCGTCGAGCTGCTGCTGCTGCTGCTGTGGACCTGCGAGGCTCCTGTGGCTGGTGACCACCTCGCGTCCTCGGTCCCGTGCGACGCTCGGTCGCTGGTGAAGACTGCTCTCCGGGGGACGTCTGCCGAGTGCGGCCAGAACGTCGTAGAGCTGGTGACTGAGGTGTAGCCTGCCCCTGAGACTGCTCAGACTGGTCTGTCGCTGACTCTGACTCGGACTCTGCCGCTGAGACTGACTGCTCTGACCCAGACTCTGCTGCTGCTGCTGTCACGGCTCTGGTGGCCCTGGCACCTCGGACTCTGCCCATCCCTCTGCCTCTGCCTCTGGCTCTGCCCCTGGCTGGCGTGTCCCTGATCTCGAACGGTCGAGCACGGCCAGACGCCTGCTCCTCGGCGGCCTTAGCCACCATCTCGGCCCTCTCGGCCTCTCTAGCTGCGCGAGTCCGCTTGCGCGCGGGCTCCTCAACAACGACCTCCTTTCCCTTTCTCTTGTCACGACCCATCTCGACAAACACAAGACGCGGCGTGAAAGCGATGCAATGCGGTGGCGCGTGTGCGGCAGAGGACGCGGTGGCACGGCGTGGAAGATGGCAGTGGTGGAACTTTGGAGCGTGGGCGGCACTGTGGGCGCGGTGGCGTACGGGCGCAAGTGTGGGGCGTGCCGTTTGTGCGCGCGGGCGCAGCAGGGCTGGCGGCGGTGCGTCGGGCGGCGGCGGCGCGAGGGCGTGCGTGAGGGCGCTAGCGTTGGCGGCGGCGCAGTGAGGGCGCGCGGGTGCGGGCGCGGGAATGCGGTCGGTGCGCGGGCACGGCTGGGCGCGAGCGGCAGATGGCGGCGGCGCGCGGCGGCGGCGCGGGCGGCAGAAAGCGGCTGCGCGCGGGCGGCGGACGGCGGCGGCGGTGACAGCGGAGGCGAAGGCGAGGGGTTAAGGAAAAACACGAGCGAGAGCGAATGGGTCGTGAGCCGGCAAGAGAGAAATATGACATGTGGACCCCGCAATTTTTCCTATCGCCGGTTGATCCGACGCTTAGGTTTTGAGCACCGGTTGATTGCGTCGGTGTAGTTTACCAGAAACCCTGCCAAATCCATGTCTGTACGCCGGTTGAACCGATGATCTGAAAAGTGAACTCGTCGGTTGAACGATGCAAATACCAGTTGATTTTGAGGTGAGATCGGTGTTCTATTCATCGGTTGATCCGATGCTGCAAACTTTGTATACGCCGGTTGAACGCCTGAAATGACTGAGCTGTGACTGACACTTAGTAACGCCGGTTAAACCGATGAGTATAGATCCATTGAACGTCGGTTTAACCGGTGAACCCAAAAACCCTCTCTCAGCTCACTTTTCTATGCTAAGTCCAATGAACTTATAAGATTCAACTAAACTCAAGTTAATGGACTTGCATAGGCGACTTTACCCCTCAAAATAAGATAGCTTAATAACTTTAAATAGTTTTTCTTTTCAAGATCAAGGTTAAGTCGCAAGAGAGACAAAGCGCCTATTTAAAATGTATGAGCCATGTCATAGGAATATTGAAGGAGGAAAGCTTCAAACTCACAATGACATTGCTCACAAGGCAATAACGTACCTAACACTTTACTCTTCTCACTTCTCATGAATTAAGATCTTGCATGTAAAACAAGTCTCATTTTCATCAAGTGACCTCCTTTGTGACCTTTACGCATGCAATGATAATGCAAATTACAAACACATGCGAAAGAAAGGTAATCATGAGATGCACAACTATATGACAAGAAATTGCTTAACGAGAATTTAAGATCTACTTGTCAAATTTGATCCCACGGAAAGCTTCATCATGATGAGCCTTTCTACAAGCCTAGAGGAAAACAAGTGGACCACCACCTCTAGCTAAACCCTTGCTCATCACTATCTTGCCATGGTTAGACAAGTGTCCTATATGTATGCATTTTTCTATATGACATGGCAACTTACATGACGTTTGCCGCATCTAACACATTTAGCTCATTTCTTAGCCTAACAAAGGTACTCTCGTCTAAAGGTTTTGTGAAAATATCCGCCAATTGCTCCTCGGATCTCACACCTTGAAGGGAAATGTCCCCCTTGGCTTCGTGATCACGCAAGAAGTGATGGCGAATATCAATGTGCTTTGTGCGAGAGTGTTGAACCGGATTCTTGGCAATTTTTACGGCACTTTCATTGTCACAAAGGAGTGGAATTCTTCCTAGTTTCACACCAAAGTCCAAAAGGGTTTGCTTCATATATAGAATTTGGGCACAACATGCACCGGCAGCTATATATTCCGCTTCCGCGGTGGACAAAGCCACGGAATTTTGCTTCTTATTCGACCAAGAAACTAGAGAACGCCCAAGCAAGTGGCAACCCCCGGAGGTACTCTTGCGATCGACACGGCTTCCGGCAAAATCCGAATCCGAGTATCCCAAGAGATCTAAACTAGCGCCTTTGGGGTACCACAAGCCTATGCTAGGAGTGTGCTTGAGATACCGAAGGATCCTATTCACAGCAGAAAGATGTGATTCCTTAGGGTTAGCTTGAAAACGGGCACACAAGCACACGCTAAACATTATATTGGGCCTAGATGCGGTAAGGTAAAGCAAAGACCCTATCATAGAGCGATAGAGGGATTGGTCAATCGGTTTACCGTCCACATCCAAGTCGAGATGCCCATTGGTTGCCATGGGTGTCTTGATTGGCTTACATTCATCCATCTTGAACTTCTTCAAGATATCTTTAGTATATTTTTCTTGATAAATGAATGTCCCTTCCTTCATTTGTTTGACTTGAAAACCAAGGAAGAAGGTCAATTCGCCAATCATGGACATCTCGAATTCCCTAGACATCATGGTAGCAAACTCATGGCTTAGTAAATCATTAGTTGAGCCAAAGATAATATCGTCAACATAAATTTGACAAATGAAAAGATCCCCGTTGACGTCTTTTGTGAACAAGGTGGTGTCCACCCTCCCGATCTTGAAGCCTTGCATGATTAGGAAGTCACGAAGCCTCTCATACCAAGCCCTTGGAGCTTGTTTGAGCCCATAGAGTGCCTTGTGCAACCTATAAACATGATTAGGATTCCTCGGATCTACAAACCCGGGAGGTTGCTCAACATAAACAAGTTCGTTAATAAAGCCATTTAAGAAAGCACTTTTCACATCCATTTGATATAACTTTATATTATGATGTGAAGAGTAAGCAAGAAGGATGCGGATAGCTTCAAGTCTTGCGACCGGAGCAAAAGTTTCACCGAAATCCAAACCTTCGACTTGAGAGAACCCTTTTGCCACAAGTCTTGCTTTGTTGCGTACAACCACCCCATGTTCATCTTGCTTGTTTCGAAAGACCCACTTTGTGCCGATAATGTTCTTGTCTTTTGGAGGAGCTTCGAGGACCCATACTTCATTGCGGGTGAAGTTGTTCAACTCTTCTTGCATGGCCATCACCCAATCCGAGTCCTCAAGTGCTTCCTCTATGTCCTTTGGAAGGACTACCAATGATTTGACCTATTGGATGATCCTTGGAGATGCGACCATGCTTCACTAGCGGTATTTGCGTGGATGCTTGTTGGGGTGGATCATGAGTGACTTGTGCTTGTGGTGGAACATTTTGCTCTTCTTGTTCTTGGACTTGGGGTGTTGGCGTTGACACATTTTCTTGAGGTAGTGGATCAATTTTATCTTGATCTTCATCCACTAGGGGTGCCGTGGAGGTGCTTGGTGTAGATGAGGAAGGTCTTCCCCCTTGATCATTGCCTTCATGCATCTCTTCCGGCTTGATATCCCCAATGGACATCTTCTTCAAGGCTTCTTCAATCTCTTCATCCCCTACATTCTCATAGCCAACAACCTCCTCTTGGGAGCCATTAGATTCATCAAACTCCACATCACATGTTTCTTCAACTAACCCGGAGGTTTGATTGAATACTCTATATGCTTTGGAGTTTGATGCATAACCAAGAAAGAAACCTTCATCACATCTACTTTCAAACTTACCGAGCCTTTTCTTCTTGTATATGAAGCATTTGCAACCAAAGACTCGAAAGTATGATATATTTGGTTTCCTCCCGGTGATGAGCTCATATGGAGTTTTCTTGAGGAGTCGGTGAGGATACACTCGGTTGGATGCATGACACGCCGTGTTGATTGCTTCCGCCCAAAACTTCTCGGACGTACCATAATCATCCAACATTGCTCTTGCTAGGGTGATGAGTGTCTTGTTCTTCCTTTCCACCACTCCATTTTGTTGAGGCGTGTAGGTGGCGGAAAACTCATGTTTGACTCCTTCTTCATCGCACCATTCTTCAATCTTCATGTTTTTGAACTCGGTGCCGTTGTCACTCCGAATCTTCACGATTGGGGAATTATATTCCCTTTGAGCTTTTCTTGCAAATGTCTTGAAGATTTCCGGAGTTTCACCCTTATCGCCTAGAAACATGACCCAAGTGTAACGTGAAAAATCATCAACAATTACTAGGCAATAGAGGTTACCACCAATGCTCTTGTATGAAGTTGGACCAAAGAGATCCATGTGTAGTAGCTCGAGCGGCTTGGAGGTAGACAACATCGTCTTGATAGGATGATGAGTTGCAACTTGCTTTCCGGCTTGACACGCTTTGCATAGCTTGTTCTTGTCAAAAGTGACGTCCTTTATGCCGGTGATCATCCCTCTCTTGTGGGCTTTCTTGAGGTTGCTCATGCCAATATGAGCAATTCTTCTATGCCAAAGCCACCCAAGGGACGACTTGGTGAAGAGGCAAGTCATGGTGCTTGTTTGCTTTGAAGAGAAATCCACCAAATAAATATTGCCATGCCTAAACCCCGTGAATACCAATGACTTGTCTTTTTCATAAGTCACTACAACACCATTCTTGTCAAAGGTACACGTTAGTCTAAGATCACACAATTGTGCAATAGAAATAAGATTAAAACTAAGTGCTTCTACAAACAAAACATTTGAAATGGATAAATCTTTTGAAATTGCAATTCTACCCAAACCTAAGACTTTCCCCTTTGAGTTATCACCATAGGTGACATGTTCATGATCGCCGGGGTCTTCAAGTGAGGTGAACATGCTATCATTGCCGGTCATATGTTGAGAGCAACTGCTATCAAGTACCCAATGTTTTCCACCGGCTTTGTAGTTCACCTACACACATGAGAATTTATTTTTGAGTTTTCGGAACCCAAACAAGCTTTGGGCCTTGCACATGTGTGACAAGAGCTTTTGGGACCCAAAGTTGCTTGGGGAGCTTCTTCTTCGACTCCTTAGCAATTTTGCCAATAAACTTGGCCTTCACCTTGCCCTTCACTTTACTCAAGAGAAAATGATTATTTTGAAACATTGATGAGTAATTCTTGGGTAATTTAGGAAGAGGACGTGATGGTAAAGTGCACTCCCTAGTGTGGTGCCCGGTGACTTGGCAATGTTGGCAATATGAACCAACTTCCTTGATGAAGCTTGTCTTGATCTCCGGAGAAGGAGTTGTAGCCATGTTTGGCTCCGGAAATGAACCAAGACCTCTCTTACCATAGTCACGGGCATTGTTGAAGAGAATCTCCTTGTGGATGTATTCTCCCCTTGAGAGTTTCTCCACACTACTCTTGAGGCTTGCCACTTGATCTATCAATTCCTTTTCCCTAGAAGAGGCAAGCTTGGGCACAACATTAGTGGCATATGCATCAATGAGTAGGTCATCACATGAAGTAGAAGCATTGACCTTTTCATTAACAACTTTCTCAAGACTTGGGTCAATTACTTCATAAGCAAATTCGAGTTCTTGATACTTGTGAGCCAACTCCCTATGCTCTTGTTTAAGCTTTTTGTGGCTCTCTTCAACTTGCTTAGCAAGTACAAGTGACTCATTGTGCTTTTTGAGCAAGTCATTGTACTTACTAAGTAAGTCGGAGTGGGCAAGCTCTAACTTAGCATGAGTGCTCTCAAGAACTTTAACTTTGCCCTTTTCCCTTTTGATGACGGATGTGTACTCATTGATGAGGTTAGTAAATTCATTAGGATCAAGCTCTTCATCACTATCATCTTCACTATCTACCTCACATACCTTGGTGTTACCTTTTGCCATGAGGCACATAGGAGGCGGAGGTAGAGAAGGTTCTTCATTGGTGAGGGCGATGGTGACGATGTCTTCTTCATCACTTGAGTCTTCGCTTGATGAGACATCGGTCACCCATTCTTGTTTCTCCACCAAGAAACTTTTCTTGGTGTGCCCTTTCTTCTTTGGAAAGAGCTTGGTCTTCTTGTCATGGGTCTTCTTCTTCCCAAGTCTCTTGTTTTTGTTCTTCCTCTCCTCTTCTTCATCATCGCTTGAATCATGGCGATGTTTACCCTTGTTATCCTTGCTTCTTTTGTCCGGCTTGGGGCAATTTGGACGGATGTGTCCTTTTTCGCCACAATTGTAGCAAATCTTGTTCTTGACATCCATTGGCCGGAACATTCCCTTCTTGGAGTCAAAGTTGAAGCCCTTCTTGTTGATCTTCTCATTTAAGCGTGTGAACTTTCTCATCATGAGAGCAAGCTCTCCATCATCTTCAACATCGGATGAGCTCTCGTGATGATCATCTTCTTCATTGCTTGAACTTGAGTCTTGTTTGACCATCTTGAGCTTGCGGGATTTGTTTGTCTTGGTCTTTAGAGCAATTGACTTGCTTGAAGTTGGCTCTTCGGTCATACCAAGAATGCTCATTTCATGAGCGCGAATTTCCCCCACAAGTTCTCCAACTTCCATTGCGGCGAGATCCTCCTTTTGAAGCATAGCATTGATAATGTTATACTTGGGCTTCGGGAGTAGCATGAGGATCTTGCGGTTGATGGATGCACTGTCAATTTTAGATATTTCAAGTGCATTAATGTCCTTGACAATGACATTCAAGCGAGAATACATATCATTGCAATTTTCATGAGCTAGCATTTTGAAGGAATCATACTTAGCTCTAAACAAGTGATATTTTTGTTCACGAACTTTGGTGGAGCCTTCATGTATTTCAATGAGTTCCTTCCAAATATCACTTGCTAGGTCCATGCCATTAACTCTAGCAAAGACCTCCTCACTAATAGCTTCGAAAATTGCATTTCTAGCTCTAGCATTCCATTTTAATTGGTCGGGGGTGGGTTCTCCGGTGAATCCGACTTTAGTTGCCAACCATACTTCGGGGGCAATCGCATCAAGGTATGCGGCCATGCGAACTTTCCAATAGGCAAAGTTCTTGCCCTCGAAGTGAGGCGGCGAACCACCCATCTTGGCCATAGCTCTAGGCGGTGAAGCCTAATGATCCAAATGAGCAACGAGGCTCTGATACCAATTGAAAGGATCGATGGACCAAGAGGGGGGGTGAATTGGGCCTTTTTCAATTTCTAAAACAAGATAAAGCAACCTTAACCTATGCAAAACTAGAAAGGCACCAATTCACCAACCGGATAGCTAAACAACCTACACAAGCTAGATGAGATAAAAAAAGGATAAAGCCTAGCAAGGTAGAGCTAACTAGTGATTCCTAAATCAAGCACATGAATGAATTGCATGAAATATAATGCTTGAAAAAGTAGAGTGGACAAGGGACAACCGGATTTTTCCCGTGGTATCGATGTGTTGGCACACACCCCTAATCCACGTTGTGACACTCACAAAGAGTATTGTCACCTCCCAAGTCACCAAGACGAGGGCGCTCACTAAGAGTCTCCGTTCACCTTCCCGGTGTGGTGGAGATCAAGCCACGTACAAGTCTTTTCTCCGGGCTTCCACAATCCTTGGCAAGCTCCGCGAGAATCACCTCGATCACCAAGATCGCCTAGGTGATGCCAATCACCAAGAGTAACAAGCTAAGGCCTTCACTTGAGCAAGAACCAATCACAAAGAATGGATGCACACAAGCTTCTCTCTACTCAAGTCCTTAATCTTGCTTCTTGAATGATTGAATGAACAAGTGTATGAAATGTTGAAGCTCAAGGTGGCTCTTGACTATAGTATGAGTGTTTGGATGTTGCCTGGTGTCAAGAGTGGTAGAATGACCCATTGGAGGGGTATATATGGGCAGCTCACACGAATAGAGCCGTTGGAGAAAAAGCTGCCAGAAAACTGCGTAGCGCCGGTTAATCCGACGTCCCTCCAATAGTCATCGTCGGTTTAACCGTTGAATGTAAACTGCCATTTCTGAAAACTAGCCGTTACAGCTTGGGCAGATTAACCGTCGCTGCATCGGTTTAACCGGTGAGTGTAATCATCCTTTGATCAACAGAAATACCAATTCACTGGACAACTGCACCGACGTCAAATTTCAAACAGCGTCGGTTTAACCGGTGAGTCAATTTGTCCACTGATTAACTGAAAACCGAGTCTCTGGACAACTGCACCGACGTCCCTTTTCAAATATCATCGGTTGAACCGGTGAATTGACTTGTCAAACTCTGCTGACCTTGTTTAACCGATGTATATAAAACTTCAAGCGTCGGTTAAACCGGTGAATAGGATTTTTCTGATTTTGCCTGTTCTGACTTGAGTCTTGAATGAAATCCAAATATTCTTGAGATATAAGTTGAGAACCACTTATTTGAACTTCTAGAAACCTGAGTGACCATTGTGTGCATCCATTTTCAAATGACCATGTCCATGCTCAAGTTACTAAGCCTAAACCCCTCTTAATAGTGCGATCACTACAAAACTATAAAACCTATACTAACCTAAGTGTCCTTCTCAACCTTGTGACACTTAGGACTAGAAAGATCCTTAGTCTTGACACATTATACAGTTGAATGCCGAGATCGCCTTTTTGAATAATGAAAATTAGGGGCTTCTTTTGACATATAACCAAATGAGCAATAATGATCTACAACGCTGCACAAACTCATTAGTCACAATAATGGTTGTCATTAATCACCGAAACATACCTTAAGGGCCTAGATGCTTACAACTTCCCTTCTTAGTTCACACATGAACTAATTGAAATCCACCTTCCGTTGATTAATTAATGATAGTGTGATACATCCTATGCAGTACTGCGATGCTAGATATCTAATTTTAGAATCTCATATGCGTTGTAATAGTATATCATGCAAAACACATAGCTGCTTGAAATTGATGTTAAAAGATAAAAAGACACATATTAGATTAATTGTAACTATCCAATGTGCTTTTAAAAACTCCATATGAAGACACATGGATTCTTAACAAAAAAATGATAAAACAAGAAGTATTTTTTTTTGCTGCACATAGACATTTTATTGAGCACATACTGGTTCTGTCTTTCTTATCTCCTGAGTGAGTTGCTTGAATATGACATCTTGGTTATGATTAGATACACTAGTTCCATTAAAATTTTGTATGCAGAGGACAATTTTGTATATCATTTATTTCTTGAGAATTTTCACTGTATCTTCAAATTAAGATCCTCCGCAGGTTGTGATGTAGAATCTGAAACCCCTTTGATGCGGCTCATTTCATAATTGGCTTGAAATGAAGTGGAGGCAATGACTTCCCTGCAAGACCCTGATTTATTATTTTTTTGTTTCTTCAAAATTGAGTTTTGACAACCAAATTTTTAAACTTTTATTATGGCATGAAAGTTCCAAGATATGTTGTAAGGATAATTTCAAGCTCCTAAGCTACTGACAAGCACGCGTGATGCTTTCATTATAGCTTGGTAAGTTTCAATGTGCAGCCTATCATGTTAATATGAATATATCATTCAATAACATCAGTTACCAACTAATATGAGCACTGTACTATTATCTTTAGAGGATATACATCCTGCATCCTTTAATAAACATTCTGCATCGTTCAAATGCTATTGTTTATGTTTAACGTTCGATCTTGAATTTAAGAGTCTATTCATACAAATTGACTACAATTTAATTGGATCTTCAAATGCTATTGTTTATGATGATTTCTGTTGAAAGATGCTTGATATAAACTCATTTACAGGTTATTGAAGTATTCTAATTTCATCATGAAAATTTGGATGGCCACACATATTTGCTTAATCTGCATGATCCTGGAAGACCATGAGGAAAATCTGAAGAATGAAGCAAAGATGGAGAAGTGAAATACAAATTATATCTTCCAGCAACAAGCTTTTTAAATAGATTTCAAATGTATAAAAATTAGAGTAATATGTAAGATTTTCATTAGTTAGATGATTGATTATTGACTATATTTGATCTAATATGAAATGGTATTTGTTCTTGTTAGGTTTCCTTGCTGTTTACTCTCTGGTATGCATCCGTAGTGAATAAAATGACTGCATATAAAAAGAGACTGTAAAATAATATCCTTAGTGGCGTTATAGTCAAACTGTATTAGAAATTAAAAGAAGATCGATTGAATTCAAGAAAATGGGTCTAATTAAGTTGCTCAAGATAAAATGCAAAATATCACTAAAAGCTTAGACACGCAATTTACCATATTATATCTTGTAGACACGCGTAATAAAAGCATATCTGTAGTTTTTGACACGGTCCGTGCAAAGACGCTGCATACACGTTTTAGTAAAGTGTATCTAAACTCTATTAGATATGAAATAAAGTGTATCTAGTCTATAAATAAAACGTATCATAGGGAGATTTAATTTTCATGTAGTGTCCCAGGGCCAGACGTCACGTCTCTTCCTTTTCCCGTGCGCAAACGCCCGACCAAGTTTTCCGTGTGCCCCGTCCCTTGCGTTGGACTCCATCCATCCCATTCCAAATGGCTCGCGGGTGCTCACGTGGACTCGACCTGGCTCCATCGACCGGACAAACGAGCTAGTCATCGGAACAGAATACTGTATCAACTCCGGTGTGAACGATGACGCGAACGACTTGTTCTCCTCTCCGCCGTGGACGAGGACAAGACGATCGAGATGACGTGACGTCCAGGATAGGAGAGGGTTAGTTGCACTGTGTTTCGTACATGCCGCCACAGTACACGACTGCTGCTGACCACTGTGCGTCTGTAGCGTGAGCCATCGGAGCTTGTTCGTATACATATCCTTGTGCCGTACGTGCCATTTCTGGTTTGGACGTTTGGTTGCTAATTGCTATACAGTCCTGCGCGTACGTGACAGGGATAGATAGGAGCTTAATTAGATGCCGGCCAAGTGGGAACCGTACACACACATGCACCGTGCATACATGTCAAACACATGGACGGACGACGGCTTGTACACTTGTAGGCAAATTTGTCCGGTCCTATTATTTATACCTAGTCTTTCTAGCTAGGTTAGATCTACCTCCTTTTTCTCGTTGCCATTCACAAATTCTAACCACCAGCAACAAAACTTGGCAGAGTCAATACTATGCATGCTCAGCTGGTAAGATTTATTGTACGTGGTGGAACCCGCTCATCAGAGTTCGAGTCCTCAACTCAACACGGGTGCTCGTATTTTTCTAGATTATTCCAGAATTTAAACGCACCATTCTTTCAGTGGTAGGCAACATGTCAGTCGACAGCGAGATGCCTATGGTGAGTTCGTCAATCTCGAGGATCTGCAGTCTCAGTCTCTCGGATATGCTTATAAGGTAGACGAGCGTGCATGCGTGTTTTTGAACTTCCTTATGTTTCATAAAAACAAATAATACTACGCATGCAAATGCAAATGAAGGGTTCTTTTCAAAAGACGAACTTGATGAGCTGGCCTTGTATTATTACATCTCGAGTGACATACATACATTCAATTCCTTTGTGTTTCTTTCCCTTCTTCCCCACTTTGGTCTCTCTTCTTCGCCGCGTCATCTGATCGAGACTGGTTTTATCCGCGTTAGGTGCGCAAAAGAAAACGTACAAAGTCGCGTCCCTATCTCGATCAATCTAACGTAGTGCACATGGCATCTCGACCTCTGGATCATCCTCTCATGTCTCTTTTGGCTCTTTTCTTCTTACCTTCTTGCTACCTCCTGATCCCTTCTTCCCAGCCTCTTTATTAGTTCCTACCTGTCTCTCTCCATCCTTTTGACATCGCTTGCGAGACGCGTGCGCGGCATAAGCTGACAATCTGTGTCCTAGCAGATGACGACCCACGACCGCTGGATGGATGGATGGATACGTTGCGAGCAGAGCAGAGCGGGCAGGTCACGTCCGGCGCGCATCGACGATCGATCAGTGCGTGACCGACGACTGACGAACGGCCGCCCGGCCGGCGTCCCTTTCTATCCTTCTGCCTGCCGCATGTGGATGGTGGATTGATGCCGCCCCTCATGGCTTGCTCGGCGTGTGGTGCCGTCCACGTCAGTCAAACTGATGATGAGCCTGCCATTAGCGATAGATGGAAGTGCTGGTGGTGGGCAGCCACCTTAATGATGCGCCCTGGCAAGCCGGGAACACGGTCCTCA
The DNA here is from genome assembly GCF_002211085.1 of Panicum hallii. Lineage (NCBI taxonomy): Eukaryota > Viridiplantae > Streptophyta > Magnoliopsida > Poales > Poaceae > Panicum > Panicum hallii. The sequence goes on along the minus strand of NC_038049.1, from coordinate 38,471,100 downwards.
ATCTACTCTCTAGCCAAACCCCGCCTTCAAAAGAAAAAATGTTAGTACGTTGGAACGAACATAATCAAAACTTTGCCCCCTAAATATATATAGCATTATAAAAAGTAATAATCTAAACTAACATAAATATATATATATATATATATATATATAGAATAACCACTTTTCACTAATTACTCAAAATAATCTGAAGTAAGCAGTCTAAGTTACACTTAGTCATTCCATAGCGCACCAATATATAATTTTAAATTATCTATTTCTATTATTACTAATGTACAAAAATACTAACTTACACATGCATGGTACGTGCAATGGGAGAATACCTATTCTCATGTTAAACATATAGCTCAAGCTAAGGATTTAACTAAACCATCTAAAAATACATGGAGGCGTGATGCAACTGAAAAAAAAAACTACAAATGTGGATGTAAAAGTGTTTAGAGTAGTAATTGCTAACAGAAGTGTGTGACAACCAGTAAAGATAGGTATGTATCTTTACGGGTATTTGGAATATCTAATGAATGAGATAGAAAAGAGAAGCATAAATTTAACCAAACCAACTTTGACAATTAGCTATCCTCCCTAATATTTCAATAAATTTTTAATACTTATGTCTTCCAAAAGCTAATATCCTGTGCGGAAGCCTGGGTTGGACTAGTGTTGTCTGATGGCGTCCATTCCAAAGATAAGTCACACTACAAATAAAAGTCTGTCTCACATCTCGACTCTCCTCGAAGCATAAGTCGTTTTATGATGATACCGGCAAGTCGGCACAATAAAACATTGTTGGATCGCCCACATCATCAACAGGGAAACGAGAGATCGGATCAGGGAGCGAGGAGGAGGCAGACCGGCCGCTGCGCGCCGTGATGGCCGGATCACGCGGTAGGTGGAACGAACGCGCGGCAGCTAGCCAGCAGATACGGAGGGGAGGTCACGGGGTTTCGTGCGCACACCATCGAAGAACAGGGCCAGCCATCTTCCTCATGGGTCATGCATGTACGTGTGCTACCTGCAGCGGGTCATGCGTGCCTGCCACAGTTTCTGATCTGCACCTAGTAGCTAGCCAATCAACGCCACCGGGCTAGCCTGCTGCTGGTTTGCTTTTAAGTATTAAGTACTGTCGAATTTACCAAGCAAGTTTTCAGAAACTGCCTGTGCGCTACAAGCAGCTAGCCCTCGTTGACGAATGCTATCTTGTGTTTTTACCTGATCTTCCACACACATGTTGTCTTAGAATAGGAGAGGCCGGCGATGAGCTAGCCTAGCTCTCCAATTCTCCACACTTTCGCTTTCACCCTGTATGCCTCTCTCCAGAATGCTGACATTGTGCGTGTGTGGTGCTGGCGTCTCATGATCATCCCTACTCCGATCCGTTTTCTTCTCAAATCGCCAATACTTCCAAATCTTGTTCAAATGGGTGCCGTTGGCCCTGTTTGGTTTCGCTTACCTGAGAATCGCTTATCTGAGAATCAAGATTTTCTGATAATCCGCTGTCTGGATAATCTGCTGTCGGAATAATCTAGGGTGTTTGGCAATCCTGATTATTTGTACTGGATTATCTGTTCTGACTGTAAAATGACCTATATGCCCCTGAGTTCTGAGTCCTGTAATAGCTCATTTTGATCGAATTTTTGTACCATTTTCAATTCTAAGTATATTATTAGTACCAGAATTTTGTTACAGTATAATTATAGTCATAAAACACACAATAATAATTAAATAAACTAATAAATAATAGTCAATTTTGATCAAATTGCTGTCTCAAGGCTCGATGCAGGGGGGCGACGGCGCACAGCAGGGACAGGAGAGGGGAGGCGGGTGCAGAGGGAGCTGCTGCAGAGGCGGGGGGAGGGCAGAGCCGCCGGAGCACGAGATGGAGGCGCCGCAGGGAGAGGGGCGGCGGGGAGGGGGCCCAGGGCGGGCAGGGCGGCGGCAGGGGGCGGCGGCCCGCCGCGGCAGGGAGAGGGGCGGGCGGGGCGGCGGCAGGAGAGGCGGCCCGCCGCGGCAGGGAGAGGGGCGGGCGGGGCGGCGGCAGGGCGGCCGGGGATGCGCGGGGCGGCGGCGGCGGCCCGCCGCGGCAGGGAGAGGGGCGGGCGGGGCGGCGGTAGGGGGCGGCGGCAGGAGAGGCGGCCCGCCGTGGTAGGGAGAGGGGCGGGCGGGGCGGTGGCAGAGGGCGGCAGGGCGGCCGGGGATGGGAGGGGCGGCGGCGGCCGAGGATGGGCGGGGCGGCGGCGGCGGCAGGGAGAGGCGGCCCGCCGCGGCAGGGAGAGGGGCGGGCGGGGCGGCGGCAGGGCGGCCGGGGATGGGCGGGGCGGCGGCGGCGGCAGGGAGATGGGAGGGGCGGCGGCGGCAGGAGGCTGGCCGGGAGGAGAAGCGGGGGTCGGGAGCATGGGGGAGGCGAGCGCCTGGAGAAGAGAGGGGAAGGGGTCGGGAGTGAGGGCAGGGGTGGGAAAAATCGGTAGAATCGCCGTCGGACCTCACGATGGGGAGAAGCGAGAGTTACATGCAATGGGGCGGTGGGGAGAATCGAATGGCCGATTCGATTCGATTTTAATCGGACCGTTTGGGTGGAATTCTTGCTTCTCCCCACCGATAATCCGATTAAAAGCGAAACCAAACAGGCACGTTGAAGCTTCAAAGCAAGCTGCCACCGGCATCGCTGTTTTCTTCTCAATTATTCAGCCCACACGCGTGGTGCGGTCTCGATCTGCTTAAGCCGGCTTACCTGTATTTATACAAATATGCAGATGTGCATGCCCAATAAATAAAGTGTCATGAGCAGCTTTCAGAGTGCCAGCAACTAATCCAACCTTTCAGAGTATAATATCTCGTGGAATTATTAAGGAAAAAGTCTGGGACTTTGTGCAGGTATACATGCACATGCACGCACATATCTAGGTCACCTTGGTTGATACTCCCAATCATGAATATTTTTCATAACGTGCGTTCAGGTCCGGATACACGACAGCGATGATAGGGCAGCGGAGTGTTAGGAAATTTCCTAAAAAATAGGGCCGTTGCTGGTTCGTACACGAATCAGCGTGGAGGAGCTTTCAGGTCAAATTAGATGGTGAGTTCTCAAAGTGATTGCATAGATTGGTGGAGTATAAAGGTACTTCAACAGCAAGACAAAGAAAAAGTTCGGTGCTGGGCTGGAGAGGTCCAATGCATTTGAGGCAGACAGGCAGTACAAAATTTGCCCCAGTGACATCTTGCCAATAGAGAAAGGTTGGAATTTTTCGATCTAATTAATTAAGGTTTGATTCCGTCTCGAATTGTCTACTAGTATGAGGTTGTGGAGATTTGGTGGGTCTGCTTTCTGCGTGGAAAAGCCAAAATAGTCTCTCAATGATGTTCCTAATGAGGAGTTTATGGATTCCGAACATCTTTTTCCCATTTGTGCTGGTTCCAATAATGACATGCAAGATGGTGTCCACCATGATGAAAGTTTTAAGATTTGATACAAGGGATTCTCCTTTGGTGATAATTAATATTCTTTTCTTTTGCGAAAGGGTGATATTAATTCATAATGAACTAATAAATTTATAAATGAGGCTGTAAGTTATATAACAACAGATGCATTTTTAGAATATGAAAATGCGCAATTTTTCAAGACTACAGATACATTGGTCAAATTTATCGTAAACCAAATAATTTAAGAAGTTCTATAATATGAACCTATAGATTTAACATCATAAAACTACATATTTAAGAAATTGTATGGCAAAACTATATTATAATTCGGGTCAAAGATAGCAAAAGGCTCCATGCTTCACTGAACTAAAGTTAATAGATTTTTGAAACATAAATATGTAATTTTTTTAGTACATTGTATGCTAATAGATCTGTAGGTTTGCTATGTTATTTATCAATTTCTAGTTTTATGTGGTGCTTGACATGTTAAATGTACTTATAGCTTTGTTAAATTTACTCTTTAAAGATCAATACAAGTGGGTAGATGACAGCAATCAAGTTAAAAAAAAACAGAAAAAAATCAGGAATTAATTGTAATGTTACTAGGAATAACCTTAATGCAGTAACATCCACATTGGAATATGTGGTGTCCTGATGACTGCACTAAATTCAAAAATAAATTGATAGTTATGTCCTGAAGTTTTCATCGCCAATCAAAACCGTAGAACCATGAATGCATTACTTTGGTACTCCTACCAGTAGATTATTTCCAAACCACGGTCTAAAACACTGGATAGCCCTCCCAATGGCCATTGCATTGCTCCACATATATCTACATCCATTTTAAGGAAACATCAAGCATCGCCGCTAGCTGGATTTGTTTAGCTAGATAAGATTTGGAGTTTCCTCTGACACAAAGTGTTTTGGGTTTGGTTAGGCTAGCCACCAAGCATCACATGCACATGCCTTGCCAAGATCCGGTCCAACTCGTGCCACCCAGCTAGGCTGGTAGATCCTTGCAGTGGAGGAGATCACAATGCACTTATTATACTAATATTTAAGTAATAAAATGCTATTATACTTAAATAAATCCATCTGTTCAGAAGAGCCTCCCATGACCATCTGTGTACCTATCCTGTTGTCTTCTTGATTCCATGAGCAGAATATATTATCTGTTGATTGTGGATGCATCTGACCAAGTTGTTGAGTACCGGGCTACTCTTTTATTTGTTGATCGCATGAGCAGTGTAGACAAGCTACGGGAAGAGTTGGATAATCTCCTCCTGGTCAGAGCTGCTGGCTGCCACCAGACACCTGCAATTCAGCTACATGTTTTCAAACATAAAAGATGCCTTTCATAGACATTGCGGCATGGTCAAATTCAACCCGTAGCGAGCTCCATTTGATTAGAATTTGAGGCAAATAATGCCACAGCATCTCGGCTTAATTATTTATTTGTAGATCACAAAATATTTGGCGGATGCGTATCCATCCCCACCTGTAGGCTGTAGCAGCAGCGGGGATAGCGTACGCATTCCGAGCCGCAGAGGCGTGGGTGGGCCCCACACGCGGCCGTGCTTGTCGCGGCCGTTGCGGCAGGCGCGCCATTATCGCGGTAGCTGGTGACCGCGCGTCGCCACCTTCGACCCGCCGGTTTATATAGCTTCGAGACCCCTCCCCATCCTCCTCACCTTAGCTGCTCCGGCCGTGTGATCTTGAGCCTTGATCTCGCCGCCTCTCCGCTGCTCTCCGTCCCCTCTAGGAAGAAGACTCGGCGGCATGGCCGTGCAAGCTCAGTTCGGCGGCCTCGCCGGCTGCTTGCCGCCCTACGCGGCGGCGGCGGCGGATTGCTTGGCCGACGAGCAGGTGCGCGCGCTCCTGGCAGCCGCCGCGGGCAACAAGGCGTGCCAGTACACCTGCGCGGCCGGCGTGGTCAGCGGCGCGCAGAGCGAGCTGACGTGCAACGGCGGCGGCGGCGGGGCGGCGCTGCCGTCGCGGAAGCGCGGCAGGGAGGATGCGTTCGATCAGTACGTGGCGTCCTCGTCGGCGGCACTGCTGCCGATCCCGGGGATGCAGAGGGCGTTCGTCAAGCAGCACTCGCCCTTGCCGGCGGCGGCGATCGCGAGCCGGGTGGCGGATTCCGCGACGGCGTCGACGAGCGGGCGGCCGGCCGCCGCGTCGGTGGCGGACGCGCTGGCGGCGGAGCTGGGCCAGCAGGGTGCGGAGGTGGACGCGCTGGTGCGCGCCGAGTGCGAGCGGCTGCGCGCCGGGCTGGAGCAGGCGCGGAAGCGCCAGTGCCAGGCGCTGGTGCGCGCCGCTGCGGCGGGCGCGGCGCGCGCGCTGCGGGCGAAGGAGGCCGAGCTGGAGGCCGCGCGCCGCCGCGCCGCGGAGCTCGAGGAGCGGCTCCGGCAGGCGGCCGCCGAGAGCCAGGCATGGTGCGGCCTGGCGCGCAGCAACGAGGCCGTCGCCGCGGGGCTCCGCGCCGCGCTCGACACCCTGCTCCTCCGCGGCGCCGCCCCCGCGCGTCCCGCCGAGGAGGAGGGCTTCGGCGACTGCGGCCCCGGCCTCGCCGCCGCGGGGGCGGACGACGCGGAGTCCTGCTGCTTCGTCGAGGCTGAGGACGCCGGCGCGGGCGCGGACACGTCGTCCCCTGCGGCGGCGAGCAGGTGGGCGTGCAGGGGGTGCGGCGGTGCCGAGGCGTCGGTGCTTCTGCTGCCGTGCCGGCACCTGTGCCTGTGCAAGGCGTGCGAGCCGCGGGCGGACGCGTGCCCCGTCTGCCTGGCGCCCAAGAACGCGGCCATCCACGTCGCCGCCAACTGACCGCGTGATCCCGCCGCCGCCGTTGTCCACGGCGCGCGAGCGAGCCGGCTCCGGCGATCTCGCTACCAGCTAACAACCTCCAGCCGAGTAATTCAGGCAGCCTGTAGATTAGGCCGATTAGCTTAACCCCGTTCGTTCAGTTCTTTTGGTGTATATTGAAAGGTTGAAATGAACATCTAGACTCGAGTTCTGATGTAAAAGAGATCATCATCATTTTAACTGGCTACTATTACTGTTACAGTTGCCCCATTCCGTCCGGATGCAGTGCCTCTGTCTCGTTGGTCTTTGTTTCTGCTGTGCTTCTTTGTGACGAGTTGGTGCTCTGTTTTCCGTCTGATCTTCCTCATGAATCACCAAAGCGTTATGGAGATGTTCAGCGCCATCACAGCACGGATTCAGATAAAGATACACGCACGCAAGAAGAGCAGGATCTGGTGAACAAAAGATACCCTGCCCGGGTGGTGTGTGCTGCTTGCCACTCACTCTGTCAGCAAAAGGCCTTTTTTTCCCAGCAGCTTTGAGTTTCAACCGCCGCATCGAGTAACTGTGCTCGGGTGCGGTGCGGCCGGCGGCCACCACCAGCTTTGGCGGTGGTTATTCCTTGCAGTGACGCAAACAGGCAGTGCGACCCGATTGTAACTGCAGACCTGCAGCTGCAGATGCTGCTGCTGCCCTCGCCACCATTGTGCGTGGGCGTTCTGCAGCCTCCCTCCCCTCTTTTCCTCCTGCAAACCTGCTGCACCAGCCACGTTTTATCTGGAGCCTGTGGCTGGCGTGAGACCGTCGGTGCGCGCAGCCACGCACTAATGAGGACTGCTGCTGCTGCATGGTGCAGGGTTCAGTGAGTCCACGGGCTCTGGCGCCCACCGGCGAGATCCTGCGGCAGCCGCTGCCGGCGCTGCCGCGTGCGCCGTGTGGTGCGGGCAGGAAGGAAAAGGAAAGATCAAAGATGGGAGAGAAGCCGCGTCGCGTATGGCTTTCTTTCTTTCTCGCTTTGGTTTGAGGGCCTTCGGAGGCTCGTCGGCGCTCGTCAGCCTCTCCTCCGTCTCCTTTCCGTTTCAGGTCGTTGGAAAGGCGAAGGTGCTGATGGTTCCTTGGAAGCGTTAAGCACTTGAGACGTATTGTATGTTCCTCGCGCAGTGCGTTCGTACGGTCTCTTCATAATCTCTTTATTCTTGGGACTACAACTAGTAGCAGAAAGGTATCACCATGCATCGGTGCTGCTACGACTTTATTCATGAGTACTCAGCTTGCTCCGGAATCAACCGATACTTTAGGGAGACCGACCGGCCGAGAGAATGAACCGTACGTCGATCTGTATCTCCAAGGTGCGATGAACTGTCCCGACGGTGTCCCCGCGGAGGATGTTTGGATCCCGAAACTAAATTTTAATCCGAATCACATCGAATATCTGGATATCAAATAGAGAAGTTAAATATGTAACTAATTACATGTCTTTAGATACAGATCGATGCATCTCTGGCTTTTCGCTTTCCGTTCATGCCATCATGCTCCCCTGCGGCTCTTTGGATACATCTCTGGCTGCCACACCCACACTGACGGGCAAACAATCGATGCAGGCGAGGACACCGATCGCACTAGTAGCCAGCCTCCGCGTGCACGGCACATTTGGTTTGGCTGCAGTGCCGTCAGGCGGGCCGTTCCCTCTCTTTCTTCCCTTCTTTATTCGTGCACGCAGATGTGCGCTTTCTTTTACCTTGTGTTCCTGCTCGCTTTACGCTTCCTCTGCTTTCCTCTTTTCACCCAGCTAGCTAGCTAGTCTGTTGTCCTGGGCACGCAGCAGGGTCGCTGCTTGCGTTGTCTCCCCGCCCGCTTCCGGAGGAACCAAAGGCGCCTCTTTTGGTGGGACCAAGCTGCTCTGCGCAGTGGCGCCCGCCGAGACGAAGGTCTAGGAGGGCGGGCGATCGATCGATCAGGTGATGATGACGCGCTTCCGGCTGACGCGCTCGCGCGCCTGCCATGGACGACCTGCTGCTCGTTGGTCCGGTCCACGCTACCTGCCCGTGCAGCTCCGTCGTCCTCGAGGGATCAAAGGCATCGTCGTCTGTGGGCTGGAGTGGAGTGGGGTGTCTTGATGCATATACAGCAGCTGCTTTAATCATCATGGATAGATAGATCATCCTGTTCCTATCAGTGGTGGACTACGAATTGAATGGTGGCGCCACTATTAGGGACCAGTAATTATACTCGGCGACGGCCGTCTAGCTATAGCTCTTAGCTAATCATTCCGACGTCCCTTGTTATGGAGTGGGCGCGGGCCTTTCCTTGCCACCACTGCGTGCTGCTGCTCCGGCTGCCGCCGCCTGCTTGAGTGCACGCTAGGCACTAGCTAAACATTGGCAATGCACATCTTTATCGACCTCCTACAGTGTCTATCTCAGTCAGACTTTTAGTCTAGCCCAATGCGTGGGGGAAAAAAATGATCAAAGCTACGAGCTCCACTGCGCTCCTCCTACTTGCGTGATGGATATAGGTGTCTGAAAATCCGGATTATCCGTATTCATAAACGCTAAAAATGTCAATATGGATATTCGTATTCGTATCCGATTTTAATATGGATGCTACATGGGTGTATCTGAATCCGATTTTTAGTTTTTTTCTCTATCTGATTCCATACTCATATTCGAAATATATGAAATATCCGATCATATATACTCGTATCAGCAAAGAAAAGATATCCGGTCAAAGTATGTGAAGCTTATCTCTACGACTAACTAATTAATGATGTGCACCATTTAAACTAATGAAACTATCCATATGACAAATGACTATTAATGTTAATTCTAATATTACTAATGATATAAAAGATTAAGTTTAGTCATTTCAATTTATTTATTTAAAGACAAATTTCGATATTTAATTATAAAAATTATACGATGATAATTATGTTATTCTTTTATTAGTTACATTTATATAATGCGCTATGTACTAATCCTTTACTCAGTACTTGTATAATAATGCTATAAAATCACTGGTAAAACAAATTGATACTCGTCATGGAGCTATCTTCCAAATTGAGAAGGTATCCGATCCGACTCCAGATCTGAATTCGAGCTATTCGTTTTGTATTGGTATTCAATAAGATTTGAAATTGTATTCGAATTCGGATTAGACGGAAGAAGGTCAACGGCGTGATGCCTATAGCTATATGCTTGCACGACACGGGTATGCATAAACAACGGTTCTCAGAATTGTCACCGTCGATTAAAACCATAAGGTCCGACGAGTGGCATTTGGTCTTGTTTGAGGCAGCAGAAATTGACACACGACGACGCAACACGCATGAAAGTACGCATGATCCCCATATTTTTGTTGAACTAACTAAAGGGATTTATTGCTTGCGTTGTATATATCCCTTTTAAAGATTTGTATAGAAATTTTGTTGAACTAACGTGTGTGTGTGTGCTGTTCATTTGGTTGACAATTCAATTCTCCTTGTGCATAATCAACCTTATTGATCAGATCATAACATGTTCTTTTGGTCAGCAATTGATGACTCTAGTTGCTACCATGCCAGGAGGCTACCGTGTGTGCTTTGCTCTTGGGATTACCGAGATGGTAATTGATAAATTATTTTTTCTCTTGATATTTACTAAGTAATTATACTTGGTTGATGGATCATTGGATCATCATTTCATCAGTGCCCTATTGACTTATCTATGATTCGCTACATTGAGCGGGAACTATTCAAGTCACTTGATGAAGCATCATTCATTGACGGTTCCGAGAACATTAAGATTCAGAAAATACTTGTGCTCGTGCCTTTAAGCTTGCGTATACCAGTGGTTGGTATGTTCATGTGGTCGATTGCTATGCTCGCCTAGGCTCCGGAAAAACTCATCTGGATCCGCCACTGTTTGTACTGGTGGGATAATGCATACATACCGAGTGCAATGCTAGCACATTTTCTTGCAAGAGTAACGTGGTGTGGAATCTGAATCACTGATGCTGTTAACCTTGAGCTTGGAAATGAATGGATGCTGCTGGCCACGCCAATCACCAGCAGAGAGCAAGGCACAATGCCTTGCATTTGATGCATGCATGCAGGTCCCCTGTCCTGGTCCGCGCATGCATGGTTGCTTGCAGCGTACTGGTCCTAACTCTGTTCGTCGTCCGCTTGTGCCATGGCGACAAGCATAGAATGAACAGAGCAATAATCCATGGCGGCATGGGCTGGAGCCACGATCGAGCTCATAGACTTTCAGAGAAAGGCATGCAAAACGCTAGGGAGCCAGTACAATGTACAATACTCACATCGTCCTTGCATTATTGTGCCGGCCATCTGGGGGCCATGCACACATTACATGCATAGACGGTTCCTATTCATCGCCATGTCGGCCTGTCATCGATGAAACAGAAAGCTCACGAGTGAATGAACTACACTACATCCTTTTCCTGCTGTTGTTGTTGATACCTTATTGTATCTCCTTTGCTGCTTTCCTCGTCCTCGTCTGATGACGTTTCATCGTGATTGACGAGCTGGGGCCTCTGATCCATCCGTGAGACGACGTGTCAATCCATCGATCTGCTAACAAGGTGGTGTGGATCAGATGCAGCAGGCCAAGTCCTAGCAAATAGCATTTGATGCATGCATGCAGACAGCCAAATAGATGATGTATTGTACAAACTGTCTATTTAGCCGTCTGTGTATAATGTGGCAAAAACTTGTAGACAGCAGCCGTCTAACTGATGTACATGCCCTGATGATTTATATGCACGTCCTTAAAACAATCATGGCTAGCTTGAGGTCAGCTGCGGCAGCTCTAATGGTGCTATCGATAAGCATTACCAGATACGACACAACTAGCAGAAAAACGCTCATCCAGTACCGGTTGGATCGGTTGGAAACAGGCATTAATCCCGGTAATATCGAGACAAAATAGCATTAGTACCGGGTATATGGGCGTGTTTAGTACCGGTCGGGCTGGCCGGTACCGTCTGGACGGTATTAAATGGTCCTCCATTTAGTACCGGCCGCAGCGATCGGTGCTAAATACGCCACCTAGAAAAATAAAAAAAGTTAGAACCACCTAGAAAAGTCACAAGTCACGTGAATTTTTCACGCGTAAATGCGCATGCGCGGCTGCGATGATTCAAACCCACAACCTCCAGCCTCGCGCGTAGCTTTCTTACCATCCCACGTATGCATTACATATGACTAGATGAGAGATGCCTTTTAAAGTAACTCGTGAAGGATTATTTAGTACCGGGCCAAGATACCGACCGGTACTAAAGGGTGGTATCATCGACTGGTACTAAATGGCCGCGCTATTTTAGTACCTGACACTAAATTATATCTTGATATTAAAATGGCTCCGGAGGTTTTCAAATTTGGACCCGGTATTAAAATGGCTTCATGACAGCTTTAGTACCGGACCAAATTGCGTCCGGTACTAAAATGCGCGATGAAAGATCATTTTTCTTGTAGTGATGATACTATAATATCTTTATTGTGATATGGTCAAATTCAACCTATTTGCGAATCAGATCTAACAATGAACGACAGATAATGCCACAATAACTAGAGAGCAATAATAAGTCATTGTTTTTGGACGTCAAAATCAGAATGCAGATATTTGACTACTAAAGTACTAATTAACGCAGGAATGGAGACTAAAGAAATAGAATTTTTTTTGTTGCAATAGGGTTCTCCAACGGAGATTAAAGCAGATAATTCCTTCATGATTCATAAAACAAATAGCCTCTATCTTGATGGGAAATTCAAAAGGTAAAGACTTCTCTACGGATGGCTGTACGGAAGGATTACATTACGGCCATCACGTGGCTTACTAGTGGCCATTATGGCCATCAAGCACCATATGCTGTGGACTCTGTATTTTTCTTCCATACTGACATATATACTAGATAAGTCAAAACTAGATGACACATCGCATGTAACGTGGTTTTCAAACTGAAAAATATCATAAATTCAAAATCAAGCATCCGAGTTAAAGTCCAATTAGACCATTGTGTTCCTCTTAAAGATATCTTCAAAACAAGATCTCACTTGCATACATTTAGATGCTAATTTCTTCGTGGTACAAGATGCTTTTGTCTTTGTTCTAATCTACTTATGATTTATCAAAAACATGCTTATGTGTGTTCTAGAATGTTGCTTATTATAAGTTGGTTGGGGAACTCAGTCCGATAGTAGATAATGATATCCTTGATGTGAAGAGAGCGGTGTGAAGGCATGTAAGGTAACCAGATAATTATTGAATATTCCTTATGTCAAAGATGTAGGAAATTTTGGTGAATACTTCTGTGCATTTTATTTGGTTTATTAATGTCCTTTTTAGTTTGGTATAGGCAGTTTTTTGTCCAACTAAAATACGGCTTCAAAATATAGTCAGACTGGTCTTGTTTTGTTGATAAAAATATAGGAATTATAATGATGCAAAGGGAACCTAAATTCGATATATGATTTAAGAAATATAAGCATTTAAAGATGATTCAATCTCCTTTTTCACGTGTTCACACTTACCCCGTGGATGCATGCAACTTCTTGTGGCTAAAAATAGAAAAGATACAAGTTTCTGACGGAAATATTTCTAAATTTGAATGCACTATAAAGAGAGGTTAAAATACAGCCGGTCATATATTAGCTAGGGCCAATTCAAAATGGCATCTATATGAGATCAAAACAAAACAGGTACGACATAAACTGGCCCGGCCCAGCGGGGACATGCATGGCTCGTCAACCAACACACACGAACAAACAATTCTTGGTTAGGCCCAGAGCTTCGCTACGGCCCAATAATGGCAGCAATGGACGATAGAAAATGGAAAATAGCACGAGTCAAGAGCCCTGTCATTTGGTACTAGTCACAGTTTGCATTCCTGCCCATGTTCAGATATCATCCAACTGATAGGAAAACACATGTTAAACCGTAAGCAGTCATGAGCAGGCTATGCATGGAGAAGAGTGGCAACATTAGAAAGCAAGGATTGTGGCTTCTGGAGGAATATGCTGAGTTGTTGATGTTGTTAACACATTCGGTTGCTGGAGGAGCAACACAAGGTAACATTTCACAGGACACTCAAACACAGATAGAAACTGCACCATTCTTTGACCTTGCATCTGCACAATTGAAATTGTACATTTATAAAAAATAATCCAGCCATCAATTCTTTCCCGACTGGAATTAGCAGCTCAACGACAGTATGGCTCAGATTAGCATTGGATGACATCTCCAGTGGAGAAGAAATACTGTTCAAATTAGCAGCGCGTAACAGGCACGGGCGCTAGCATGAAAACATCAAAAAGAAAACTAAGATGCTTGCTAGTTATAATTCGTGACCATTGGTGCCAAAACAAACACTGTTGAATATAATGTTCTTCCCTCAGAGTCAAATTAAAACATACTGTAATCTCTCACAAATGCACAGAGCGAAGCACAGATGTAGAGCCAAAACTCACAGTAACATACAATCTCTCTCCAAATAAATGGTACAACTAATGGAGAGAAATAATAATCGCCCACACGTATACCCATGTATAGAAAGGCACATACAACTACCATAGAAAGTCACATTATTGTACACAATAATAATTCCTGCTAGCCCTTGTTGGTGTAGAATGGCACGACGGTGTAGATTGTCTGCATGATGGTGGCAATTAGCAGGATGAAGGCGGCCACCAGGGAGATGAACACCCAGGGGTTGCTCAGGTAGTTGTTCATGAAGATGGCGCGCCACTTGTTCCGGCGCTTCTTGCAGTGGGCGTTCATCTTCCACTGCACGTGGCCCAGCCTGTTGTATATGTTCGCCTCTGATAACTTTGTGGTAACGTTGAACAACTCCACCACCTTCTTGTCGCTGCACATCCTGTTCTCAATGAGCCCTTGGGATCTCAGAAGTGCCACGTCTCTTTCCGACTCAATGATGTTGTCCACAAAGGCTATGTAGCACCTCACGTCGTTTGTCGTGTTGGGGTGTAGCCACTCAAATGCCATCAGGTTGAGGAGCTCCATCTCCGTTTGATCATGTAACCTTAACAGCGGCATGCTCAGCACCCCGTTTACGAAGTCAACATCGTGGATGCTTTTAGTGTTGCTTTTTTGGAACTGGATCCCTGCCTCGCTTAGCTCAACTGCACAGGGCGTGCGAGCCTCATACTCCGACCTTCGCCAATATGGTCTTGTGCCACAATAGCCTTTGTGAAGAATGTCCAGGAAATGAAGGCCTAGGTTGTCCATGCCTTCCTCAAAGCTTGGGCCACACAGAAGAAGTCGCACCGTATTGTTGATCCATCTAGCGCTCTGTGCTCACCATTTTGAGGAAACAAAAAGCAGTAGTTAGAGCCAGATACTGGAACGTTTCCAATTCCCCCTCCTTTTTTTTTGGTTAGGAGGTGGTTTGTTCTAAAGAAATAAACAAGGCCGAAGCTTTCTTATTTGGGTCATCCAATATGCTCATTCCTTGTTATATGTTCTTTACTTTGAGAAGTTCTTAGAAGCATAGAATATGTGTTTCTGAAAATTAATGGATAAATTTATGAGAAGATTGCCAAACAAACCAGAATTAACCACACTGTTCCTTGTGTGCTTCTGCACGGGTAATATATATGAGAAATGTGTGTTATAAATTCATAGATAATGTTGGGACCACACACCAAATCAAAATTTCTTATATTTACTCTTTGTCTCATTTTTCCTTATCATATTCTAAAACTATGCTCATATAGATACTTTCTTATCTTTATCTGGTTTGCTCTCTTCAAAGCTTTCGTTACATTTTTAAGGTAATTAAGCATCCATGCACTTGAAGTTCTTCCATATCACAACTCACGTTGGCTCTAAGCTCATCACTAAAAACTCATAAATAGGAAAATCTTTGATCCCCGGACTTACTTAAATGGTGATTAAAAGTTGTATACAATAAAATCGGAAGGCGTGATTGGAGAAAGGGCTTTGCTAGGGTACTCCTTAGTGATTGTGCACCATAGATCTAATGACATATTACCTCCTATAAGGTACTAGATAAAATTTTATTATATATTAATTCCAAAAGTAGAGAAAATCTAAAAAATATCTTCCTATTAGATCTAACTTGCTTCCATGCGTGATTGTATCAGATCTACTTCCTTCGTTTCAAATTGTTAGTTGTTTTAGTTTTTCTAGATTTATACACTTTGCTATGTATCTAGACATAATATATATGTAGATGCATAGTAAAAACTATAAATCTAGAAAAGATAAAATAAATAATAATTTGGGACGGAGGAAGTAACAATTTTTTAACCAAGCACGAATGTGACATGGTTGCATGAGACACATCATGTCTGTTTCCTTTTTCTCTAACGTGAACACTGATGGGTTTTTGCTACGTGTTTGTAACCATCACGATGGATTTTTGTAACATGAGGTAGCTCTGTATCACGTCACGTTTAAATTTGGTGAGAGAAAAATGCTTCAGGTGCGTTAGATCCAGGCGATTATTTCCTATAGTGTGACATAAATACATGTGCACATGTTATTGCTATTTTTGGGTGAGAGGTGCTATGTATTTTAACTGAGTATAGAAATTTTTTTCATAAACTCCAATATGACTAAGGGGGTATTTGGATCCAAGTGCTAATGCCTAAAAGTGCTAAAGTTTAGTACTAGCCCATCCAAATAGGAGTGCTAATGGGATGGGCTATACTTTAGCCAAGACTCAAAAATTTTAGCAAATATATGAGTACAAATATGTGCTAAAGTTTAGGACTCAACTTTAGTCCATCCAAACAGACCCTAATATTGGTACAATTTCTTCCATACAGGTAAATGCATGATTTAGGTAAAACGGCGTGCATGCATGATTATAAAACAGCCTCCATGATTGTCGGATCTGCATGCATGCATGCAAGATAATTAAGCACACATGTTTTTTATTTTTAAGATGAATTTAACTCTTGAAAATTTAATGGCTCGGATTCATTTGACCTCTTAGCTCCTAAGAGGTAAAAGGAGTACTGTAGCATTGCCCTTGGAAAAAACGAAATTTGTTTTAAAAAAGTTGAAAAATAGTGTAAGCAATTTTGTACGAGTATGAAGTGCCACTGCTTATTATTGCTACTCGAATCGCATAACAACAATGTATATTTGAACTAAACAGAGCACCTAGCAACGACCAGGGTATGAGTCAAGCATCATATGAGGGAAACAAATAACTTACCGGGGGTGTGTCACTCCCACTAGCAGCAAATACGATCCTCTGAAGAACGATTAGAGGTATTTGGTTTTCCATCGCGATCATGTCGTTCGACATTATTGGCCACAAATTAAGAAAGCTGCTCGTACTGAAGACGGGGTCGTTGGCCGCGTAACCAGTATCTACTTCCCCTCCCCCGTCGTCCTTGGCCACTCGACTTAGATCTATCCTCATCAGCTCCAACAGGAAGCATCCATCCGTGACCATCATCTCCACGAAGCTACCTCTGCTTGCTCCCCGCCATCTATCATCAAGGCCATCGTAGGCGGCCTCGAGCTCATCCGCCACTTCCTCGATTGCTTCGACGAACTTCGTTAGAGGCTTCCTGGCCCGCCTAAACATGTGCAGCACCGCCCGCCTCTTGTGCTCCTCCATGGGCATGAGATGGGGCTCGCCGTGGTGCAAGGGGCCTAGCGATACGAACTGCGGCTGGTAGGCATCTCTGTTGGTCATCTTCTTGATAAACTCCGGCACCCGGTAGATGGAGTGCTGCTTCCACCGCGCCATCTCCACTGATGGCCTGGTGTCCAGCTTCTCCATCTCCAACACCCAGCTGGAAGAACTAGCCCTCCCCGCCATATTCTGCTCCACCAGTAGGCGTCGCAGTCGCAGACAACCTCCCTAATTGACTTCTGGTGTACTAAACCTTACGGCTGATGTAGTAGTAATTTATGTATGCACTCGTACCTAGCCCAAAAGGTTTTGAGCTCTATATATGTGGCACATGAGAACACCTTGCAGGATGCAGATGCATGTATCATTTATTTATGTACTATGCACACTTTTCTATGACCCATCGAGTCTGAAGTCTTCGGTTAATATGTTCAGATCCGAGCATGCCTCTACCTGTTCACGTTCGGTGTTAGTAGTTGGCACTTGGCATCCATACTTAATCCAATGAACTTTGGGTTGCTCTTGAGCCTGAACGAAACGTTGACAATAGAATATATAAAATACTACAATATTTGTCTATTTTTGCTGGCCTACTACATTGAGATTCCATCGAAGATCGAAGCTCGTGAAGGGAGGCATGGACCATGGACAACGTCGAGATCTGAGCGCGACCTCGATCATAGCGATCCAAACAGGATTAGTTTTCTCCGCTATGGAACAATAATTAACATTTAAATGTGGCTCTTGGTTACGGCCACTACCGGATTCAGGGGCTTTGCCGAGTGTCTGGGACACTCGGCAAAGCCCCGATTACACTCGGCAAAGCCTTTGCCGAGTGTAACACTCGGCAAAGAGCACTCGGCAAAGATTTCATCGGTAAAGACGTCTTTGCCGAGTGCCTTTTGTCGGGCACTCGGCAAAGGCTTTGCCGAGTGCTAAAAAACACTCGGCAAAGAGAAGCACTCGGCAAAATGTAAATCGGAAAAAATCCAAAAACTGAAATAGGAAAAAATAAATTTTATTAGGGGAGGCATGCACAGCCAGCTAATGACCCATCATTTTTTCAGCAATTTTTGATAAGTTGTCGATGATAGGATTCGAACTCACGACCTCCTGCACACAAACAACTCCCTCTACCACTGCACCATTGAACCACATGTGTCAACATTACGTTTTTATTCTCCACGTATTATAATTGACCGAGTGTAAATTATTTGTTTGAGATAGTAACTAAATTCAAATGAAAAAGTTGTTAACTACAAAGTGGCATAACTTTTCGAGATCTACAACTTTTATTTTGGTAGTTTCTTCATCCGAGATCGTTTACAAAATTTGAATTTCAAATTTGAAAACTTCAAACGTATTTTAATATGACACAATGATTTCAAATTAAAAATTTGTCAACTACAAACTTTCATAACTTTTTGAGATCTATAACTTTAATTTTGATGGTTTTTCCATTCGAGGTCATTTGCAAAATTCGAATTTTAAATTTTCTATATTCAGATGTAGTTTTTGTTGATAAGATGACTTCAAATTAAAATGTTGCCAACTGTAAAATCTTATAACTTCTCAAGATCTACAAAGTTTATTTTGGTTGTTTTATCATTTCTTCATCTGACATGATAATTCTAATATTGTTCACAAATCTTATATATCTCTCTTATAGTTTCATAAACTACGAGAGAGATATATATATATTGTGAACAAATGTACATTTATTTTGTCAAATGAAGAAATGTCCAAAATAAAAATTATGCATCTTGATGAGTTATACAACTTTGTAGTTGAAAATATTTTTATTTGAATTAATTTACTACTTCAAAATATGATTTGAAAATTATCTTTGCCGAGTGTCTAAACAAGGCACTCGGCAAAGAGCTTCTTTGCCGAGTGCCATAAAAAAGGCACTCGGCAAAGAGCTTCTTTGCCGAGTGCCTAAAAAAAGCACTCGGGAAAGAGCTTCTTTGCCGAGTGTCTTAAAAAAGGCACTCGGCAAAGACCGGCACTCGGCAAAGAAGCTCTTTGCCGAGTGCCCGAAGAAAAACACTCGGCAAAATATTTGACACTCGGCAAAGATCTTTTTTCCGGTAGTGGCGCCAAGAAATAAAACATGCTTGAAAACGATTCATATGATAAAAGTCTTGACTGCTCAGTGGAAGCGGCGAAGCACGACCTTTTGATCGGCTTGTGAATTTTCTTGGAACCGCCCAACTACCATGTTGTAATTCTGGTTTGCTACTTAATTAGTACGTCACCTGTTGCTCAAGAACAATTAGATGAAAGTACAAGCACGCGTGCTAAGTCAAACGCAATTTGCTAGCTGAAGAACTGCACTTTGTTCATTCTATCTGCTTAAGTTTGTCTTGCGTGAGGTGACAAGTGCGTTAATTTCTTTTTACCCAAGTGTGGATCACGACCGTTCATGTTACACTCCTTGGCCAAAATGAAATTTCATGATGCACCAACATCAATAAGGGCGTCTCCAACAGAAATAGTCAGCTTTTAGCTCTTACATGCCACATCATATTGTAGGTCCCACGTGTAAGATGTTTTTTATGCCAAGTTTTATCTATGTGGGGCCGTCCTCAGTGATAATTTTATCATCACAGCGGGGCCTGACAGCTTCAAAGTCAATTGCAACGAAGCGCTGCCGATTTACCTTTTGCTCTCTCTCTTCTCCACATCTGCTCTCTACGAGCCTCCTAGCTACGCCGCCTTGCGTTGGAGAAGCTCTTATAAAGCTCGATTCACATGAACAATTTCCTAGTTTTTAGGTCATGATAGTGCAAGTTTCATAGGGGTTGCGATTTTTTTAAATGACATGTCATGTAATTAAAAATAATGACCATGCCGTAAAATTAATGAGAAGATAGAAGAGTTGGTTTTCGTCAGCATAAAACCTGCTGGTGCATATAGTTACCAAGGGTTCAAAAATGAAAGAAATCCCAGTTGAGAGCAATTCGTTCATGCCTTTTGTTGATCCCGTGAGGTCGTGTTGAGCTACTACTTAGTATAAATACAATTGCAAGTGGCTACATAATCCATTTGACACATCTGATCTCAACATAATGCAACAATGAAACGCTATGTCTAGCCTATGAAACCCTGAAATAAACTACATATTGTGAGGAGATTTTTCATCCATCATCGTCCTAATATCTTTAGAGATCACATGGCACTCATGCAAACCGCATAACGAAACACTCCACTGAAAATGGCTTAATCCTAATAATATAAAAGTTGAAAAGAGAGTCAGAAGGCTGATAACCGATCGATCGATCAATGGGCTACCGAAAAAAATTGGCACAAGTTGCCATCGAAGGGGCAAAAAGTATATAAACTTACTGTGCATAGATGTTTCCTCCAAAAAAACATTGTGCATCAATCACTCAGTCGATACATGTCAACGAAATGCATCCGTCCTGATACCAATACTGCTGGTGGCATTCCCGATGACAGATGGTTACATGCTAATCCTAATAATATGAAACTGACAACGAATGATCAATCAATTGGCTAACGGGCAATTATCTCCTTAATTTATAGTGAAAACTGTTTGTCATCGATCAGGCATCAACAGTACCCTTGCCCCATTGTTGTTAACATATAAGATGATAATATAATGTTTTTTGTTTGTGATTTATGTGGTCAAATTCAACCTATTAGTTAACCAGATCTAACGAAAGACAGATAATATCAAGAGAGAACAATAATAAGTCATTTGGACCTCAAAATCATTGGCACACGCAGATCTTTGCAGAAGCAGAATAAAGAGATTTGACTACTAAAATACTAATTAACGCAGGAACGGAGACTAAAGAAATAGAATTGTTTTTGTGGAAATAGGGTTCTCGGACGAAGAATTAAAGCTGATGATTCCTTCATATCGGTTCAAAAGACAAATAGCCTCTATCTTGAAGGGAAAATCAAAATGACATCCACATGAGATCAACACAAACCCAGGATGTATGTTACATCAATAAATAAACCTAGAGGACTTCAGCTACTCTGCTTATTCTGTTGTTATTCAGAAAACAAACAACCCCGTGTTGCTGTACTATCAAATCATCATTCCATAAGACCTGCACATTCCTTTCCTTCTAAAAATGCGTGGTGACCAGAGCGATCAGAGAATCAATGTCTCTTCGTTTTCCTGCCAGTAAATGCACCTGCAGGTTGACCCACAAATCTTATATTAACGAACTCACACCATGCGTCTGATGTTCGTGAAGCCCAGTGTAGATAATATCGCCCACCAAATCTGTAGAGTTAAAAGAACACCTGAACATAATGTGTGATCAGAAGATTCGGCTTCCTGATCACAAAGTCTGCAGGTCTCTGAAGCTTGTAAACCATGCCGTATCCACCTGTCAGCAGTACAACGACACCTTTTGAAAGCGAGCCAAAGAAACATTTTGACCCAAAAGAGGAGCCCATATTTTTTAAATGAGGTCAGTCCCATGCAATCTGGTTGAACCTTGGTGCCGCGCAAGATAAGCTGATAAGAAAAAAATCCTAGAAAATACTATATATGCTTTGCGAAAGTGATAAGAGAGAATACTAAAGGTTTTCTTTTTATTCTTGGTTAAACTTATATATGTATTAGATTGAGTGAAGTGCAGAGCTCAACTGATGCTGGAAAAAAACAAGTAGATACACTACACCATAAGTTCAGACGCAATCACAAACAAAGTCTAAAACAAAGCACAATTGAGAGCGAGCAAGCAACCAAAATACATACTTGCGTTGCATATATGTCCCGTGTGTTTAGGTTACAACTGCAATCATCCCTGGATAAGTATGAGTCAGGGCCTTTAGTAGTCAGCAATCACAAAGAAATGCACCAACATGACACCACAATTACCTTCAGTGAATTTAGTTTCAGATGAAAGCAATAATCCAGGGATGATTGGTGGTGCACCAGAACCACTGCAAAGCATCATATCCCGTGTGTTTAGGTTACAACTGCAATCAATCATACTTATTGCAGAAGATATCACAAGAAAATGAAGTTCACTACAGCTTCCCCTTTTCCAATATGATTAACTACATTCAGGATGCAGAAGTTGCTAGTAGGGCAAACAGTAAAGATAAATTTGGGTCCACCTAGGGAAAAAGAAATACTGCTGGTTAGCAATTTAACCTTACAAAACGAGACAAGCAACAAACCAATTTGATACCAGCTAGAATTACAAATCCAATTAACCAATCTGAGATTAGCAGACAAAATATTTATAAATAGATGTTGAAAATAATACAATTTCTACCTTGACAACTTGGGCATGGCAATCTCATGATTCTCGACAAGGGGTTCGGCTCATGTTGCTGTCTGGGCCTGGAGCAAAGCATTGGTGCGACACTGCGACCTAAACATTAGGCAATCAGCCGTACACACTGTGGCCGCAATCAATACTTGTCTAATACCCAAGAAATCAAAAATCGTTGTAATTTTTCATTCTTGTGATCCAATGTTATCGTGAGAACAAGAAAAGGCAGGTAGGTTAACATAGACACAACAGAGAGGAAGCGTATCAAAGTTGCTTCAGTCAAGTAGTCGTGCTCATAATGGCGAGGAGTCCTGTCAGTCTCTCTATGTCGTCAGGACTGTTGATCCAAACCCATTGTTAATCCTGCTAGCACCGGTGCCCTGAGAAAGAAGGAAAAGATCAATAACAGACAACTGGTTGCATAGAACATATTTCTCCTTCAAAATAAATCTTCAAGAAGCTATCATCTTCAGGTACATGTAAGAGTATTCCTAGAACCAATTTGAGGCCTGAACTCTTATTTATATTTTATGTAATACAACAATGAAACCAATATTGTGCACCATCAAAAGTCAAAAACCACGTGAATTAATCTGTTTGGAAGGCAACTCAAAAGAATAGAGCTGGCAGCCATGAACCAGAGACCTCAGCACAAACACCATGCGAATGCAGATAGGAAAAAAAAAACTGAGCCATATATCAACAATGTTACTCAGAAAATAGTAGACAGTGATGTCCATTTCAATGCTAAGAGGCCTAAACAGTGACTACAGCTACGAGCAGAACATCAGAAGATGCAGAGGCCTAAAAAGATTCAGACTTTCAGAGGCATAACAACAACACGTAACAGATCAAATAGACATACTAATAGATGCCTAAACACTTGCTTTATTAATTTAGTAGACTCGATGCAGTACAAAGTACAGACAAATGGAAATCCACAACTTATTTTAGATAGGTGCAATACCTAAGAACATGCTCTTCAGACAATGAGACAAGTGCAATACCGCCAAAAAAAAGCAAGGATTCCCTGGCATAGATTCAGGCAACACAACGCAGAAGGCAACACAACAAATGAAAGAATCATGCTAGGTGAATTACTTGAGGTTTGCCAACAGATCGATTCAGGTGCCCAACGTACCTTTGAGGGGGAAACGCGGAGAGCAGGGACGGGAGCGATGTAGGGCGGATGGGGGCTTGCCTGGCGTGGGGGAGCTGACGATTAGCAGAGAAATCTCGAACTCACATGGCCGCTTGAGGCGATCAAGATGGTCCGACATGGACGGGGACTGGGAACCGGATCCTCCTCTCCTCTGGGGTTCCGATTGGGGATTCTCCTCACTCACCTCCTTCCCCTCGCCTCCTCCGAAGCCTGAAACGGTACCTGCATTCCCGTCAGAAACCCTAGAATCCCATCTGGGAAAATTAAAAAAAACCTGCAAAAGAAGGGGAGCCATGGGTTCCGCCGAAAATCGACGAGCGCGGCCGGAGCTCCTCGACGGCGCTGGCAGCTGTAGCAGGGACGGCGGATCAATCCTCTCCTCGACGGTGCCACCGACTTGGACTACGGAGATGGTGGCACATCTGGTAGGGGTTAAGATATTCCGTTAATAGATAGTCATGGTAATCCACATATCCCAGGAATCTATAGGGGTACTATCGTTCTAACCTGAGAAGCGCGAGACAGACGATGGCGTGGAGGAGCCGAGGAGGTGCGGCGAGGACTTGAGCCGGCGGCGTGAAGGAAGCGGCCCGCGCGGCGTGGATCAGGTTCAGCCGCAGCGTGAGCGGCGGTGCGATGCGGACGGCGGCGTGGAGGAGGTGCAGCCGCGGCGTGGAGTAGCGGCGGCGCGAGGTCCACGGCAGCGTGGAGGAGGTGCAGCGGCGAGGAGTGGGCACCGACAGCAACGGGGACGGCGGCTGCGCGCGCCCCGCGTGGTGGATCTGCGGCGGGGCCGGGGATGGCGGGCGCCCCGTGGTGGGGACTCCGCGACGGGGCGGATCGGGAGGGAGGACGCACGTCTGCGGCGATTGATACAGCGAATCGTTGGTTGGCTGCGGAGGCTGTATCGGATGAACCACGTATGCCAGACGACGGACGATACAGGAGGGGCGTCGTACGTCGCATGGGGGTTAAGACGACAGAAACTTTTGTCACCCTTAGCCCCTTTTTAGTAAGCAGACATTAAGCTTCCATGCACTTGAAGTTCTTCCATATCACAACACGAGCACACGTGTTGACTCTAAGCTTATCATAAAAACTCATAAATAAGAAAAAAAAATCTTTCATCGCCGAACTTGAGGTGATTAAAAGTTGTATACAATAAAATCGGAAGGCATGATTGGAAAAAGGAAATTTGGTTTAAAAATTGAAAAATAGTGGAAGCAAGTTTGTACGAGTGAGTGCGAAGTGCCACTGCTTATTGCTACTCGAGTCGCATAACAAAATGTGTATTTAAGAGCACCTAGCGACGAGCAGGTATGAGTCAAGCATCCTGAGGGAATCAAATAACTTACCAGGGGTGTGTCACTCCACTGATGGCCTGGTGTCCTCGAGCAGCTTCTCCATCTCCACCATCCAACTAGAGCTAGAGCTAGCATTGGTAGACATCCCCGCCATGAGGTACTATGGTAGTTATCCTCAGGTATGTTTTTGTGATTTTCCAGTTGATGAAGTGTAGGACTAGCGGGAGCGGCCGAGGGAAGAAGAAAGGAACCAAAGCGCAGACGAGGCGTGCTTGAGCTTCGGGTGGAGAGAATGCAAGGGAAAATTCTTAGCCTAGATAGATTGCATAGCCAGTGCTGCGTCAGCTGAATGTGATTCCGGATCAGCTTCGGGTCGGGGATGAGCTTGCATTGGTCGGACAAGCCGCCTGACTATATGTCACGCGCACTCTGAAATTTATTTTTGTCACCTGCATCGTTGCTCTGCGCAACGAGGAACTACTCCTTTCCATAATTCCCGGGAGCAATCCTACTTGCCTTAATTTGTGAGGTTGGGCTAGCTAGACGAACGAATTCCCAGAAGTTATTATTTTTGGGAAAATTTAAACGTGGCACAAGTCCATTTTGGGTTGGAGGGGGTGCAATGTTGGAGATAGTTTACAGTTTTGGTAAAATTGTGGGAGAAACACCATTTAAACTAAGAAATCCATCGGCACTCGAGAAAAATATACTAAATAAGGAGCAGAATTGTTGGTCACTTATGAAATACTGATGGGGAAGATATATGGAGATTATCTTGTAGTGAAAATGGAGAGAGTACTACCTACTGAATCCATCAGTCAACTCCATATATTCTGACAGTGGTGTGCAACTATGTACAATCCTTAGAGAGAAAGCAATGGTCACTTTAGTACTTTACTCGGTATGAGATTTAATTGTGCACGAGATCGGAAAGAAAGTATTAAGACACCGGGCAGCAGCAACACATCCATGGAGTGTTTCCACATACCGGTTGTGCACTCGTATATAGAAAAGGATGTTTACTGATATTTGCATCAGAAAAACGGATGCACGCATTACACCGCTTAATAGTGCGGGCAGCAGCACTTACACGGAATAACCTTAGTATCGCAGTAGGCGTCCTTGCACCCCCTTGATGCCTTTCTCTGAGCAGACATCTGGGCACTCAGCAGCTGAACATCGCCTTGGTCGCCCGGGCGCGAAGCATGGCACTTTCAGCACTGGTGGGCGGCGGCGGCGGCCTGCAAGGTTTGCCCCAGCCTGCACATCCAACCAAACACAATAAAGATATGAAGTCCTTTCCTATATCCTGCGTTGGAGTTTTGGTATTAATCTCACTACTTGCTAGCATTAATATATCTTCTCATGCTCGAACAGATATTCGAGTATCCAGACCAATCTCAAGTACATCTGCATCGTTTTAGAAGTTACGCCATTTATTGTTCTACACTAGTGTTGGATATCGTTCAAGTGCCAGGCCTTGGCTTTGCTTTCTGTCTGATTATTTTGACAGAAAGCCCTTCTCAGAACCGTACCCTTCACTTGTGTGGATTCATCTGATCTCCGCTCCCTTCTCTCGGGGTGGCGTTCTTAGTCCCACTTTACTTGAACATGCAGCAAAGAGAGTTTCCATTTCTTAGACACCACCATTCAAGGATCTCGGCTGCACCTTCAGGTTCGCCTAAGATGCCATTTTTGTGTCATCCCGGTCATTTGTGAAGTGAACTCCAGCATGAAAAACACAAGAAAACAATACTTTATAGCATCATTGCCAATGGTAAATGCATCAAAACCTAAATCTCCACTTCCCATAGAACACATGAGAAGATACAACCCTGTACTCTTAACCTAAGCACTAGGTGAAAACAAGGCAAACTTTGACCTGCAAAGAACCTTACCGCTAATGATTTGTAAAAGGTGGCGGGCTTTTGTTTTTCACCTATTGGCTATCACAACTGACGGGCAGCGCCGCTCAACACCTGTCACCTATTTGTTGTCAGCAGTGACCTAGGTAACTCATGTACCCGTAATCTATGACCGCGCCATTTAGTAGATTGTAGGTAACGAGATCTATTATTTGTCCGGCCGTCACCTGTATGGCAGGTACTTATCTCTTGAATGTTTTCTGCCAGAGTACCAAATCCCCAACATCAAGTTTAAAAGAACAGAGGCTGATTATTGTTTCTGGCTTATCCGTCATGGACAAAGGTGTTTCGGCCGTCCCTGCAGTCAAAATCAGTCATGATGAAATGGATTAACTTGAAGGGATGCCCAAGGAAAATCAACAACAAATCAAGTGATACTGGGTCGATGGATCCCGAGATGGGAAGATTGCTTTCTTCTTGTTACCGAAAATAGAGCATGGGTTATCCAAATAAGGACTTGTTCAGATTGAAGGGGATTGAAGCGGATTCGAGGGGATTGGGGAGGGATTAAATTCCCTACAAGTCAAAATCCCCCTCAATCCTCTTGGGAAGGGGATTAACCAAACAAGGCTGAAGGAGGTCCCATCCTTCTCTTGGATGCTATAAGAGGTACCATTGTATAGTTTCAATTTCAACAAATAAATCTGCTTCTACTGCTATGTTTAATACGAAAGATTGACTGGTGAGAAATATATATTTTGGATTTAGTTTCCATTGTTGAGAAGTCGGCTAACAATAATGAAAAGGGACTACTGTAACACCTTAGGTATTTAAAATCCTAAGCAAGAAAATCTAAACATGGCATCATGCATAATAATCAAGAATCATTGAAATAATACATTTAATTATGTGTGTCCATGTGCATGTGTATGTATGTGTCTATATGAGACTTTTTCCTTTTGTGTTTATAATCTTCCATGATCCACTTTTTATGATAAATTTAGTATAAAAACATACTCATATTTTAGTGCCTTACAAGTTTACTTAAATGGCCTTTTGCAAATTAAAAATAACTTTTAAAATTATGGATCTAATGAACTTTTAAACTCATAAAAAGACTAGAAATTCAAATCCAAGTTATCTTAAATTTAAAATAACTTTTAAATCATGGATCTAATGAACTTTTGCCTGAAAGAAAAGTTGTAGGTTTTTAAATTATGTACAACTTTCATGTTGAGAGTTTTTCAAGTTCCTATGACAATTTTTGAGAAAATTCACGGTCAAATAGCTGTTGACCAGCCCTTTTTCTCTCTTCACCCTCTTCTCTCCTTCTATCTCCTCCCTCCCCTCCCCTGTCCCGACCATGGCAGGCAACCGCTGTCCAGGTGGCTTCGGATTCCTGCACCCGAGCCTCCACTGCCACCCGCCATTGCTGCCGCTCGGCCCTCGCCGTCGAGCTCCTCCCTCCGGCCCTCCTCCGCCCCAACTGACCCCTGGAATGGCTCGTCCTCGTCCCCCTGATCCTCCCCAGCCCGGCCTCCCTCGCGCTGCCCGCCACCACCGGCCACCGGCGAGCAAGGCTCCCGCGGCCAGCCCTCCTCCGACCGTCCTAGCCCTGACCGAGACCACCTAAAGACTCGACTACTCTCCCCGATGGAACGTACGAGCTGGTCCTCGAGTCTGAGAGTGAGCAGCGTGGAGCTCAAGTGAATCTAGCTGAAGTTGCTGAAGACCCGAACCAAAGTTCGGAAAAGCCTAAGGCTAGCTTTGCTTAGGAAGGTAAGCCCAGAGCATAAACCCTATTTTCGATCCATGCAATGTTATTACTTCGATGTAGTTGTGCATTTAAGTTTACAGGAGTTTACTGAAACCTTAGCTGCATGATCCTAGTATCTAGCTTGAACACTAGTATGTTTAGGACGCTAGATTGCCATGCTAATAGGGTGTCGGTAAAAGTTGAGTGATTGTCTATCACTCGCAAGATATAGGAGTTGCTTGTTTACTTATATTCGAATAATAAGGTCGACAGGCGGGGCTGGTTATGATATTCATATTGATGATTGAGGCCTCATCTGTGTAGCAAAATTTGGCTAAGGTCGAAATGTGTGTTAGCATGTGGTCAAGTTTTTGAACGTACTAACCACGTGCCGAGAATATGATGATAGGTAAGCTTATGTACCTGATTGACCCGGAGCTTGGAACATACCACCCTACCGTCTTGACTTCGTTTCCATGCGGCCTCATGGTGGGTGCAGAGCTGGGCTTTATACTCAAGGGTGGTGGGTCTGTTCCGCGAAACGGGAATAAAAGGGAAAAGTTGCGTATGTGACTGTGGGAGTAACCACGTGATGTGTGTTTAGGTTTGCCTTGCAAGGTTAAGAAATTCGATTCAAAATGTCCGTTTCTCGCGGCCATTGAGACTGTTTGACCCTTTTACCATATAGAGCAAGAAGTGGAACAATGATGGTGATCAATACTGATGGATGTTCAAATTAATTCTTTCCACCATGTGTGATGTTGGATAGTTGCATATCTGGAATGGTTAATCAACTAGAACTTGATGCTAAAACTTGAAAGCAAGGACTCAAATTTAGATGCTTTTCAGCAAAACAAACCCTTCAAGCCAAAAGCCTTGCATGTTTAGAAGTCGGCTAAGTATATTCAACTAGTCAAGTAAGCCTTGCTGAGTATTAGTATACTCAGCCTTGCTTGTGGCTTTTATTTCAGGTGAGACATTTGAGGTTATGGTTGCTAGTTTGACTTGGCTGTGTGCTCTTCCTCCTGGTTGGTTGGTGGAATGGGATGCATCACCGGCCAAGGATGATAACGCTAAATGATATCATGTACGGGCTTCATCATGATGTCTTGTGTCATCGCTAGATTGTCGCTTATTTTCCACTGCACTTGAACTCTGAAGTACTTTTATGAATTCGAACTCGGTTTGTAATAATAATTCAGTGTCAGACTCTGTGATGTAAAATTTGTGGAATGTTGTAAACTCCGAGCTCGCCTTCGTGTGGGAATATGACTAGGTGGCTATCTAACTTATGTTTATTATAACTGATGTAACATCCCGGATTTTTTGGAATGTTATATTAATGCAAAAATCATGAATTTAAAAAACTTTCCGTGAATGTGCTTAGGTAGATCCAAATATAAGAGTAAGTTCCCTCTACCTCGAGATCTTAGTAAATATAACTTGAAACTAAGGACCATTAAATGTTAGTATGATTATTTGAACTCGTTTTGGATTTAATTGCAATCTCCTTTGTTTTAAATTGGTTGTTGGATTTTCTTGTTTGAATTTCATTATGTGTGTTTCCAATGTGTGGAATTTGAATTTGAATGGACCCTTCAAATTCAAATTCAAACTCTAATTCTCCTAAACCCCGTTTGGCCCACAGCCCACAAGCCAGCCAACACCACTACCCCCCTTCTCCCGCGAACACGGCCCAGCACAGCCCACGCGCAAGCACCGGCCCAACCCGGCGCCATTTCCCCCTTCCTCCTTTCCCCTCCCGCGAAGCCAGCCCAACGCACACGGCCCACACGGCCCACGGACCACTGCTGGCCCAGCCCACCATCGCCGCGCCGCGCGCTCCTTCACCTTCCCCCGGGGCGGCGGATGAGCGGGCCCCGCCCGTCAGTTTTCCTCTTCCTCCTTCTCCCGTCGCGACCCGAAACTTCTACTCCGCCTAGCAGCGCTCTGCTCCGCCCGGTGCTCCGCTCCGCCCCTCAGCGCTCCCGCTCCCAGCTCGCTCCGCCCGCGTCGCCGCTCGCCCTGCCTCGCGACAAGGCGCCATAACCGCCGCCCCCTCTTCCGCCCGCGCCTTTTCCCCTTTTCCCCTCCGCCGCGGCCCCGCTCGCTTGCATCACCCGCTAGCCAGCGCGCCGTCCCGCTTCGCGACAGGAGAGCGCAACCGCCCGCGCCCCCCCTTTTCCACCTCGCCTTGACCGCCGCGCGCGCCCGTGAAGCCCTAGCCACCACGATGCCGCCACGCGTCCCGGCCCGGCCGTCGAGAACCCCTGGCCGCAGTCGCTCCCAAACCCTAGCGCCGGGTATAAGAGCCCTAGCCGCACCCCCGAACCCTAGCCGCCCTGCTTCCCTTTTCCGCCGCCGCCGCACCAGCAGAAGAGGAGGAGAAGGAGCAGCGTGAGGAGGTGGAGGACGTCGAGCTGCGCGAGGAGGAGAAGGCCGTCGCCACCGGAGCTCCGCCAAGCCTGCGCCCGAACGACGACACCGATGAAGCTGCGTGCCCTGCCCAGCATCGACCCACCTGCGCCGACCCGCCACCGCGTCACACCCCCTCACCAGCGAGCCCTCGGTGAGCGCCGCTGCTACCTCACCTTTCCTTTCCCCCCTGCCGCCGGCGCCGCTGATGAACCCTCTGTAGCCAACCCTAGGACTCCCTCTCCCATCCGGCCGCCATGCCGCCTCTTGTGCAGGGACCCGTCGCGCCGCCTCTGCACCCCGCAACCGCCGTCGCCCTTCACCGCCGCATCGTGCCGCGGGCCCGGAATGCCGGTGCCTCGCGCACGGCACGGCCACACCGCGGCCTTGGGGTTCCAGGACCCGCGCGCGTGCGTGCGCACCCGTGCCGCGAGACCCGGCCACGCCCAGCCGAACCGTGCGCCACGCCCCAGCCTCGCCATGCCCGCGCCACGGCCTCGCCATGCATGGCAAACCCGCGCCGTGGCCGCGACGTCACGTTCGCGTCGCGGCCAAGCCTCTGGGGCCTTTCCCCGAGCACCCTCCAGGCGCACGCACACACGCGCCACGGCGCCCACACGCACACACGCACGCCCACCTGCCACACTAGATCCGGGCCCCGCCACACCGGATCCCGCCGAGACCGACACGTGGGACCGACCAGTCAGCTGGACTGAGAGGAGAAGGGAGAAGGCCGCCAGCCCGCCGCGGCCCAAGGGGCAACAAGGCCCAAGACGAAGCCACTGTGTGAACTCCAAGCCCACGCCGGTCGGATAAGTGAGCCGGCCTACGAGCCATCAAGCCCGAGGACCGAGCTGGCTTGCTGAGCCGCAAGCCGAGATGACCACAAAGCCTAAGCTGAGCCTAGTTGTGCCGTGAGCCGGCCCAGCACCCCCTTGGGCCCAGAAACCGAGCCGACCCCCTTTCTTTTTCCTTTTTCCCAGCCGGACCGAGGGCCCCACCCGTCAGCCTCGGGGTGAGGCTGACCGGTGGGACCCGTTGACCATGGACCCCCTTGACCATTGACCATTGACCGGTCAATGTTGACCGATCAACGCTGACGTCAGCGGGCCCACTGCTGACGTCAGCAAACCCGGACCCCCCTGATGACGTCATGCTGACATCAGCATGCCACGTGGCATGCCCTGGTGCTACCACGTGTCATTGTTGACTGATTTTCTTTCTGAAATTCTTATATTAATTTCAGAAATAGGTTTTTCCTTAGAAAATTCATAATAAATCGATCGAACCTTCGAAAATTATGAAACCAGTTCCATAATTCTTCTAAAAACATAAACCACCCATTAGAGTAGGTTTTGTGGTTATTTGGATCTTATTTGGAGAGTTTTGTGCATTTTTGCACTTTGGTCCCTACTCTTACTCGTATTTACGAATAGGACCCGACCACGAGGAGTTGACCGACGGCCAGGACTACCCGGAGGCCCAGGAGGACTTCTAAGAGATGCTAGGTTCATGCCCATCTACGATTTGAATACCTATTAGGCATTGCTTGATTAGATTTGCTATCGCTGTGTGTGTAATTTTATCGAGATGAACCTGCATGGCCTATTTTATGTACCCATACTCCTTGCAATCCTATCTCACTTGTTTATTATATGAAATGCCTTGTCAATCCTTGAATGTGTATGTGTGGGATTGGATGGATAGTCTTGGCATGTGTGAAGTGATACTCTTCAGGAGTTGGTGATTAGGGTTTTTAGCTGGGAGTGGGCAACCTAACTTGATCGTGGATCGAGGGCTTGGGATGTGTATCTTGGCACACCCTACGGAGTACCTATGGCGGGTACAGTTTTGGTTACGAGGTTGAGGTGTTGGAGGCACCCGTTAAGGGTGTTGTCGCGGACCACCGTGGTGGAGACGCTTTTGACGAAGATGCCCGCTTCGGCAGTTAAGGACCGAGTGAGAGTAACTATGACTTGTGGGAATCTGTTAAGCGTGCACACCACTTACCCATTATGAGGGTGGGCCCGGTCCGGGGTTAGCAAGCGCGGTACCAAGCCGGTGGGAGGATCGAGTATCAGTGCAGGGGAAGGAGGTGCTAACCTCACGTTCCCCGAGATGCATGGCAGGCTTCACAGTCCCGGGGCGACCTCCCGTGGGAGGATGCGCCCAAGACCCGGGAAAGCCGGATGGTGTCGTGGCTCCTAGTTCTGTTTCAGTAGACCGGTGTTTCGTATATTAGTCGGCTGATCTCCGGCTAGTGTCGATTCGAGTGGGTCCAGGTGTACAACCCCTGCAGGGTGAAAACTATACGTATAGCCGCATCCTCGATCATGTACATCCCTACTCCTCTGTTGCTCTTATTAGTTAGTGTTACTCATGACTTCTACCTCCCTCTAGTATAACTTCCTGCCAGGGGACAGTTGAGATGCGAGGAGAGGGAGTTCTCGCATCGACTTGGTGGTTTGGAAGGTGTGCGTTGACCGGGAGTCCGGGATGCCGGAAGGGCCCGAGTCGAGAATGGAAGAAGATGTGTATATTTATATATATATATTGCATGCATAGGAAAACCTCAACTTTACCTCTTGAGCTTTGTTATATCCATAGTATAGACCACGATAAAGCTTGCATTCGGATGGTGACGTGAACGTATCCCATTCCTTGGGGATAGCCTGGTACGATGCAGGATCCGATCCAGAGTTCGACCCCAACGACGACGGTTGGTACGACTGAAGCCCGTGCTACGCTCAAGTCGCCTGTGGGAAGGTTCCCGAAGATGAAGGACGGCCGAAGACCTAGCTACCGCTTTGCGCTTTCTGCTTGTTCATTCTAGCCGAGAGGCTTGTAATAAATTCCATACTACAGATCCTTTGGATTTATGTAATAATTAAACTCGTGTTTGACCTTATGCGAAGTATGACTTTGATATTGTGCCTGAAATGAGTTCTGTATGTGATAGCGTTTGATCTAGGGACTATCACAATGATACAGGGAGTCGGATTCCTCGATTTGGGAATCCGGTTTGTTTCATTTGGTATCAGAGCCATACTTGACCGTAGCACAAGCCGTAGACGTGGACGATAGACCTAGGAAAGTCTATACACTTCCATCCATTTACTATACTACCTTGATCTATATTTCATCACTTCCTTGACTCAGTTTTCCCCCACTCTTGATTTATTCTCTCACCTATGCTAACACCGCTCTTGCGTATTTTGCATAGAGTGAATGCCGCTATGGAAGTCGCCATGATGGGTGTGACCCACGAGCCAGAGACGTACGCCCGCCATCATTAGGGGCTAGTTGTCTGGTTGGAGCGCATCCTGTGGATCACCGGTTTCAGCATGAGCAGTGTCAAGCTTTCCACACGGGTGACAGGGTCTTCCCCACACTACTGGTGCAGCACGATCAAGCTAGTTATCATGCCTGATCTAGCAGTACCTGATTTCCCAGGAGAGATCGTCTTCAGCTCAGGCATTCTACTCACCACAACCATCCAGTCAGTAGCCAGGAAGATGGTCAAGAGGATCATCACTAGGTACTGGGACACTGTGTTCAAGGAAACCCACTTCAGACTGATCCCTAGGGCTATATTGGTAGCCGAAGATAGAATGGCCGCTCACCTGGCAATGGCCATGGCTCCGCACCAAGGACGTGAGGGAGATCACCTACTCCACACCACCGGGGCCTACTTGCTTAGCATTGATGGCTTGCTGAGGGATAGAGAAAAGGAGTGCCGCCTCATGCATGCGGGCATTGCATCGAGTGCACAACGTGTGCAGATGTTGGAGAATGAAGTCCAGAGGTGGACCTTGTCCTACGCCAGAGTAACCGCTACCGCGCATTGCGTGAGTGAAGCCAAGGACGCGTTGGAGCTGGAACTCCAGGAGGAGACTGCCCTAAGGGTTGCCACTTAAAACAAGCTTATCCAGGCAGAAGCAAGGATTGCCGAGCTCAAGGCGCGCCAAGCCAAGGAAGAGGAAGCCCAGCCGCTCTGAGGACTAGGAGCACATGATGGGAACCCACGAGTATAGTAGGTTGTAAGCTAGTAAGCCGATGACCCATTCTGGCTGAGTTGTCCTGAGTCAAGTCTGGTTGCCGATGTCGCATACCGGCAGTAGTATTAGGAGTTGAGTTCTAGATGTCTGGAACGGTCGCCCCTCTTTTGTAACCTTCGTGATGTATCTTAGATGCGAGAGTAGTGTGTTATCTGCAAGGTTAGTCGTAACCTTGGGATAACATGGGTGTAGGACTTGTGCTGTTGAATGAGTGAATGTTGAATTTTATGCTCCTCGTGATTTTACTTGCTTTTTCCTAATGAGTGAATTTGTATTGTATGTATTTGAGTTTTCCCCTTCCTTGTGGTGAGCGACATTGCTAACTAATGTACCGCCACTCGCGACCGTATAGAGAGCTGTCGATCCGAAGGTCCAACCGTTTGATCGCACGCTTTGAGCAAGCTGCTCAGGAGGGAGCCGCAGCCGAGGCACGCATACGAGGCCGCCCGTTTGGCCGCGGACGCGGACGTGCTGCCCCAGCACGTGCCCCGGCAGTAGGACATGGAAGAGGCAGGGGACATGCCGCAGGTGCCGCACCCCGCGCCTTTGGAGTAGCACACAGTGAGGACGAAGCCGGCGAGGAGGAGGTCGACGAGGAACTTGACGCCGAGCCCGCACAGTAGCCACCGCCACCACCGCCGACCCTCGCGGAAGTCATGGACAGGCAGACTCAGCTACTCCAGTGCCTGGCCGAGTCAGTTGAGCAGAGGAACCACGGGGCCCACCACCAAGGCCCGCCTGAAGAGGATCTCCAGCGCAAGATCGAGAGGTTCATCCGTCTGAAGGCCCCAACCTTCAGCTACGCCGAAGACCCATGGAAGCCGACGACTGGCTGAGGGTGATCGAGACCAAGCTGGGCCTCACCAACTGTGCTGACGAGGAGTGCGTCGCACTCGCCGTTCACCAGCTCGAGGGTACCGCCAAATCATGGTGGGACAGCTACTGTGACTCCCACCATGACCCAGCACACATCTCATGGGAGGAGTTCGCCAGGGCATTCCATGAGCAGCGCGTGCCCCGACAGCTGATGATTCAGAAGGCCCAGGAATTCCATACCATGACTCAGGGTACGATGAGGGTGGAGGAGTACGAGCATCACTTCACCAAGATGATGAGGTACGCTGCAGATGACACCAACATCAAGGAGAAGAAGCAATTCTGGTTTCTCCGCGGACTACACCATGGCATCCGTCAGATTGTGACGGGATGCAAGTACCCATTACTCCGCAGCTTGGTCAACCGCGCCATAGTGGTGGAGAGAGAGCGAGAATCGGTTGGGAGGACCGCCAGCGCGACAGGAAGAGGAAGATCGAGTACCACACTCACGATAGGAACTCCCGGAGGTCATGGAATTCACCATCCCTCCCACCCAGGAACAGTTTCCATCCTGACCTCAGCCACCAGAATAGGGACTTTAGTGGCGGAAACGGCCAGTACTCAGGAAACAGAACCTTTGGAGGACAAACACAGGGAGGAGGAAGCTCCAACCGCCAGCAGCCAGCTCCAAAAGCCCCGACGCCAGCTAGCCCGTTCGTTTGCTTCACCTGCAACAAGCCGGGTCACAAGTCCTACGAGTGCCTCGAGAAGAAGACCCCGACTCCAGGTCGCGCGCCTGGCTCCGCCGGCAGGCCTGCTCAAGCTCCGCGCAGCGCCGACCGCGGCCGACTGACCCACCTGACTGGGAGGGCGAACAAGGCTGCACCTAGCGATGCAAGTGGTATGTACCTTTTGAAATCTCTAGGCTTTAGTTTTGGTTGACTCCTGAGCTACATGCCCTTTCGAGCCCCAAGTTGCCTCTAATCTCAGGGATGAGATTCTTGTGAGGGGGGGAGTCTGTAACATCCCGAATTTTCCAGAATGTTATATTAATGCAAAAATCGTGAATTTCAAAAACTTTCCGTGAATGTGCTTAGGTAGATCCAAATATAAGAGTAAGTTCCCTCTACCTCGAGATCTTAGTAAATATAACTTGAAACTAAGGACCATTAAATGTTAGTGTGATTATTTGAAGTCTTTTTGGATTTAATTGCAATCTCCTTTGTTTTAAATTGGTTGTTGGATTTTCTTGTTTGAATTTCATTTTGTGTGTTTCCAATGTGTGGAATTTGAATTTGAATGGACCCTTCAAATTCAAATTCAAACTCTAATTCTCCTAAACCCCTTTTGGCCCATAGCCCACAAGCCAGCCAACACCACTACCCCCCTTCTCCCACGAACACGGCTCAGCACAGCCCACGCGCAAGCACCGGCCCAACCCGGCGCCATTTCCCCTTTCCTCCTTTCCCCTCCCGCGAAGCTAGCCCCACGCGCACGACCCACACGGCCCACGGACCACTGCTGGCCCAGCCCACCGTCGCCGCGCCACACACTCCTTCACCTTCCCCCGGGGCGGCTGACGAGCGGGCCCCGCCCGTCAGTTTTCCTCTTCCTCCTCCCGTTGCACCCTGCCCAGCTTCGACCCACCTGCGCCGACCCGCCACCGCGTCACATCCCCTCGCCAGCGAGCCCTCGGTGAGCGCCGTCACAGCCTCACCTTTCCTTTCCCCCTGCTACCGGTGCTGCCGATGAACCCTCTGTAGCCAACCCTAGGACTCCCTCTCCCATCCGGCCGCCGTGCCGCCTCTTGTGCAGGGACCCGTCGCGCCACCTCTGCACCCCGCAACCTCCGTCGCCCTTCGCCGCCGCATCATGCCGCGGGCCCGGAATTCCGGTGCCTCACTCACGGCACGGCCATGCCGCGACCATGGGGTTCCAGGACCCGTGCGCGTGTGTGCGCACCCGTGCCGCGAGACCCGGCGACGCCCAGCCGAACCGTGCGCCACGCCCCAGCCTCGCAATGCCCACGCCACGGCCTCGCTGTGCGCAGCAACCCCGCGACATGGCTGCGACATCGCGTTCGCGTCACGCCAAGCCTCTGGGGCCTTTCCCTGAGCACCCTCTAGGCACACGCACACACGCGCCACGGTGCACACACACACACGCACGCCCACCTGCCGCACCAGATCCGGGCCCCGCCACACCGGATCCCGCCGAGGCCGACACATGGGACCGACCAGTCAGCTAAACTGAGAGGAGAA
Source organism: Panicum hallii (assembly GCF_002211085.1). Lineage (NCBI taxonomy): Eukaryota > Viridiplantae > Streptophyta > Magnoliopsida > Poales > Poaceae > Panicum > Panicum hallii. The sequence continues at coordinate 38,433,348 of NC_038049.1, read as the reverse complement.
GGGCGAAGGCCGCCAGCCCGCCGCGGCCCAAGGAGCAACAAGGCCCAAGATGAAGCCACCGTGTGAACTCGAAGCCCACGCCGGCCGCATAAGTGAGCCGGCCTATGAGCCAGCCAGCCCGAGGACCGAGCCAGCCTGCTGAGCCGCAGGCCAAGCTGCCCATAAAGCCTAAGCTGAGCCTAGTTGGGCCGTGAGCCGGCCCAGCACCCCTTTGGGCCCAAAAACCGAGCCGACCCTGTCAGACCCGGGGCCACGGGACTGGGTACATAACGTAGTTTAAAGAGGTCTAGAGAGATTAAGTCCGTCTTATCTCTTATTCATCTTGTTTATCTCTTATTTATTCCGTTTAAATAGGAGACAAGGCTAACCGATACAGGGGGAATCTACTCGAGATATGTTCTGGTACGATTCCTTAGCTGGTGTTGGTTAGTATCTTTGTAACCCTAGCCTCTCGGATATATAAGGGAGGACAGGGACCCCTCTCAAAACACAATCTCTAGGTCATTCTACACAAAAGGCAATACAAACCGCCATACAGGACGTAGGGTGTTATGCATCTTGTGGCCCGAACCTGTCTAAATTCTGTGTTCCTTGTACCTTCGAGTTCCTGATCTCGGCGTCTCCTCACCCAAAACTTACCACCTTGGGTATATCCCTCGGTGGGCAGCCGGTTAAACACCGACAGCTGGCGTGCCAGGTAGGGGCGCGCGTCGAAGATCCACCGGCGAGCTCGATGGCGTCTTTCAATTTCATCAGGTCAGTTCCCTCTCAGGGTACGACATTCGTTTTTGGCTCGTGGGTCTGCATCGCAGATGGTGTGGGCAACTTTCGGCGATTCCTCGTCAACATGAGGCAGAAGACCTTCGCTGCGGATCTTCGCAGCGACCTCGACAAGTTCATCAACGGGCTCAACAACTTGCCGCTTCATGCCTCTGCAGCACAGATTGAGATGGAGTCTGCTCCAGGCTCAACTTCTTCTGGTGTTGCGACAACTTCCCCTGGTTTGGACTTGTTCCAATCTAGGGATCTGCATAGCCAATCTCAACTCGGCTCATGCAAACCGGCCACTGATCTTCAGGAGGCCAATGTCTCTGGGTCCCTCTCCATGTTAGAGAAGGACCTGGACTTGCTGCTCCAGGGCGAAAAGCCGGAAGCCACCGCGTGTCGGGGGGCTTCGGGTTGTTCTGGTACCGGTGATCTGGTGATCACCTCTTTGCCGGAGGAGCGCATTGTGCTTTGGAGGGGCATGATGCTCTCCGATCTACTTGAGGCAGAGGGTCGACTTGTGGCTCACCTCGAGCCCTTGCCTTTTCAAGAGAGCAGGCCATTGGCTACCGCGGCGGAGGGGTCGACTGAACTAGTCGACGAAAGCTCTCATGAGCTTTCCTCCCGCCAGGTGCTGATGGCCGAAGAAGGCGAGGATGATGGGGATCTTCCCATCGTCAACTTTGAAGCGGTCTCCGAAGATGAGATCATGGCCAACGCAGGCGACGAGAACGACACCGACCGTGAGGCGCGGAGGGCCAGGAACAGGGCCCGCACAATCCGGCGGAGGAGGGCCAACGAGCGTAGGCGATCTATGCATCGCGAGCTTGACCCTGAGTTTGTCACCGTAAGCGAGCGGGGTTTCAGGACTCCGGTGGCCAACATCGCCAGGGTAATGGCCATCCTCGAGCGCAGCCACGATTCCGAAAGTGCGTCAAGCACTTCTTTACGCGCTGAGGGCTTGGATCGAGCTGGATTAGCACAACCCGGTGTTCACCATCAGGGAGGAGCGCGTGGGTGAGAGTCGAAGTCAGGCTCACAACCGAACGGCTGGCGGCCGTCCTCAACAGCAGCTCAGCAACGACAACGCTCGCGGGAGCCAGGCTCCTGGCGGGAGGCAGCAGCCACCGCAAGGGGGTCATCCGCGGCAGGCCAATCATCGACCTTCTCCAGAGGACCTGCGCCAGCACATCAATGAAGGTCGCGATGCACGGACAGTGATCTCCTCCAGGCGCAAGGTCCGCGAAGAAGTCGAAACTGAAGGTACTCACTGTAGCGACCGATTCCCTGCTTTTTCTGCTCGTTTTAGCAGCTACAAGTATCCGAAGGGCTTCAAACCGATCGGCATTACCAAGTACAACGGCAAGCAAGCTCCTCAGCAGTGGCTCCGTTGCTACTCCACGGCCATTGAGGTCACAGGGGGGCCGAATATCACCAAAGTCGTCTACTTTCTGATGGCTTTGGACCCTGCACCGCTTACTTGGTTGGAAAGCCTCAGCAACAACTCAATCGACTCCTGGGAGCGCCTCAAGAAGGTCTTCATCGACAACTTCCAGGGAGCAATTGCTCGTGAAGGTACTCGTCACGATCTTGCTCAGTGTAAGCAGGAACGTAATGAGCTCCTGCGGTCCAACACACGTCGCTTCTTCGACGTTCGCGCCACCATCGCCAACATCTCGGAGGATGACATCATCGATTGTTTCTACAACGGCATCACTGACCCGGACATCTACAGGGATTTCGGGCGGAACAGGCCGAAGACTGTTGCGGGCCTTCGTGATATGATGCACGATTGGTCCGAACAGGAGGAGAAGATGCGGGAGCGGTTCCCGCGGCGTCAAGATAGCAATCTGTAGTGCCCAAATGACAACCGCAACGACAAAGGCCAGCGGAACTTTTCGGGTCCGCCCCGGAAACGAAAGCCAGATGATGTCATCGCGGCTATCGATCGTCCTTCACAGGGCAAGAAGTCGACGATGCAGGATGAGTTTGAGAAGCTCCTGCAGAAGAAGTGCTCTTGGCACCCAGGTGCCAATCATGCCGCCATTGACTACTACCACCTTCGGAGGACGTTCAACAACTCCGGTGGTGGCTAGAAGAACAAGAAGCCTACGGACAAAGAACCCGAGGATGACGAGGATCACGGGCGCAACCCGAAGTTTCAAGACGCCTTGAAGGTCATCAACGTCATCTTCGGTGGAGATGAGGAATTTGGTTCCAGGCGGGACCAGAAGTTGCTTCTCTGGGAGATTTTGTCTATTGAGCCCGCGGTACCACAACCAGTCCGTTGGTCGGAGGTCCCCATCTCATTCTCTCGCGATGACCAGTGGACGAGCTTTTCGGAGCCCGGTAAATTCCCCTTGGTCCTGGATCCTGTGGTGGCGGAGGTTAAGCTCACCAAGGTCCTCATCGATGGCGGGAGCGGGCTCAATCTCATTTTCATCAGCACTCTGAAGAAAATGGGCCTGGATTTCAAGGACATGCTGGTTCCTAGCAAGTCCCCCTTTTACGGCATCGTCCCAGGTAACGCGGCACACCCGCTTGGTACGGTGGTCCTCCCAGTCACCTTTGGCATGCGGGAGAACTATCATACCGAATTCATCAAATTCGAAGTGGCTAACTTCGAATCTTCTTACCATGCCATATTGGGTCGTCCGGCACTCGCCAAGTTCATGGTAGTGCCGCATTATGTCTATCTGCTTCTTAAGATGCCAGGACTCAGTGGAGTACTCACCCTCCGTGGTGACTTGAAGAAGTAATATGATTGCAATCAGGAGGCGATCCAGTATGCTTCGACTACTCGCGTGCCAGATGCTTCGGGAGAAGTACTCACGGCCGCGCAACAGCTTTCCCAATCCGGGCTGGAGATTCCTTCCAAGAAGGCCAGCAAGTTGAGCATCCAGTCGACTGATGACGTGGCCCTCAAGACGATCCAGCTTCAGGAAGGAGATTCATCTAAGACCGCTGTCATCGGTGTGGGCTTAGGTGACAAATAGGAACTCACGCTCGTCAGCTTCCTACGAGCTAACCGAGACATATTCGCGTGGAAACCAGCGGATATGCCAGGGGTGCCTAGGGAGTTGATCGAGCATGCTTTGAATGTACACCCGAAGGCTACGCCTAAAAAGCAACGCCTGCGAAGGTTTGCCCATGTCACACCCGATTTATAAAGGACATAAATCGAGCAATCATATATGCGCCAGGATCAAGTCACGCATATATACAACAGAATCATCAAGATATCACAACACATATCACGAATAACATTAATATAAATCGTAAATGAATCATAAATGAATTATTTTATTACAACCAAATCAAGAATCGGTTCAAGAGTTGCGGAAGCGTAAAAGAGATACATAAAGAGCTGGGCGCCACAGGGACGTCGACTGGGAGACAACCGCCTAGAAGTCGTTGAAGCCGCTGACATAATCCTCCACGTTGCCGGGCACTGAGCAGCAGTCGAAGATATCCGAAATAGAGCAGAAGAGTAGAGAGGCAACGGTGAGTACAAACTCGTACTCAACAAGTATAACACGCGTATGAGGCTCTAAGGTTAGCTGACTCCACTGCATTAGCTTTTAATCTTGGCAAATTTTATTAAATCTAATTACTACAAGTGGATGAATTACCATAGCCCAACTTGCATAAGAATTAATCAATATTAATTAAGAACTACTGAGAACCATCCAAACCAAAACCACCCGGGGAATCTCCCTAATCAAAGGTTGATAACCCCACTAATCAGACGGAGGATCTGGGCCGCTCATGACTGTGAGCACAGCTGATATATCAGTTTTACACTCTCGAGAGGTTGCACAACTTTACCCACAAGTCGTGAGCTACGCTAGTTGTTCATCACACTTCCTTAGGTGAGATGGCTAGCAAGCACACTACGAGACCGTTACAAAGGATCATGTTGGTAAGGTGTAACCGCTAAGGATTCTGGATCAGCGACGATGGGGCCCACCTCCGGGGGTACAAGCACACAGCACAGACCAAGCCGGAGGAGCAGGGACCATTGAAGCTTACCACCCCTCTTGCCCACGCAGGTAAGTTACTCCCGAACCAACACGACCTAATTAGTAAGTCAAGACCGTCCCATTCCAGTCTTGTGGTTGCGCGGTTGTCCCAGGTTGTTGCTCTATGAACCGGTCCTTATGGAGAGTGGCCAACCAAGCACTAAGCACCGTGCTGGCCCCCTAAACCAAATTTCTACAAAAACATCTTTTAAGGAGACGTGAACCACTCAAGCACACAGCACAGAGGGCCACTCTCAGGATTAAGTTGCATAAGACCATTAATCAAATTATTTAAAAAGGATCAAGATATGTTATAGCGCAGCAACCTAGCACAACTAACCAAAATGCAACCCAAAGGATATATATATAGGATATAAAGTGGCTAGGAAAGTCCTTATAGGCATACAGTATTAAAATGCAGTATGAAATGGTATTTAAAAGTGGTAGGATGTTCATGTTATACTTGCCTTCCTCGTACTCTCCCGGCTGCTGCTCGAACTGCTCGGAAGATGGCTGCTCCTGGTACTCGTCCAAAGGCTCCGCGTCTACTCACGATCATCAAGCATAGTCCACACATACACACATGCACAACCATAGCAAACTATAAGGAAACAGTACACCAATACAATAGAATAGCACACAAAACTGGCCTAGAACTATTCTACGTGTTACAACGATCGCGCGGACATAAAGAACACCTAAAACGGAGCTAAGACGCAAAATCTACGCTTGAAACAAGATCCAGGGACCTATCTGCGAGAAAAACTGGACAACAGGGGAGGTTCTGGACAAAAACCAGGGACCTAAACATAATTAAAGGCTAGATGCAGGGGCTAACACATGAAAACACAAGGCATGGACTGCAGCCACTAATTCCAGGAAGCTCAGGGGTCAAAATGGAAGGAAAGGACCTGTCTGCGAATACTTTTGAACTAGAGATGGATGGCGGGTTAATTCCTCAAAAGGGCAGGGGCTCTTTAACAAAACTGCCATGGCTGAAGGGGGGTACGCGGCTTCTAATCTGGGTGGTTGGATCTAAATCGAACGGTTCGGACGCATTCCGGTCGGACGGTCCGATCAGGATCGGACTGGTCCGATCTGGTTGGGCTCGCGGGACGGCGGGTCCGCACGGCGGCGCACGACGGCGACGGCGTCGCGACTTCGGGTGCGGCCTACGGTTCATGATAGCTAGCGTAAGAGGGAGAGGGGGACGTGCTGATGCTCACCGAGGACTCGAACTGGCCGGAGAAACAGCGCAAGATGGTCGGCGACGAGGTCCGAGCGGTGGAGACGGCGGCGCTCGTGGGGAATGCTGCTGTAGGGGAGTTCGGGGTCCCTTGGACGTGCGGATCGGTCGGGGAACTCCCTGCAGAGGTAACCAGGGGGTTAAGACGGATCAGGATGCTACGACGACGAGGAATTCCGACGGCGGAGCGGCTCACCGTCAAAGGTTCCTTTGGGAAATTTGGTCGATGCCGAGGCGTAGGGCTTCGATGCTGGGCTCGTGGAGCTTCGGGATGGCGAAGAGGAGCTTTTGCGATTGATGTGGTGGTCCGGGGTGCGGCGGAACGGCCGGTCGACGGTGAGGCCGAGGCGTCTGCGCGGCAGAGGGGAGAAGGAGGCGGCGGCGCTGCGGGCCTCCAGGGGTGCTGCTGCGGCTAGGTTTAGGGTTCTAGGGCGCGGAGGTTCCCTTCTTGTAGAGCAGCGGCCCACATTGGCGTGCGGGCCCAGGCTGGATCACGGCGGCCGGGGACTTCGGAAGTCGTTGCGCGCCGGAGAAGAAGGAGGAAGAAGGGGCCGACAGGTGGGGTCGAGCTGGGGGAATGACCGAGAAAGAAGGAATAACTGAGGAAAGGACGAGAATGACTGAGAAAAGAAGGAATGACTGAGAAAAAGGAATGAATGACTGAGAGAAAGGAATGAATGACTGAGAGAAAGGAATGACTGAGAGAAAGGAATGAATGACTGAGAGAAAGGAATGACTGAGAGAAAGGAATGAATGACTGACCTACTTTCCGGTTTCCTCCCTTTTCTTTTTCAAACCAACTCGATTCTATTTGAATTCAACCCCCCTATGCACTCAACCAAATAAAACTTATGCACCAGCATGAATGCACAAACATGTTGAACCTAAAATAAATTTTAATTCTTTGTGAGTTAAATTATAAATAAATGCAAGCTAGGCAAAATAAATCCTTAGAAAATTACTGGAGCCCAATTAAATTCATTATAAATCTCGAAATTTTAGCTTAGGGTGTTACAAACCTACCCCCCTTACAGGAATCTCGTCCCAAGATTCGAATAGGCTAGCTAGCAAAGAGATCGGGATATGTCTTCCTCAGCTCATCGTCTTGCTCCCAGGTAGCCTCATCTTTCGTGTGATGACTCCACTGAACACGGCACATCTTGATCTTCTTGTTTCTGGTAACTCTCTCAGATGTCTCCAGAATCTTCACCGGATGCTCGGTGTAGGTTAGATCCTCCTGCACATCCAACCCTTCTATCGGTGCTTGCTCTTCTGGCACCCTCAAGCACCTCTTCAGCTGAGACACATGAAACACATCATGCACTCCTGAGAGACTGGGAGGTAACTCCAAATGATATGCCACTTCACCTTTCCGTTCCAACACCTTGAACGGACCAATGTATCGAGGGGCTAGCTTCCCTCTCACATTAAACCTGCGGATTCCTCTCATCGGCGAGACCTTCAAGTACAAATGATCACCCACTGCGAAGGTCAAATCTCGATGACGAACATCTGCATAGCTCTTCTGACGAGTCTGAGCGACCCTCAGGTTCTCTCGCACCTGCTGTACCAACTGCTCTGCCTCCTCAACAATATCTGGACCAAACACCTGCCTCTCGCCAATCTGATCCCAATATAATGGAGTCCTGCACTTCCGACCATACAGGGCCTCGAAAGGAGACTTCTTCAGACTGGCCTGATAACTGTTGTTATAAGAAAACTCTGCATACGGCAGGCATTTATCCCAGCTGGTACCATACTGAATAGCACAGGCTCGAAGCATATCCTCCAACACTTGGTTGGTTCTCTCTGTCTGCCCATCTGTCTGAGGATGATAAGCAGTACTGAAGCGCAGCTTCGTATCCAACGAATCATGCAACTGCTCCCAGAACCGCGAAGTGAACTGAGATCCTCGGTCAGATATGATCTTCTTCAGGACACCATGCAGACAGACAATCCTGGAGATGTACAACTCTGCGAGTCTAGCACCGGAGTAACTAGTGTTCACCGGAATGAAGTGAGCAACCTTCGTCAACCGGTCCACTACTACCCATATGGAATTGTACCCTTTCTGAGTACGAGGCAAGCCTACAATGAAGTCCATAGTGATTTCCTCCCATTTCCACTCTGGAATCTTCAACGGCTGCAATAACCCTGCTGGCCTCTGATGCTCTGCCTTGACACGCTGACAAGTGTCACAGATAGCCACGTACTCCGCAACGGAACGCTTCATTCCATACCACCAGAATCGTTCCTTCAGATCATAATACATCTTCGTGCTGCCTGGATGGATAGAATATGCTGTATCATGAGCCTCACTCAGAATCAGTTTCTCATGCTCTGCTTCTGTCTTGGAATATATCAGGATATCATCAATGAATATCACTACAAAGGTGTCCAGATAATCCATGAAAACCTTGTTCATCAGATGCATGAAGAAAGCCGGAGCATTGGTCAAGCCAAAGGACATGACCGTATACTCATATAACCCGTACTTGCAAGTGAATGCCGTCTTCGGGATATCCTCGGAACGAATCTTCAGCTGGTGATAACCCGAATGCAGATCGATCTTCGAGAATACACAAGCACCCTGAAGCTGATTGAAAAGATCCTCAATACGGGGCAATGGATGCTTGTTCTTAATAGTGACTGCATTCAGATCCCGATAATCGACGCACATTCTCTTCGCTCCATCCTTCTTTTCTACGAGCAATACAGGAAAAGCCCAAGGAGAGAAACTGCGACGGATATAACCCTTAGCTAGCAACTCGTCGACAGTCTTCTTAACTTCCTCATGCTCAACAATAGGAGCAATAGGAGCTGTGCCAGGCAAGAGATCAATAGAAAACTCAATGTCGCGATCAGGCGGCATACCTGGCAAATCATCCGGAAAGACATCCGGGAATTCAGACACCACGCGAATACCATCCGTGGGTCTAGCCTCCATCTGATGAAGAAATTCAGAAGGCTCTGTGGCACCAATAGTAACCTCCTGACCATCCGGTGCTGACAGAAGAACCGTCCTCTGAGCACAATCTATCCGGACTCCCCACTTGGCAAGAGTCTCCATCCCGATGATCACATCAATGCCCTTGGACTCTAGCACCATCAGATTTGCACTGAAATCTACCCCCCTTATGGCCACACTGACTCTGGGACAGAAGACATGAGACCTCAACTGCCCTCCCGGTGAAGATACTAACATGCACCTCTTTAACATGCTAGTAGGAATGCCATGATGCTCAACAAAAGACTGGGTGATGAAAGAATGTGTAGCACCAGTATCAAAAAGCACTGTAACAAGGTGGGTATTGACCATGAACGTACCAATAACCACGTTAGGAGCCTCGGCCGCTGACTCGGCCGTCACGTGGTTCACCCTGCCCTGAGCTGGGGCCTTGGGCGGTGCTGCATGCCCCTGCTGTCCTGCCTGCGCCTTCCGGGGCAGACGTTGGCGTAGTGCCCCGGCTCGCCGCAGTGGAAGCACACTCGAGGAAGTGCAGCGGCCTGCTGCCCAGGGGAAGGAGTGGGCGCTCCCTGCCTCTGAGCGGGTGGAGCCGGAGGCGCTGGAAGCCTCTGACCCTGTCCCGCCTGCTGCTGCTGAGGATGAGGCGGGTACTGCTGCCGCTGCTGGTACTGCTGGGGCAGCCTCTGCTGCTGCTGCTGCGGTGGATGCTGATATCGGGGACGAGTGTTGCTGCCCGAAGAGGATGGAGCCATCTTCCTCTTCTTATCCTCAATCTCCCGGCGCTTACGCTCGGTGTTGAGGGTAGCATCAACCAATTGGTTGAAGTTGTCGAAGCGGTGGTTCAGCAGCGCATACTGGATGTGATCATCCAGTCCCTCCTTGAAGTACTCCTGCTTGTCGCTATCACGAGCGACGTCAGCAGGAGCATAACGGGCAAGCTGAAGGAAACGGTCACGGTACTCCGTCACCGTCATCGATCCCTGAAATAACGAATACAGATAACAAGGATGGAAATCGCTCAATATGTCAGGCTCGTGAAAGAGATCAAGGATAGATCGAAGCTCAAAAGAAATTGCAGAGAATTCCCTTAAATTTTACCTGCTTAAGGGCATGGAACTCCTTCTGCTTCATCTTCATAATGCCCTCAGGAATGTTATGGTTCCTGAAGCGCTCACGAAACTGGACCCAGGTGAGAGAGTCGCGGTCCTGAGCTGGGTAGGACTCCCACCAGTCAAGAGCGGAGCCTCGCAGCTGCCCTGCTGCGTACAGAACCCGCTCTCGGTCATCGCACTGCGCAACAACCAACTGGCGCTCCACCGAACGAAGCCAGTCGTCCGCCTGGAGTGGGTCCGTGGCGTGAGAGAAGGTCAGAGGATGACCTCTCAGGAAATCCGTACGCCGATCATGGGGCTGAGGCGGCGGTGGAGGCGGTGGCTGAGCGTGGATATGCTACAGAGCCTTAACCGTATTGTTTAGGGTAGCCATCATCTGCATCTGGAGCTGGAAGAACTGCTCCGGGGTCAGTGGTGGTGGCATCGGTAGCGGCTGACCAGTACTCTGGTTGTTCTGCTCCTGCTGGTCAGAACCGGAACCGGTGCGCCTGGTGTTCACCATCTGATTGCAACAACCAAAATTTTATGAGAAAGAGATATGGTGCAGCTACGGAAATGAAACTTCGGAAAGATATGACAGAAAGAAAGGAATATAGGTTTTACCCCCAACGTTCTAACTCAATTTTATTATTTAGTTCAAGTTGGGTTAGGTCGATTTGCATGAACAAGTTTATCCACTAGACTATGCAATCAACCAAAAATCCAAATCAAACATTTGCATAATAACAAGCATTCAACATTCACAACTTAGTCGAGTTTATCACACTACTCGACTAACACACTCGTTCTAGCGTATTTTCATCGGGACAGCCTAAACTTTTTAGCTTATAAGATTAGGCGACTCAGGCCAACGTCTACGGAAAACTCAGGCCACTTCTCAGAAAAGACAGGGGAGATAGCAAATCGAGGGCTTAAGACTCAGGAATAGAAGCAGAAAATGATGGTTGAAGATTTACGGAAGCAAGGCAAGAGAAAAGAAGCCCTAAACTCATCCAATTCTACCTAGGCTTCGTCCTACAGTCGACATGGCTCTGATACCAATTCTGTCACACCCGATTTATAAAGGACATAAATCGAGCAATCATATATATGCCAGGATCAAGTCACGCATATATACAACAGAATCATCAAGATATCACAACACATATCACGAATAACATTAATATAAATCGTAAATGAATCATAAATGAATTATTTTATTACAACCGAATCAAGAATCGGTTCAAGAGTTGCGGAAGCGTAAAAGAGATACATAAAGAGCTGGGCGCCACAGGGACGTCGACTGGGAGACAACCGCCTAGAAGTCGTCGAAGCCGCTGACGTAATCCTCCACGTTGCCGGGCACTGAGCAGCAGTCGAAGATATCCGAAATAGAACAGAAGAGTAGAGAGGCAACGGTGAGTACAAACTCGTACTCAACAAGTATAACACGCATATGAGGCTCTAAGGTTAGCTGACTCCACTGCATTAGCTTTTAATCTTGGCAAATTTTATTAAAGCTAATTACTACAAGTGGATGAATTACCATAGCCCAACTTGCATAAGAATTAATCAATATTAATTAAGAACTACTGAGAACCATCCAAACCAAAACCACCCGGGGAATCTCCCTAATCAAAGGTTGATAACCCCACTAATCAGACGGAGGATCTGGGCCGCTCATGACTGTGAGCACAGCTGATATATCAGTTTTACACTCTCGAGAGGTTGCACAACTTTACCCACAAGTCGTGAGCTACGCTAGTTGTTCATCACACTTCCTTAGGTGAGATGGCTAGCAAGCACACTACGAGACCGTTACAAAGGATCATGTTGGTAAGGTGTAACCGCTAAGGATTCTGGATCAGCGACGATGGAGCCCACCTCCGGGGGTACAAGCACACAGCACAGACCAAGCCGGAGGAGCAGGGACCATTGAAGCTTACCACCCCTCTTGCCCACGCAGGTAAGTTACTCCCGAACCAACACGACCTAATTAGTAAGTCAAGACCGTCCCATTCCAGTCTTGTGGTTGCGCGGTTGTCCCAGGTTGTCGCTCTATGAACCGGTCCTTATGGAGAGTGGCCAACCAAGCACTAAGCACCGTGCTGGCCCCCTAAACCAAATTTCTACAAAAACATCTTTTAAGGAGACGTGAACCACTCAAGCACACAGCACAGAGGGCCACTCTTAGGATTAAGTTGCATAAGACCATTAATCAAATTATTTAAAAAGGACCAAGATATGTTATAGCGCAGCAACCTAGCACAACTAACCAAAATGCAACCCAAAGGATATATATATAGGATATAAAGTGGCTAGGAAAGTCCTTATAGGCATACAGTATTAAAATGCAGTATGAAATGGTATTTAAAAGTGGTAGGATGTTCATGTTATACTTGCCTTCCTCGTACTCTCCCGGCTGCTGCTCGAACTGCTCGGAAGATGGCTGCTCCTGGTACTCGTCCAAAGGCTCCGCGTCTACTCACGATCATCAAGCATAGTCCACACATACACACATGCACAACCATAGCAAACTATAAGGAAACAGTACACCAATACATTAGAACAGCACACAAAACTGGCCTAGAACTATTCTACGTGTTACAACGATCGCGTGGACATAAAGAACACCTAAAACGGAGCTAAGACGCAAAATCTACGCTTGAAACAAGATCCAGGGACCTATCTGCGAGAAAAACTGGACAACAGGGGAGGTTCTGGACAAAAACCAGGGACCTAAACATAATTAAAGGCTAGACGCAGGGGCTAACACATGAAAACACAAGGCATGGACTGCGGCCACTAATTCCAGGAAGCTCAGGGGTCAAAATGGAAGGAAAGGACCTGTCTGCGAATACTTTTGAACTAGAGATGGACGGCGGGTTAATTCCTCAAAAGGGTAGGGGCTCTTTAACAAAACTGCCATGGCTGAAGGGGGGTACGCGGCTTCTAATCTGGGCGGTTGGATCTAAATCGAACGGTTCGGACGCATTCCGGTCGGACGGTCCGATCAGGATCGGACTGGTCCGATCTGGTTGGGCTCGCGGGACGGCGGGTCCGCACGGCGGCGCACGACGGCGACGGCGTCGCGACTTCGGGTGCGGCCTACGGTTCATGATAGCTAGCGTAAGAGGGAGAGGGGGACGTGCTGATGCTCACCGAGGACTCGAACTGGCCGGAGAAACAGTGCAAGATGGTCGGCGACGAGGTCCGAGCGGTGGAGACGGCGGCGCTCGTGGGGAATGCTGCTGTAGGGGAGTTCGGGGTCCCTTGGACGTGCGGATCGGTCGGGGAACTCCCTGCAGAGGTAACCAGGGGGTTAAGACGGATCAGGATGCTACGACGACGAGGAATTCCGACAGCGGAGCGGCTCACCGTCAAAGGTTCCTTCGGGAAATTTGGTCGATGCCGAGTCGTAGGGCTTCGATGCTGGGCTCGTGGAGCTTCGGGATGGTGAAGAGGAGCTTTTGCGATTGATGTGGTGGTCCGGGGTGCGGCGGAACGGCCGGTCGACGGTGAGGCCGAGGCGTCTGCGCGGCAGAGGGGAGAAGGAGGCGGCAGCGCTGCAGGTCTCCAGGGGTGCTGCTGCGGCTAGGTTTAGGGTTCTAGGGCGCGGAGGTTCCCTTCTTGTAGAGCAGCGGCCCACATTGGCGTGCGGGCCCAGGCTGGATCACGGCGGCCGGGGACTTCGGAAGTCGTTGCTCGCCGGGGAAGATGGAGGAAGAAGGGGCCGACAGGTGGGGTCGAGCTGGGGGAATGACCGAGAAAGAAGGAATAACTGAGGAAAGGACGAGAATGACTGAGAAAAGAAGGAATGTCTGAGAAAAAGGAATGAATGACTGAGAGAAAGGAATGAATGACTGAGAGAAAGGAATGACTGAGAGAAAGGAATGAATGACTGAGAGAAAGGAATGACTGAGAGAAAGGAATGAATGACTGACCTACTTTCCGGTTTCCTCCCTTTTCTTTTTCAAACCAACTCGATTCTATTTGAATTCAACCCCCCTATGCACTCAACCAAATAAAACTTATGCACCAGCATGAATGCACAAACATGTTGAACCTAAAATA